>NC_082665.1:87935849-88538541 GCF_025265405.1 Mesoplodon densirostris | reverse complement strand
AATACATTAAAAGCAAAATGAAGCATGGTACCAACATATGTCTTCCAACATGGGCAGCATCAGTGAGATCAGACAGGAAGATATTCTTAGAACTGGTTCCAAAAGGGAGGGATAATGGTAAATAATATAAGATTAATATCTATTCCTGTGACTTTACTTGGTAAGATCCACTGCTCCAGGATTCTACAAGAAGCACTCCAGGGTTTTGTTATCCCTTTGTGCCTATTGAGGCACATCCAAGGCAACAGCAGCAACAGTCTTCTATTTTAACATTTGCATTCAATGGATAGCCACTGGCCTTGGAACCATGCTCTTAACTCAATAGATTCTGGTAGTGGTGGTTTCCAGATAACACAGCTGGGTCATCATGTGGTTCAAAGGTGGTCCTTTGTATTTCACATTCTTTGAATAACTTGTTGCCAGTTAAAAATGGTCCAGAAATTCAAACAGCTATAGATCTTGGATTGTTATTACTAAAATTTAAAGGAGTGAATCATTCATATCTTTCCTTGTCATGGGATTTATTATTCTGGATTATTTTTGTCCCTTAACCTAGGAGCAGTGAGTCATTATAGTAGCTTTGGGCCCTTTTACCTCTTTTCTTCATTGAGCAGGAGGTTTTTTGTAGAAAAGTTACAGCCAAATGAACATCTGCTTGATTGACCTAATGACAGCAAAACACTGTTCTGCTAGTCTTTTCTGCAGTTAGGCACAAATAGTCCATGTATGTACCAACATGGTTAGTCTTTCATGATATTGGCTTCCTGGAAAGAATTTCATACTAAACATACAGTAAATGCTGTATAGTTAAAGGATTTAAATCCCTGGTTTCTTTGCCACCCAAGCAATTATAAATTATCTCTCGTGGTAATTTTTCCCTCCATGGCTTGACTAGTTGAGAACCAGGTTCATTGCCTGGCATTTTTGAGAGTCTATTACTATAGAGTTGATACATCAGCACCAACTCTTACTTAGAGGCTAATTACCAGAAGAAGCTCAATAGGAATATCTCCTATCTTTGTCTCCACCACCAGTACCATAATCTTTATGATTTAGAAACTCCTGGTATACAAGATAATAAAGTTCTGCCATGCTTACCTCTGATGGACCTTTCATGTACATATTTTGCTCCTCTCTGTTTAGACTTTTTGGGAAGAGACCATGTGATGGTCTCAAACCATAGGCCTTTTGAGCCTTAGATTCTTTATTTGCTTAATAGTGACACTATTCTCTTGCATAATTATCACTGGTAATGAGGCTCACATTTCGCATTTCCAAATGACTGACTTCGTATTTTGGGGAAAAAATCCAAAGTATTTTGTGTTCTCTTTTCCAGCATCCTTTAATATCTTACATTTGGATTTCATTACCCTTAACTCTAGTCATATATTTGGCAATTATTTAATGATAAGTATATGTGTGTATATATGTATGTTTATGTGTATGTGTGTCTGTGTGTGCATGTAAGTTTTGTGTCAGGGACTTCCCTGGTGGTTCAGTGGTTAAGAATCTGCCTGCTAATGCAGGTGACACGGGTTCGAGCCCTGGCCCAGGAAGATCCCACATGCTGCAGAGCAACTAAGCCCGTGAGCCACAACTACTGAGCCCGTGTGCCACAACTACTGAAGCCCGTTCGCCTAGAGCCTGCAACGAGAAGTCACTGCAATGTGAAGCCTGTGCACTGCAACGAAGACTAGCCCCTGCTCGCCACAACTAGAGAACACCTGCACACAGCAACGAAGACCCAAAGCAGCCAAAAATAAATTAACTAATTTTTTAAAAAATTAATATTTTTGTCAGTGATTTGGAGAATAATATTTATATAATTAACTTAATCCATGCTAAATGTAAACATTACTGTAAGCTAGCTATTTGAAGACTGGGTATGTTTTTTAATGTCTATTTTCAAATTTCTACATTGTTTATTGAAATGCACTTAAAGAATAAATACACTGAATCTTTTTTCACTTCTAGCCCAGAATCTGTAAGTTATGCACTTTCATATGTAAGGTCCCCTGGGCCTCAATTTGCGTCCCCGAGTGTAATCTATTTATTTGAAGAATATTTTTAAGCAATTTTCATGCTCAAATAGTCATGAAATTGAGGGGGCTTTCAGTTTCACTAAATCATATACATTTTCCTATTCTCCGTAACTCCTTTTCCTTTGTGCAGATGTGGCATGTGTTCCTAAGTTATTTCTGAGAGTACATTTTTGGTAAGGCAGCACCATTAGGAAGAATTCTACTTTAATTTATTTTGAATTACACCTAAAAGAAGTGAAGAACAATTCAAAATGCCATAAATTAAAAAGCTTATATCAAAAAGTCAAAATTAAAAGCATACAGAATAAATTTTTATAGCTTCATTTTGAGATCAAGGACTATATTTAAAACGATGCTCAAAGAGGATATTATATATAATAGACAAAATTATTTCTTTCCTATTTTGAATAATGTGTCATGTTTTATTAACATTAAAATATATTTTTAAATGCCCATAATGTAATAAGAGCTTCACCAGGCAATTTCTTATTACTTTTCATGTGTTGTTTAGTTTTATTGTTTTATTCTCACAACAAACCTAACAAGGCAAAATTATTATTATTTCCATATTACAGATCAGGGAACAGTCAGGCGGGTTAGTCATACAAGCCAGATCAACTCTAGAATGAATGTGCTTAATTCTCACACTATGTTACCTTCTCTCTCCATACATATTTCCTTCAGAATACATCAATCATGGCATAATGGTAGCTATTTAATGTTTGCTTATCCTTTTCTTCTGAAGTGATTAATATACCTACACATATATTTGTCATTATAATTTTTTAAGATTACATTGGTAGGTATACCTTGTGCATTAATTCTCACTTTATTTTGCAGATGTGGTGAATACAAATAGTATGGACTCCAAACATTACAGAGGTTTAATGCTACAAAGATCTTAAGTTAACCTCGTGAAGTTTAATAGTCTAACAGAAATTTAGTGATCCGTAATGCAGGATAGAAAATCTATACCTCTTTCTCTTTTTCTGTGGCCCATTCAGTAACTTGACAAAGAGTTAGACATGCTCAGGGGTTGATTAATGAGAAGAGGATGAGATTAGGAAGAACTTGAAAACATTATTGTGATCTTTATGCCATCATATTTTTAAAAAGGTTTTGACAGAAATTTCTCTCTGAGTATAAAGTTTAGGTAAGGCTCATACTACTTCCATGATGTCATCAGGTATCTTATTTTTAATAATAAAATATTCCAAGTTTATGCAAACCATTGAAATCTATTCTGGTACTAAGGGACCACAAGTTTTAGGACCAGTAAAACATTTTAAAGATAGTGACCCCCCCAAAAAAAATGTATAGAATGCATGATTTTCCTGTTAGGACTGACTCTAAAATATATTATCCAAGTAAACAATATTTAAAACTCAACATGTTAGCTAGTTTTGTAAAAAACTTTGTACCAGAAGACTCTGTATAAATGTACACTATCATTAGCCAGTGATGATATTTAAACAATGTAGCAATACTTGTGTAAAAATTATCTTTATATTATAACTAAATGCTATGAATGTACATATCTGTTTAAATAGAATCCTTCCCATTAAATAGCAGACAATTATTCTAGTTTTCCAGGTGTCTGTTTTAATAGTTTATACCCATGGGATGATATATGTTCTTCACTGGGGCAAAACTTAATATCTTAACATTTGTGAACCACAAAAATGTACTTCAATTTTAATAAAACAATATGCATCCTTGAGTAATGATTATTATAAGTAATTTTCAAAAGCTAAATTTGTATAAAAGGAATTACTTAAAAACTTTCTCCATTATATAATATATATTCCATTTTTTTGAGTTGCTTGAATATCTATGAAATCTTCCTTTCCCCATTCTATCTAAGGAAATTTGTAGGGTGGGGTATTGGGAGAATACCAATATTATTTTAAGAGCAAATACAGTTAATATCAATAGATGAGAAAAGCTGACTCTAACACAAAATAATATTGCAGTTTTGATAAGAGTAAAATCATACTCAGATGAATTTTAATGTTCAAATTATTCAAATTCATTAATATATTTTAGGGAATGCCTTTTGCGTTAAAACCAACATTTTTGCCATAAAACAAAAAGCTTAATTTTTTAATGTGCTATTTTTGTGAAGATAAAGAAAGCAGTTTATTGCAGGTGTCCTCATCAACAAAGAAGGCATGCAACTGTTTGTAGACCCTGTATAAATCAAGATTAACCAGCATTAGTAAGCAGCATTCCTCACACTCCCTTTATACAAAAATTACTTCCTTACTTCAATTGTTCATATGTCTCTTAAATTACTCTTCAAGATAAACTTTTCTAATGGCATTGTTATTGAGAAATTCATAGATTAATATGAAAGCTCATAGGTCTTTTACAATGGACTCACATCTAATATTTGCAGGGCCTATGAAGACTTCATATCTTATAACTTAATACTTACAAAATTAAATCATGCTAACAAATTATTAAATAAAACATATCTTCTGCCTTGAAAAATATAACATCATTATGACAAAATTTAAAATATAATGATATAATTGCAAGCATCAAATTTATCAAAGATGATTATATAATATTTAATTATTGTGATTCATGTATGGGCTGATGATAATCATGTCAAAGCAAAAATTGCCCTGGACAAAGTTAAACAGACAAGGAAGACTTCATTCAAAGCTATTGTAATGGGGAAGAGAGAACAGTACCGAGTCTGTACTCAACTCCAGTGAAACAAAGGGTGGAGAGTATTAAAGAGCTGGTGTGTGTGTGTGTGGGTGTGGTGGTGGTGGTGTGGGACGGGGATCAGAGGCCATCTACGTTTGCTAATTATCCTCACTCAAAGGAAAAGCAAACTTTCACATACTTCATGACAGGAGGTAGCTTTACAGTTTAACACCAAAGGAAGATGGGTTCCTATCCTCCCATAGAGACTGGAAGATAAAGACTCTATCTTGATATTTACATTTCAAGGAGATGTCTCCCAGGTCTTTGAGGAAGACGGCCTGGGTTGCAGTGTTGGCAAGAGGATTTTTTTTTTGACATCTTTATTGGAGTATAATTGCTTTTCAATGGTGTGTTAGTTTCTGCTTTATAACAAAGTGAATCAGCTATACATATACATATATCCCCATATCTCCTCCCTCTTGCATCTCCCTCCCACCTTCCTTATCCCATCCCTCTAGTCATACAGAGTGAAGTAAGTCAGAAAGAGAAAAACAAATACCGTATGCTAACACATATATATGGAATCTAAAAACAAACAAACAAACAAAGGCTCTGTAGAACCTAGGGGCAGGACAGGAATAAAGAAGCAAGAGGATTTTTAAAGAGATTTACCTCTCTAAAGAACAGAGAAATAATTCACAATTACATGTTTCTAAAGGGAGGAGGAGAGATTTCTGTTGTTATGCCATTTGGATTCTGTAGTCCCTAGCATGAGAGGGAGGTCAGGACCCTATAGTGGGGAAGAAGCCTGCTTAAACCACAATCAAAAATAATAATCTAAAAATAAAATATTCTTAAGCTTTTAAGAATGTTCTTAAACTTTTTTTTCCCAAAATGATGTATTAATATTAAAAGGCAAAATAGAAGTTATAATTGAATATACATTTTAAAATCAAAATTATTAAAATTGAATATTTAAAATTGAATTTATGAAAGTGCATTTATAAATCTTACTAAATATTTTAATAGAAATAAAACTACTCACAACTCAACTCTAATGCTCATTGTCCATTAAATGACTATCAGAATCATGTTTCTTGAATGCTTTATCTAGATCAATCTATTTTGTATACAATTTTCAGTATCACACAATTTGTAAAGGATAAAATATTTCTCAGCCACTTGTACAAATGATTCTGAGTTCCTCCAGACCAAAACCTGGAACACAAAAGGAAGCAGGAAAGTGAACATTAAGGTCAACTGAGAAGTGACACTTTCCTTGTTTTGTTTTGTTTTGTTTTGGAAGAATCTGTTTCATTCCTACTGAGAGAAAAAGAAAAGATAATAGATTCATCTTTTCTCTTACCTAAGTGCTTCTGTTTTTCAAACTCTCCACAGTCACAAGCAGTGTCCAATTTCAGGCTCAGTAGCAACACGGCCCACACACTTTCCTGCATTAGGACCATATTTTTAGCTTAGAGGATGTAGATCTTCATTTCTCCTGGTAGATGATGTTGCTAATGAGAAGGGTCGTTAATGGTTTTAGTACATCATGTCCTAAAGCTGAGCACTGAATTCAAGTGTCATCCATGTGTGTGGTCCACAACATGGGTCCCTTTTACCTGAGTCTATGTAGAGATCCAAGACTGAAATCTATGGGTTATAGAATCATTATTACGGCATACTTAAATTTTAATTAGAATTGTAAACCATTTACCTGAATCTTGTTCAAATGCTTATCTTGTTTTAATAATAGGAATGCATTTAACACCTGTTTTTGTCTCTTTGAAATATGTGGGATAGCTGATTTGGTATCTTCAACTACCTAAATGTTGCTAATTAAAGGTACTAATCCATTTATATTTGGCTTATACTTTTCCTGAAGCAATACAGCACTTTTTGAATTATACAATTAAGATAATTTCATGTTCTGATAACGGATCCATTTTAATAATTCAAATCTATCAGCTAATTATGACTTTGTGAGTTCTGTGTTCTTGATAAGAATAGTAATATTTCTTAAAACAGTGTTGTCATTTGTCACACACTAAAAGTATTAGTGATGGGCTCACATAAGAGAAGGGATCCAATTCAGAGAGAAAAATTCAACTTTTTTATTGTAATTTTAAAAGTAATGTTTATATCACCATGAAGCACATAGTTACTGTGTATAGAATATTTTGACAGAATAATATTACTGAGGGTTGTAAATATCTCCCATCAGGATAAAGTGATGTGTTTGGCTTGAGTGGAAAAACCATAATTTTAATTTTTAAAGTGTATGATATAAATTCATTGTGAATACTTGAGTTATACATTGGAATATTCTAAGCATGGTTGTAATTTGTAAAAGGACATTCAAGAAGATGAACAGTAGGGGTTAACTAGCCTGATCAAGCTAGTTACATCTGAGAAGATTGCAGCCAATTTGAGAACACTCAAATTTTACAAGAAGGTGAGATAGTTAGCAAAAAATACCTTCTTACAGGGGCTTCCCTGGTGGCACAGTGGTTGAGAGTCCGCCTGCCGATGCAGGGGACACGGGTTCATGACCCGGTCCAGGAAGATCCCACATGCCGCAGAGCGGCTGGGCCCAGTGAGCCATGGCCGCGGAGCCTGCGCGTCCGGAGCCTGTGCTCCACAACGGGAGAGGCCACAACAGTGAGAGGCCCGCGTACGGCAAAAAAAGAAAAAAAGAAAAAAAAAAGAAAAACCTTCTTACAAACAAACATATACTTTAAAGCTCAATTTGAAGCTCAAACAGGATACCTAATTATTGGTAGTTATTGCTACAATTATGATTACAGTGATTTTATAGAAGCTGATTTGTTTAAAAATTTAAATTTTAAGCCAAAGTTTAAAACTAAACATTAATTATATATTTTAATCATTGCATGTTTATATTCTTATCACTACAAGTTTATTTATTGACTATCTAACATTTCTAATTTACTTTATAAGGTGGGCTGAATGTTCTGCCAAGATGGATAGGGCTCAGTGATACTTTGCAAGAATATGGACTTTGGTTATCAGAAGCATAAATCAATTGTGATATTTGTTGGTATTGCTTTCTGTTAATAACTTTTTAATTTTTTTTTCTTTTTACACTTACACTAAATTTAGATATATTTCAATAAGGTGGGAGTGGAGTGGGAAGCCCTGAGGCAAGCTAAGTAGGACAGTCCTCAGGAGTAAATTGGTCCTTTGTTTCTGGGTTAAATTTTCAGGCAAGAATGGTTATGGTTTGAATCTAAGTAATCGTTGTTACTGTTTCAATCCTGAGATTTTCTTAATTCCATAATAGTTATCAGTGTTTTTCATTTTTTAATTGTTGAGATTGATGGTTCTAAAATATATAATCTAGTCATCTTTCTTTGATTAAAAATATAAGTGCTGAGATTAATACAATAGAGTACCAATATATTATTATTTATTTTAATTAGTATTTCCTTCTGAAATCTTATCATCAGCTCCTAAATTAAGTATAATTTTAAAGTTTATCTTTCAAACAACCATTAACCATGCATTTACTTTGTGAGGCTCAACACCCTGAGTTGTCAAAATGAATAATATGTCTTCCTCCCCTAAAAGAGTGCATAGACTTCAGGAGGAAAGCAAGCACTAATTTTGTAAAACACATGACATCTACCATTTATTCTGCTCTGAATTAATAAAAGCATGAAATATCCCACACTTTTTTAATGTTTAAATCAGATGTGTCCATTAGGTGAATCAGAAAAGTTAAGTGCTGGCAGTCTGAGATCAAGAATAAAGAAACATTTTCTTGGTTGACTACAGCAAATTGTGATATTTTACTTATTTGTTTAGAATAAATATCTACTATGATTACATTACAATTCATTATATGATTATGATATATAATCATACACATTGAATTATATTCTATTTATGTAGATACATTCTATATAGAATTCAATCATATAGAATATTATTATATTACAGCACATAATAGAATCTTACATACAAAAAAGAATGTAAAAGGTAATACCAGTACATTTAACTTTCTTTTTGAGAAAAAGTTTTTTTCTGTCTCTGTGGGTCTTTTCATTTTTTAAAGGAGGTTTTCAGTTACCTGCAGCTCTCAGACACTTAAGTTTTAGGTCAGTCATCTGTGTAGTTACAAAGAGTGGCTAGAGGAACTCAATAATTATATGCATTCAGAAGAAGGAATGGCTTTTAAAATATGGATTCTTATATGCACATATGGAGGACCATACTATTCTTCTAAGATAGTATATGAATTGAATTATTTGGATTTCAAAGTCTCTGAATATCACCATTCCATACTCAAAACTTCTGTCCTCATATGATGTAGTTATTACCCTGGTGTTTTTTTTTTGTTACCAAACATATTTATCGTGTATTTAATAAAAACCAAAATTCTTAGCTCTATCACATTAAAATAGCTAAATCATATCCATGTATATGATTAAGAGACTGTAGAACCATTGACTATGATTTACTACTAAAGGTAATAATATACAAACCATCTCCCCTGCTGAAGATTAAACTGCCGGTTACTTGCTTTCTTAGGCGCACTTGCAGTCAAGATGCTGCATGTGACCTGGGCCCCAGCAATTATTGCATGATTGCAGTTGGACATACACAAAGCAGTGAATATGAGGAAGCTATCCTGTGAGTGTTGTGATTGGGAATTTCCACATCCAGGTGGCAGTGCTGGCAGTGGTTTCAGCATCCCCAGCATCCAGAGTTGATAATGTCTGAGGTGCACTTTGGAGTGCCTGTTCTCAAGGATATTGGCAAAGAGGTGTTTATGTAACGTTAGGTGATAGAACTTGTGATGTTATTCCTGACTATGTAGTCTTCAAACTTGATCTAGACACGTACCAAAGTTTGTGTGAGCTACCAAGTTATCTTTTATTCAATTCCCTTTCTGTTTAAATTAGACAAAGATGATATCTGATGCTTGCGATTAAGAATCCTGAATGATATAGGAAACAAATCAGTTAAAATACTTAAAATACTATGTGTCCTGAAGATAAAGATACTGTGTGTCCTCCTCCTCCTCCTTTATTTATCCTTCAAAACACTTTTTTACCCTTAATCAATAAATAACTGTTATACACTTAGTATATATATATATATATATATATATATATATATATATATATATATATATATATATATATATATATATATACTAAGTTCTATTCTCTATAGTAGAGCTTGCAAGTTTTGGAGTATCTTGAGTCTCCGGCTCACTGTATTTTTTTTTAATTAGATTCTAATGGCCTATTCACAGCTGGAAAGTATTCATTCATGTGACTCCCTCAATGATCCAATTTTTTTCTCAAGTCAGAATTTTTATGAGAACAAATTTGTAAAATTCTTCCCATATCTGTTTATTTCATTATCACCATATAAAGGTTTATCATATCACATATATATGCATATGTTATTATCACACACATATGTATATGTTTATGTTATATATATGTATATAGAGTTTTCATAAGCATAATAAAGGAAAGGCATTATTTAGATATTTATCAGTTAAGTATTTTGAAGGGCAAATTGTCCAGGCAATGTTTTACTCTACATAGTTCCCTTTCTTTCTCTCCCTGAGGCCATGGGTGTTTTATTAAAAGTCCCTAAAGCTATTCTTTTAGTTTGAAGGTTTTGCCCCACAATCTGTGTTGAAACGCCAAATGCTCTTTTTTATTTGTCTCCAGCCTTAATTCCTGGGCTCAATAATTACATTTTCAATCTTTGCACCTTGGTTTCATCTCTCTGTCTCTCTCTGTCTCTTTCTCCTTCTACATGGAAGCTTGGTGGTAAGATTTGCCTGCACAAAATTGTGGTTTCTCTCCAAGATGCTACCTTTTCCTTGCTCCCCACATCTTCAGGAAATGCAACCTATGAGTAGTACCCAGCTCTGCCTGATCTTGGTGCAGCCTCTCTGCATGCTGCACCCAGCCCGGAACCTCTCTCCACAGGCTCCAGCCTGTCTGGGAGAGGAGGTAATCTGACAAGAATAACTTAATAGTCAGAGGCAGCCTGCACACCAAGTGCATAGTTGCCAGAACAGCAGAAATGCTAAGTTTACCGTAAGGGATGGGCAGCTTTTTAAAAGTGTCTAGCTGCAGGGAATTAAAGCTTCCAGATGGCAGAATTGCTGCTCATCTGCAGCCAGACGCCCCACCCTACAATTCTCCAAGACACAGTCCCATTCTTAGCAATTCTAGGCTTAAACTCGAGAGGCAATCTTCTCCCCTTTTCCACACTTTCTTCTTCCCACTCTTAGATATGTAGGGCATTCTTATTTTTTCTGTTCAGATTGTAGGTACAGAGTAAAACTGATTTTAAAATAGTATGTCTAGTTTAGTTTGGAAAATAAAGAAACAGATTCAGAAGACATAGAAAGGTTTATTCTCTCATCCACACTTGTGCCAAATAGGGCAAATAATTATACCTGCCTAGGCTTTAGGACATTTCTTCTGAAAAATTCATTGTCTACAATGTTTTATGAAAGCAAGAGTTATGGTGCTTTGATTTTAAAAAAGCCTATTGTAAAAGAAAGGCTTTAAAATCCTAATCCAAAATATAATAGTGTCCTACTATCTCCCCATCTGGAGATCAGACTCCCGGCAACCTGAAGCACAGGCACAGCTCCAGACTCAACAATAGATCACAAAGGTTCTCGGGAGTAAATATAGAATTCACATGCATTTTACTTCTTTCATGGGGACCCGCTGCAACTATCAGCAGACTTAGAAAGCTGTTCATAAGGAGAGTTTATTACTAAACCAAACCAGATAAATATTAAAGAGAGTTCAGCAGTGTATAATTTAAAAAAATTATAACAGTCAGTTGTTTCAGTACCATTTATTGGGTAGATCATCCTCTTCCCACTGATTTTAAAATCACCTCTGTCATATTATAAAGTTTCTATAAATGTGTGTGACTCTTTCTTGGTTCCCTATTCTGAACAACTGGTTTATTCTCTATGTTAATTCTACAATAACATTGTTTTAATTACTAAACTTTATAGTATGTCTTGAAATTTGACAGGGAAAGTTTCATATTTTAATCTTCAAAATGGTCTTGCCTGTTCTTGGCCATTTATTTTTACATGAAATTTGGGATGGGCTTCTTAAATTCCATTAAAAGGAAAACACATTTGTGGTTTTTATACATATTTCCTAAAATGTTTATAGATTTTGTAAGAAAATCAACATCTTTATTTTTTCACTTATTACATGCTTTTTAAAATGTTTTGTATATTTCTTAATAAAAATTTGAAGCATCTTTAGATAGATTTCTCAGACCCTATACTTTTAATTCTATTTTAATAATATATTTTCAGTTACTGATGTATAAAAATATTACCAACATTTTTTTAACGTTGTTCTTCTGTCTAGTTCACTTGCTCATCTTATACTAACTTACTTTAGGTGTTCTGCTGTATTTTATATGTACTTGTATATATTAGCATTCACATTACATAAAAATTGGAATTTTTCTCCTTTTCAGTCTATATCTCATTTTTATTTTTTATTGTCTTATTGCACTGCTCAAGATGATATGTAATAGAAATGGTGAACTAGGGAATCCACTTCTTAAATGTCTGGTTTCTTTTGTTTTGTTTTGTTTTGGTTGCGCCACACAGCATTTTGTTCCCCAACCAGGGATCAAACCCTGTGTCCCCTGCAGTGGAAGTGCAGGGCTCTAACCACTGGACAGCCAGGGAATTCCCTAGGGCATACATTTCTCACTACTAACTTTAATGACAATTATTCTATGGTATCTCTATTACTAATTTGGTTACTAGATTAGTTGGATAACCTTAATTATGTTAATGGAGTTCCTTTCCGTTCACAGATTGCTAAGAATCTGTTTTTTTTAATATCATGAACGAGTATTGAATTATAGTAAGTGTTTTTCTGCATCTATTGAGATAATCCTTTCTTTTAAATCTATTAATTTGGTGGACTACATTGTCAGATTTTTTAAGTTGAGCTATCCTTCTATGCCATGATACAATATTTGTTTCTACTTTTCTGACTCCATTTACTGAACTATTATGCAAGATGTCTGTATCTGGTTAGTGAATGGAATTGAGATTGTCTATTTATCTATGTATCTATCTATTGTAAAAAATTAGTAAACAGAAATCTCAATTAAATAGGGTTCGGAGATCAGAGGTGGAGCGCTCATGCCCTGTGATGAGAGCAGAGCCCAATAGGAAGAAGAAAGACTCCTCTTCTTTACTGACAGGGACTCAGCCAATGAACAGCCATGGATTCTTTGTTTACTATAGCCGTGCCAACTTCCTTTCGTCCATACAAAAGCATTCTCTTTCCGTTGCCAGGTGAGGACTTGCACGTGGCTTGCCATAGTTGCAGACCCTGAATTGCAGTTCTCCATGGATCCTGAATAAAGCCATCTTTGCTGGAGAAATATCTGGCAGCCCATTTGTTTCAAGTCAGTATTTTGGTGGCCTGTACAGAGAACAGAGAAGACTCTCTACGTCTCCGCCACTGATGAGCAAACAAGTGCAGGACCCACAATTAAGCCCATTGTTGCTCACTGCTTTTCTCATCAACCATAGAGTTTGAAGGTGCATCTTTCTCCTGATCCAAGTTCATGCCCTCTTTGCATTTGAAGCTCTCCAGGCTTTATTCTGGACCTACTTAAAGGTTTTGTCTTTCTGGTTGAGGCCTTGTTCTGTATGCAAGTACTCATTTGACCTCTCTGTCTGATTTTGAAATCAGACTATTTCACTGAAGCTAGCTAGCCTTTGACCCATTCTTTTGGAAACAGGGTTGGGTTACTTCTCTGAAATGGTGCCAAGTTTTTTAGCCTTTGGCCTATTCCTTTGGAAGGACTATTCTCTCTAGAAACTGGCTAAAAGTTCTTTGGCCTGGCTTCTCTGGAACCAATCTGTTTCCTTTGAATTGGCTGGGATTGGCTTACAAGCTGTCTAAATTGAGCCATTTGTGTTGTAAGCTATTCAATCTATTTGCAAATCGTTCTTTAGAGGAAAAAAATTCTAAGAAATGGGATACTGGTTATCTAAGTATTTTGAGAGTGGCCCCCATACAGGAACTTTGGCCAATTTTATATTTAAAAGTCTTGGTCCTTTCCCATGCACATTTCTAACTAAATGGACCAAACTGACCAAAGGAAATTTAGAATATCAGTGGCCATTATGGGGAAAATTTGAAATCCCCAAACTGAATTTCCTTGAAACCAAATTGGACTACAATAGCTCAAACATTTTCAGAACTGAGTGGAATGCTTACTTTGATTGGTATTTTGAGGTTTCCCCATGATATCAGGAGTCTAAAATTGCCTCTCTGAAAAATAAGATTTTAAGATTAACTGAGACAAAACATGATTGAAGAAAGACAAAATGTCTCCCAAAGCATCAGGCTCTTCTTCCTTGGCTTCTCTCTCTCAGACTCCAATTCTGGCACCATCTTCCTCCTTTCCTTCTATCTGCCCATGCCTCCCCTATACCCTGACAAATTCCCCCATATTAATTCTCTTGCTCAACTTCCCTTTTTCTCTGAAACACTGATCATTTGTCCCTATTGAATCAGTTACCACTTTTCTTATGGGCAAAATCTCCAACTGATGTTGACAAAATTCATAGCATACCTCCTATCAAATTTCAAATGGACTCCTCAAAACTTCTTCCCAGAATTAATCAATACCCTATAAATAAAGAATCCCTTCAAGACCATAAGAGAAGACTACAAGGCTCAAAGCCTCATTTTCCTTTGTCTAGTCCCTGTAACACTCCCATATTACTGGTGAGAAAACTTAAGGCTGAGGGCGGAGGTTGCCCAGCACCTCTGAGCAAGAAACAACTTTGTTATTCCTCCTCACCCTACTGTTTCTAAGCTTCATACCTCACTAACATCCATTCCCACTGGAAGTAAATTCTTTACTGTAATTGATTTACGCAGTGCATTCTTTAGTATTCTGGTTGATGAAGCTAGATGATAGCTTTATGCCTTCACTTGAGAAGAGAAACAATTCACCTGGATAGTAATGCCTCAGGGTTATACTAATAGTCCTTGTTACTTCTTGCAAATCCCGTAGGCTGATCTGGATGATATAAAGTTTCCTAGAAGTTCTACTTTGTTGCGATATGTGGGTGATTTGTTTTTTTGCTTTCCTTCTCAAATCTAGTCCCCTGAAGACAGCATCTGCTTGCTAAAGTTTTATCCTTAAAATGACATAAGGTCACCAAAGAAAAATTGCAGTTTCCCCAAACCCAGGTTGATATTTAGGGCATCTGATATCAGAACAAGGCTTACACCTAGATCCAGATAGATTTTATGGTGTCTTAGGTTCCCCAAAACCCTAAACTAAGTGCCAACTGTGAGGTTTTTCTCAAGCTACTTGGTTATTGCCTAAACTGGATTCCAAATGTCTCTCTTATGGTCAAAACTCTATATGTTTTACTCAACAATAACAACCCTGATCCAATTTTATGGGAAGAACCAAATGACATAATCTTCAAGGCCTTAAAGGAAAGTTTTATGGACCCCCTGCTCTTGGGAATCCTACTTATCAGAGTCTTCTTTTTATATACAAAAAGGTAGGAAATGCCTTTGTGACAGTCACCCCAAAACACAGGGACTATAATTAACCCATAGGGTGTTATAGCCAGCAACTGGACCCTGTGGCATGGGGATACCCACCTTGACTAAGAGCCATTAAAGACACTGCCATTTTAGACAGTGCTGTTTTGACCGAGGCCACTGGAAAATTCATTATGGTATCCCCTTTAACTCTTTGTGTACTTCATGCAGTAGATGCTCCTCTGAATTCTCACCACAGTCAACATTTCTCAGTCAGCCAACTCACCTCCTATGGAGTCCTTTTGTTTACTGGACCTCACATAACTCTTTTACCTTGTAATAACCTTGACCCAGTTACTCTTCTTCCCTCTGTCACTGACCGAAGTCCCTCACAACTACATAATACTGATGAATCACCCCCTGAGTCCTCATAGTAATCTACAGGAAATTCCATTGGGTAATGTTGACTTCTCATGGTTCACTGATGGTTTCTATTTAAAAGGTGACAATGGCAATATTGTCCTGAGTATGCTATTACAATTCCTTTTGCTATTGTGGAGGCAACATCTTTACCTATTTCTACTTCAGTCCAACAAGTTGAATTATACACTCTTACACAGGCTTGTGCTTTAGCCAAGAACAAAACTGCCAATATTTATGCTGATAGTAGATATACTTTCAGAGTCATTCATGATTTTGGATTGTTGTAGAAGCAGCATGGCTTCCTTACTTCCAGGGGAAATGAAATTAAAAATGGTCCCATGTTTAGGAATTATTCTGTGCAATATTTTTACCTGTCTTGTAGCTATTATTGATTCTGTGGCATTTTAAATTTGACTCTCTGGAAGCTAAAAGAAGTCACCTTGCTGATATTTCTGCAAGGAATGCTGTCTTTAAAGGGACCAACAACAGCCAGACTTCTATTATAGTCCAAAGGGATATTTCCCCAAATGATATTTTAGAAAAGCTGGCTAGAGAGGCTTAACAACTGGCCTCAGGAAAGGAAAAACAAGCTTGGAAATTCAACAATTGTTATTTTGGTAAAAAGAGAAAGTTCTGATTTGGACCAAATAACAATCTACTTTTACTGGAGACTCTAAAATTTCCATTCCTCACCCACCACTTTACATGCATTAGACCATCAGTCTACTGACAAAATGACAGCATTGATGAATTAATATTGGTGGGCAAAAAAGTGGCTACCTCACCTTTTCCTCTTGTCTGAAGTACAACCCAGAGAAGCCTGTTTGTCCTGCTCCTGGACATTTTAAACTGCATAGTGGACCATTAGAGATCTGGCAAATGGATTGCATACAACTTTCTCTGTCTCATAAATATAAATATATTTTAGTCATGGTCTGTATGCTCTCACACTGGACTGACTATGCTTACTAGACTCAATCCTCTGGTTTAGTCAAACACATTAATGCCATTATTAGGACTCAGTTGGCAAAATGTGTAGAGGCCCTCCTAATACCTTGGCCAAAAGCATTGTGGTCGATCCTGCTCAATCTCAGTTCCACCTATTTTGGAACTCACAAATGCTCACCCTTTGAGATAGTCACAGGAGGCCCAATGTACTGCTTCTTCTGACCCACAACTGATCAAAGGACAGATACTCCGATTTTGCAAAGGCCTAATTGCCCCTATTAAAAATAACCATGTTTTGGTAGGGCAATCTTTTCACAGTGTACACTCAGGAGATGAAGACCTTAAGAACCATACCTTACAACCTGGAGATATTGTCTGTTGGAAAAGATACCTCCAGAAGAATTCTCTTCAACCTCACTGGAAAGGCTCTTGTCAAGTGCTGCTAACCTGCTTTTGTACCACCAAACTCCAAGGAATAGACTCTTGGATCGACATGACACATCTAAGGAAAGTGCAAAGCACTTACTGGACCTACACATCACCTGATGAAATCTGAGATTAAAGATATTTCAGAATTGAATCAGGTGGCATTTGTTGAGACAGCTTTCCCAAGATATCTAAACCAAGCCTGCTGGAAGTTTGTCGCCAAATATCTGATGATGGTATAATGCTTCAGATGATCTCCAATGTTTATGATCTTGAAAATATATGGATTTTAGATAAAAAGTTCCTAAGACCTTACTTCTCCTTGTTACTTGAATGTGACTTTAGTACGTTTCCAATCTGTTGCTTTCCCTCCAATGTGAGACACTAAACCCAGGAAAGGTCTTTCTTGACATTGAAGGACAAAAAGCCACTGAATCTAGAAAACTTGACTCTTCATCAGCAATGCTTTTAGGGAAAGATCTTGATCAAGATGGATGGGGAAATGTAAAAAAATTAAGTAACAGAAACTTCAGTTAACTAGAATTGGGAGACCAGAGTGGGTAGCTCCCACATCCTGTGATGACAGCAGAGCCCAACAGGAGAAAAAAGACATATCTTCTTTCCTGGCAAGGAGGTAGTCAATGAAAAACCATGTACTCTTTGTTTACTATAGCCCTTCCACTTCTTTTTCCTCTCTATAAAAGTGTTCTCCTTCCCTTGCCCTGTGGGGACTTGCACGTGACTTGTCATGGTTTGCAAACCCTGAATTGCAATTCTCTGTTGATCCCGAATAAATCCATCTTCGCTGGAGAAATATCTGGCAGTCTATTTGTTTCAGGTCAAAACTTTTATCTATCTATCTATCTATCTATCTATCTATCTATCTATCTATCTAATCTAGCTCTAGACAAATCAACTAAGACAAACAGGGAAAAAACTCTAGCTTGAGAAAGTTAGATTTATTGACCCATAGCAACAAGAGAAAACACACTCAAAACTCACCATGGGACATCTTACCAAAAACTGAAAAAAGATGGAGTAATTGTGAGATTAGAAGAAAGAATGGAGTTTAGGTAAAATTCAAATGAAGTGTTTGGACAGACTCAAATCAAAGTAGGTTGCATGTAAAGGGGTTAATATCTGCTCTGGACAGCAAAGGGAACCCAGGTTTCTGTTTCTTTAAAAACTACAAAGTTATGATAAATATAGAAAAGTGTGTTTAGAAACTCCTTATCTGACACTCTCCATCTGGATTGGAAATCAAGGCTGCTTTTCTGTGTCAAAGCCAATTAGATCCTCCAGGCAAGAGAAGGATGTTACATTTCTACTGATGTAATTTCAAACAACAGTTTCTGATAGTCTTTAATTTTGAAGTTAGAGAAAAAAGTTTTGCTGTGAATAGAAAATAGTCACTCAGGAAGGGACTGCTATAATACTTTAAAGTTGAAGAGGGACCATGGGAAAAAAAGTTGTTTCTTGTTAACTTGGCAGCTGGCTTTATCTGTATCTGTCATCCCAGCCTGATGAATGGAAGAGCAGATTTTTGCTTTCTCAGTCAGAGCTAATTCTCTCTTTCTCCCTCTCTTTCTCATATATAAATGAGCTAAACGTATGTAGTTTATATGTTTATATATATATATATTTATATATGTATGCATACATATATTTACACATCAATATACACATATGTTGGTAACACTGCATTTATATTATAAACTAATAATAATTTATAAATACACACACTTACACAAGCATACATAATTTTCAATTTTTACTAACCCAGACTATTTTAGTATCAAAGTTTTAACTTCCTGAAAAAATTAAGTTGTATATATGTCCCAATTTAGAAAGGTGCAGTCATCCAAATCATTAATAAGGTGCCTTATTTCTTGTTATTATTTTGTTATTCAATACAGTATTCTAATTTTAATAATATAAAAATGTATGGAGGATAATATAATAAAGTAAAACACTTTAACAGATATTGTCATTTTGCCAAATATGCCTCAGATTTGTTTTTCTTTAAGAAACGGACTATTACAGACATAATATCTCCTAATCTTATTCTCCCTAGTGTTAGCAACTGAATTTTAGTTATACATAAATGTGCACATATACACATGTATGAAGCTGTGTGTGTATACATAATTAAATTGAAGAAAATTCACTAAAAACCAAGAAGAATGTATATATATATAAATCCACAGATGTACTTTTTAATTTTCTATTGACTTTTTCTTTTTCATGATAAATAATTAGTAGTTTTCATGTTCATTGTTACTTCTTCTGCTTTTACCTATTATTGTTTTATAACATCTAGAGTTTCTTGTTTTTTGATTCATTTTGTTTTGTTTTGCTTTAGATGTTATGTTTTCCTTTTTCTGTTTTAGGATCCTATCCTTGCTTACTTCAAGTTTACTTTTCATTGATACAGCATACTAATTCTGTCAAAATTATGTTTCTATTTTTTTTTTTTTTTTTTGCAGTATGCGGGCCTCTCACTGCTGTGGCCTCCCCCGTTGCGGAGCACAGGCTCCGGACGCGCAGGCTCCGGACGCGCAGGCTCAGCGGCCATGGCTCACGGGCCCAGCCGCTCCGCGGCATATGGGATCCTCCCAGACCAGGGCACGAACCCGTATCCCCTGCATCGGCAGGCGGACTCTCAACCACTTGCGCCACCAGGGAGGCCCTATGTTTCTATTTTTGATTTTAGATTTATTCATGGGTTTCTTTAAAATATTCATGAATTTTAATTTTCATGTTCATCATGGATGGACATTTATTTTCCTGTCCTTTTTGCTCTGTCTTTCTGCATTCACCTTTATTCACCTAGTAGTTTTGTGTTTGCTTATTTTTGGTCTCTGTGGAGTCTCCATGTTTGAAATAGATTTAATATCTTTTGTTGTCTCCCATTTCTTACAGTAATGGTGATATTAAAAATAAGTCATATCCAATGAGGAAGGCTGTCGGTGAGTTGGCCAAATCCTGAATTTAATGCTACATTTTCATTGTTCTCCCCTCCCATGTATGGAGCTGCATATAAGTCATTGCTCAAAGAGTCATGAGTAAGAAATTTTCTTTAAATGTGTTCTTGAATGGGAGAACCCCACCCCAGTTTCTGGATTCAGGATTAAATCAAAGATATTCATGTTTTTAAATATAGCTCCGTGCTTATAATTTGCTTTTAACTCTTTATAACACATTGCTATGTGTTTGCAGTAGTGAGTAAGGGAGAAATTTCCCAAACGTAATCTACTAACACCATCAGGAATGGAGGAATATTTACCTTATTTTCATATTTGAGGTGAAAGTCCTTGTAATTGCTTCACCATTTTATGTATATTACATCTCTTCTATATTACCAGTGGTGATATTTGTTGAATGAATTAATGAAAATAAATGAATGAATATTTCTTGG
This sequence comes from Mesoplodon densirostris, assembly GCF_025265405.1. NCBI lineage: Eukaryota > Metazoa > Chordata > Mammalia > Artiodactyla > Ziphiidae > Mesoplodon > Mesoplodon densirostris. The sequence continues at coordinate 88,518,049 of NC_082665.1, read as the reverse complement.
CTTGGTAGAGCAATTTTAATATAAAAATACATCATTAGTAATGAATTATAATGAATTATAATTCAGATATTTTATATATATATATATATAAAATTCATATCTTATTTAATAAGTGAAATTATTTGTGCTTTAGATTCTTTTTATCTTACTTGGATGATTTCGTTTTGAAAATGACTCAATTCTCCATTATGTGAGATGAATATGTCAATAAAAATAAGGTAATATTTTTTAAAGAATACAACAGTTTGGAAAGTGAAGTTGACCTAAAGATACAAAGAAAATTATTTTTCTACTGGAAAAACTAGGTAGATTTTAAACTACTTCTTAAAACAAGCAATTATTTTAGGTCCTGTAAAGGAAATTCTTTAGAGAAATAATTTTTAGTACTTGAAAATGATTTGAGAAAGCATTTTAAAGTAATATATATTTCTCTTAATGTCATTTAAAATTTATATTTTCCAAAGCAAAACCTTAATTTGAAACAAGACTCACAGAAAAATACTACTTAACATTTAAAAATGAAATCATCCAAGAATGAAATCATTTGGATGTAAATGGAATTGTTATCAAATTAATTTTACAGCATTGTTCAATTTAATTTTTACTCTATTCTTCTATCTTTAAAAATATTATATATCATAATCCTTATAAGAAAACAATTATATTATAGTGTCATTCAAATATTCCTGTGCTATTTTCTGACACTTCAGTTTCACAGATATAATCCTTACCTATTTAAAATCAGTAACATTCTTCCCTTCCTCAGCATTTTTTTCCTTTTTTGTATTTTTCCTTGTTGTTTAGTCCCAGCATGGGCTGCTTCATGATTGATGAAACCCAGCATGCTGTTACAACCATTCAGAGAACAAACTATGTCTTCATTTATACCTTATTAACTTAAATGCCAGGGTTTATTGGCAAGTTGTAATTGCTAAAACACAATCTGATCAACCACTTGGGGAAAAAACGACTGAAAATTTACTCAGAAATCTCTCAGTATGTAAGTATTAGTGACATTAGTTATGAAAGTTATCTCGTCCAGAATACAGGCTTTACCATCTTATAAATCCAATGGCAAATTTCACAGTCACTTGGATTATTGTACTTAAGAATAAACACAAATCTGAACAAACACAAATGACACTTGTCTAGTTAGAAATAATGTTTGACGCAATTAATGCTATTTTATTTCCAGATATAAACTGTATAGATTAAAGTAAACTTAACAGTTATTATCTCCAAACTTATTCTTATGCTTTTATTTTACCAAGCTGTGCCTGCAACTCTCCATCTCTGGAAATTCTATGTTCTATATTCTAGTAATACAGACCATATATAGTTCTACCAGGATGTCATATACTTTCCTTCCATGTCTTTTTTCAGGATATTCTAAATTTTGGGAATGGTCTTCTTTTAACTGCAAAGTAACTAAATTCCTACCTATCTCTCAAGGACGAGTTTAGAAGGTAAGTGCTACTTTGCAGACCACCTTGGATTTAGAGACCGATTTTTTTCTCTTCTTCTTTTGCAGATGATTTCATATCTACATCAATGACAATAATTTAATTTAAACCACATTCAAACCAAATTAACATGCTTTTGTGCTATTCCACTCCACTAATCATACAAATATATATATATATATATATATATATATATATATATATATATATATATAATCTACCTTCAAAGAATTTATAGATGGACAGTGAAACAAATAAAAAATTATTTGATGTTCTGTACGTTAAGTGCAACAATAAGCAGGATAAGTGTCTGTGGTCTGCTGAAGAATGACAGGGAGTTAGTATTGCAGAAGATTAATGTCCTAACCAAGGAATTGCATGAGATAAAGCTGGAAAGGCAGAATGAGGCCATGCTATGAAGGACCATATTGTGAATATGAATTCGTATTCATCACATGAATTGTAAGATATAGTAAAGAGTTTGGCATATTTCACTTTAGGTATTAGATGATTACAGAAGGATTTAGAGCAAGGAAGAGTTATAAGTTACTAAAGGGAAAAAGAGATGGGGGATAAATGGCTGCTTTTACAATAACTGTGGAGGAAAATGAGTAGGAATTGATCTTAAACTTGAAGTATGAAATAGCAGAAAATAAAATGAAAGAAATGAAAGAACAAAAAGGGGGGGAGTAGTTCAAAATATTTAGGAGGTAGAAATAAAAACAACCACTGACTGATTGTATACGGAGGAGAAATAAAAAACTCAATGCCACTTCTAGATATTCTACCCTTCTTTGTGAGGTTACCATAATGTAGAGGTTTGTTCTGTTATACTATCTTGTCCCCCTACTTATACCTATTTCCCACCAGTTACCCAGTCTCTCTTACTCATTAAACTTTAGCCCTGACTTATGTTTTTCCTTTCCACTATAAGTTCTGCTATTTTTCTAGGTTGTCCTTAAGGATGCACATCTAGCACCTGGCCTCCCAGGTCAGTAACCTCCTCAATTCCAACGCAGTACTCTATGACTAACCTAAGTCTCTACTCTAGACTCTAACTCAAGGCTTGACTCTTAAAATTATTATTGATAACATTCTGTCCTTACAACTTACTTGTTCATAAATATCCCACTTTGATGTCAACAACCATCAATCTGGAATATCCCCCACTTAGCTGAATAATTCTTAAGCATCTTTCAGACCCCAAGGTCACTTATGGGCCTGTTCCATTACATTCAGTGTAAATCACACTCTACAACCATCTTTTATTTTCTGTTTTAGATCTCATCATATCTAGTTATTATATATTTATTTTGAGGGTATATTTTTTACTATGTATTCTCTGCAATAAAATTTAAGTTCAATTTTTAAAATGATTCTATTTTTACTATAAACAAGTAGTCAAGTTTCTGTCCCAGGCAGATAAGTTGCTATTGCTAACAACTGACAAAAATAGCAGAAAGAACAGATTTGACTTGGAGATGGGAAAGGAAAAATAACCATTATTTGAGGTACTTCATTCTTGATAACATTTTCAAGTATGCATCTCTTTGTAAGGGATATAAGGATGCTCATCATCCCATAATCAAGACTCTGGAGCCAGCATGCCCGAGTTCAAATCCTAGCTTCTCCATGGATCATTTGGTTAAATGGGGCAAATTACTCAACTCTTTGATACCTCCTTTGTAAAACAGGCATAATAATAGAGATTAGTGTTTAGCTTTTGTGTGAATTAAATGAGCTAAGTGCTGAGAAGATTGCCTGTCAAAATGAGCGCTTGAAAAATTTTAGTTGTGATTTCTATTACCTTTGTTATAATGAATGTTATTTCTAATTGTACTTACTTACATGAGTAAGTAACTTACTCTTGTAAGTTACATGTTACACGAGTAACATGTAACTTTAGAATTGTTGAGAAAATTAAATGAAATTATACCTGCAAATAACTTACATAGTGACAGACCCTATTATAATTATTGTTGTTATTAACATATTATTACTCACCTGCTAATCGTTACACTTGTTCACCAGGGACACATTATTATTACTTTCTTTGTGAGGTAAAAGTTACAAATTTTTCCACATATATTTGGAAATATTTATATTTAAGGTCTTAAGGTAATTAAAATAGTTTGTTTATTTAGTTCACCTATGTTTATTCTCTTGTCACTTGACTTACACAAATAATCAGTATATAAAATGCTAAATAAATAAAAACTAAAATGAAAACTTATCTTCCTACCAAAGATAAGTTCAAGGTGAATATTTGCTAAATAACATATGAATGTCTGTGTGTGCATGTGTGTGTATGTGTGTACTTGGTTGAGACTAGAAATAGTTTTGATAGAGACACACATTAATGTTAGATAAAATGTAATGCAATTGTATATAATTGAATAAAGCATCAAATTAAATAAAGCTATTTAATCAAGAAGTCAGTGGATAAAATGCAATTGCCCAAAAATAATAATTTGGATATTCTAGGTCTTTTCCTTTTTACATACATTTTATATTTGGCTTATAATTATCTACCAAAGTCAGACGGAATCATGATTGTGACTGCATTAAATTTAATAGGTGGATTTGGGCTTCATTGATGTGTTTACAATGTTTAGATTTCCACTCCAGGAATATGTTGTATCCCAGTTTATGCATATCCTCTTTAATATCTCTCATTATTATTTTGTTCTTTTAGTTCAAAAGACTTGCACATCTTTTGTTGAATTTGTTTTTGAGGATTTTAAGGGTGTTTTTTTTTTGTGGTACTATACATTAATTTTCAAATAAATCCATTGTGGCCAGAGAATTTACTCTATATGATTGCAATCCTTTTAAGTTTATTTAGATTTTTCTATGGCCCAATATATGGTCAATATTAGTGAATGTACCATGTGCCCATGGAAAAACAACATTTGTATTCAGCAGTTACTATGTGTTTTGTTCTATACATATCAATTAATTTAAGATGGGTGACAGGTTTATTCAGTTTTTCCATGTTTTTATACTTTTTCCTAGTTTTTCTATCAATTGCTGAAAGAAGGATATTGGAATCTTCAGTTCTGATTATGGAATATTCTGTTTATCTTATTCACTTTTTCAATTCTTGCTTCACACTTTGTGAAGCTCTGTTATTTTTGTGCCTACATGTCTACTATGATTAGTTATCTTCCTATGAATTGAAATGTTCCTTTTTTGTCTCTGTTAATACATTTTGCCTTGAAGTCCACTTTATCCCATATTTATATATCCATTCTTATCCACTAAGGTTTACTGTTTCCATAGTATATCTTAACTCTTAATTTTTGGGTGTTTATATGTGTTTATGTATACTTAATTATAACTCTTGCAGACAAACTCTGTCTTTTAAACAGAAATTTTAATTTATTAATTCTTAGTGTAATTGATATGTTTAGAATAGGCTCTACATTTTACTATTTGTCTTCTTTTTTCTGTCTCCTTACCTTTCCTGTTTTTTGTAATATCTTCCTTTTGCCTATTTAGAGGTTAAATGGATAATTTTTGGAATTTATTTTTACTTATCCATTGACTTTTTAGCTATATCTCTTTTCTTCATTTTTAAGTGGTTGCTTTAAGAAATACAACATGCACACACTGTTCATGGAATAATTAGAGTTAATATCACAGTCCTTAAAAAAATAGAAACTTTGCAACTATATGGGTCTATTTATGACTTGCCCAACATTTATGATCTAAGTGTCAAAAATATATTATACCAACACACAATAAAGTTTCCTAAGATATCTAAACTTACCAAATAATATGCAGTATGCTCAGTTAAGTTTCAATTCCAGATACACAACAAATGATTTTCAGTGTAAATATGTCCCATCCTACATTTGGAATATATTTATACTTAAACAAATTGTCTATCTAAAATTCAAGTGTAAATGGGAGTTTCACATTTTAACTGTTAATCCTATAAATTCCACAATAAAGTATTATAATTTTTGACTTAGTCTTATTTATTTTAAAGAAGCTGAGAGAAAAAAAATAGACCTTTATTTATCAAGATCACACCCACTGCTTTTCATTCCTACCTGAATATCCAAGTTTCCATTGGTATCATTTCTCAACAGGCTGCAGAGTCTTTTTCATTCTTCGAATCTGTAGATATTAAGTTTTACCAGTTGCTTCAATTTTTCCTCCCTGTGAAAATGATGTGACTTGTATGAAAAAATAAGTTAAATAATTTTCCCTAAGCCCTGTGCTATAGACTGAATATTGTGTCCCCCCACCCCAAATTAATGTTGACATTTTAATCCCTGATGTGATAGCATTAGGAGGTGTGGCAGTTGATAGATGACTAGATCATGAGGGCAGGGCCCTTGTAAATGGGATCAGTGCCCTAATAAAAGAGATCCTGGAAATCTCCCTTGCCCCCTCCACCATGAGAGGATTATTCTATCAGATACAAAAAAAGTTGCTATTTCTTGCAGTTTATATAAACTAACAAACTGACACACAAAACCAAAAACTTATCTTGAACGAATATTTTCACTTCTGTTAAAACTTCATTTTTCTTCTCTCTTTTTAGAGCAAGAATCTTAAAGGATTTTCTATATTCAATATCTCCTATTATTCTGGGTTTTTTCACTTAAACCACTCAATCAGGCCTTTGCCTCCACTACTCCTACTGTAAATTCCTTTTAATGTTCCTATTAACGTCTATATTGGTCAATCCAATGATCAAGTTTCAATTTTCACCTGACTTAAACTATCAAGAACTTTTGACACAACTGATCTCTCTAACTTCTTAGAAATAAAGTAGATGTGGCTGAAGGTACCCAGGTAAATTCTGTGCAATACATAAAGTAGAAGCTTTAATAGGCAGAATCAGACTTTTGCATCCCCAAACAAATCCTCCCATGAATAATTTAATGATATAATTTAAAGAAATATACAGATGATCCATATATAATGTGGTGTTTTCAGTTTTATGAAAATTGAGAGAAGCTTGATAATATGAGAAAAAGAAATGTACCCAGGGAATATGAGAATATAAGTCCTACAAGGCATATCTACCACAAGTTGTGGTCCATTTGCCCACAATAAATATAGTGGGGTACAAAAATTATCTCATATTTATTTAAGTTACTCAACATATATATTTTTCCAAAGATTCTATTATAATTATAGATTATGTGAGAAAAAAGGGGTCTACGTTCTAAACTAGATATACCTTCAAAATAAGATAGACTGATATGGTTTAAGTAGGTTAGCCAGACTTACATTCTTAAGTTATTTTCAGGAGTATTATTGTAATATATAAATAAGTTTAAATATTGCTACTTTTGTGCACACACAAATTCTTTCCTTACACATGGTTAAAATACACACAGTGGAATAATCTCTTGGCAATATTTCATTATGCACATTCAGAAAAGAATTATAGAACAATTTCTTTCATTTCTATGGTTTTCAAATTGATTTTTGTTTATAGTCATTTTTATAAATGTCAATAAGTCTTCTAGTATACACAGTTTCACATTTACATTATCACACTCAATTGTACTGAATTCACAAAAATAAAATATAAGCATTATACTTTTATGTAACACACTAAGTTTGCTAAATATCATTACAAGTTGAATATATACACATATGGTAGAGAGAGAGAGATATTTCTAAATACAAAAAGAACAGATTTGCCCTGCTATTGCTTTGAGCCATTTAAAATATCCTGACTTTGGTTTATATAACTAATGCTATTTATGATTCATAAAAGGAGATTTTCATAGGAAATTAAAGGTGTAAGGCCACACTCTAAAGATGTTAAAATGTGTGCAAAGAATGCTTGTTTCATTTTCAACAGCATAAGTGTGAAATATTCTTTCTTCCCCCTGAGTTTATCGTATAGTTATGAAATATTTATGACAGATGCAAAAATAAAAATGAGAAGGCTGCAAAGGATGGAAAATTAAGGGTGTTGAAATAAACTTGATTGATTCTAAAGCAGAAGCAGAAACAAATACTAAACACTATCACAAACTCTTGTCTTAGAGATAGAAATTATTGGAATCCAAATGAAATAGTAGATATTTCCTGGCTATAATATTAGTTTGCCTAAAGAATATTAATAGAGAAATAAGAATCAGTGTTCAAACCTTGATATTATCTTTAACCTTATTTTGGAGTGATGATCAGAGAATCTTCAGAAATGACAAAGTTACTTCACACACACATACAAAATAGCGCTTGCATACAAAAAGCAACACACACACACACACACACACACACCCTTAACTAACCTCAAAGATTTGATTTCTGTTGAGTAGGGCTAGTGATCTTTAGTGTATATGACCTTTTGTGTCCCTTCCTTAAGTTTCTCTAACCCATTAGATAAAAGTAACCAGAGCAATATATTTTTTAGGTCAAGGTAAAGAAAGTGTTCTCATAAAGCTGGACAGAGGTAAATGATCTCTTTTGGGAATTAGTGAGTTTTCTCATGTATATTCTAGCATGACCCCAACTACTACCTGACTGGAAAATGTAGAAGGATTACAAGTGTAATGAGTACAAAATGACACAATTCACACATAAAAAAAGAAATGGAGCTTTATATCTCTATAACTGAATTTAGTTTAGCTTAATGGTTTTCTTCTTATGTTTGGGAATAACAATGTTCTAAACTAATGGTAAACATTGTGTGGGATTTTTCTCCTTTATTTTTTTTTCTACACTTCTGCTCAATGAAGACCTAGTTTGCAGTGCTTCAAGTATTATTGTAGTATCCAGTGAAATAGGGCATGTGATTCATTATGGTCCTCTGTCTCCTAGAAGACTTTGCAAATATACATAATCCTTTCTGCTCTTTGGTGATCAAGAAACTTTTGTGCTGTCTTTGCATTTCTAATGCTCCCAGTAAACTTTTTTGCTTTTCTGTTTCCACATCTACTCAGCTTTCTCTGCATCATTCTTTTTCCAAACATGATGTCTCTCCAGATTGACTAGCTCACAGGTAGCCATTTTTTTATTTCCCTCAGAAGCATAGGAACTATTCAGATGTACTATTGTACATCATTCTGAGAGCCCAAGCTTGGTGTGTCTGTTTTCCAGCTCATGTATCTAGTTGTCTTATTATCTCACTGAATTTCTATTTAACTTGGCATCTCATGCACCTGTTTTTCAATTGCTCTGGCATCAGGCTAGGTGTTTAAAGTTCTCTAACAGGCTTGCGGTCTCCCAGAATTTTTCTTAGGAAGATAAAGGCATCTTTCTTAAACATTCAAGGATCGCTAAGCTTATTCATGTTTCAAATTTCCCTCTTTCTCCCTACCACTTAGGATTTTGCCTAGTATAAGAATGGACCATTGTCCTCTCTGGGACACTGTCCTATATCAAGCTTTATTAATTTCTTAGTCTTCTTTTAATTCTTAGGCTCTTCAGACCTTGGCCCAGAAATTAACTTTATGTCTTCTCTGTGTGATGTGGAAATTAGTTCTTACATTTTTATGCATACTTTCTAATTTACTTCTATGCCATATATTCTATGACCTTAAATTGAATAGTGGCCCCAAAGATATATACAAATCTTAATCCCTGGGACATGTAAATGATACCTTATTTGGAAAAAAATTTTTGCAGATAAATTTAAGTTAAGGATATTGAGATAAGGTGATCATTCAGGAAGGTCCTAAATTCCATCACAAGTATCCTTATAAGAGGAAGCCAGAGGAAGATTAGACAGACACACACAGAGGAGAAGACAGTGTGAGGATGGAGGCAGAGAATGGAGTGAGCCAGGGGTCCCCAACCCCCAGACCAAGGACCAGTATTTGTCCTCGGCCTGTTAGGAACTGGGTTGCACAGCAGGAGGTGAGTGACTGGCGAGTGAGAGAAGCTTCATCTCTCGTTCCCCATTGCTCCCCAACTCTCGCATTACGTCCTGAACCATCCTCCCCACCATCCGTGGAAAAATTTGTCTTCCACAAAACCAGTTTCTGGTGCCAAAATGGTTGGGGACCACTGGAGTGAACCACTAATGCCAAAGAATGCCAGTGACCACAAGAAACTGTAAGAAGCAATGAACAGATTTTCCCCTAGAACCTCTGGAGGAAGCATGGCCCTAACAAAACCTTGAGTTCAGACTTCTGGCTTCCAAAGCTGCAACAGGATAAATTTCTATTGTTTTAAGCCATGTTGTTTGTGATAGTTTGTTTCAGCATTTGCAGGGAACTAATACAGACTGACTTTACTAAGGATTAGCTTTTGATAGCTAAAGATAGTTGAAGAAAACGTTTTAAGATAAATGTGCTTGTGTATGTATACCTCAGAATGCTCAGGTTCTGCATTAATAAGAACATGGCTTCAAAAAACATGGTTACTGTTATGAATTTGGAGATCTATTCAGAAACTCTCTTTACTTTAGGCTGTGTTGTAGGCAAAATAATAGCTTCTCAAATATGTTCCTGTTCTAATCCCCAGAACCTGTAAATATGCTGTTTTATGACAAAGGGGAATGGCAGGTGAAATTAAGGTTGCTCACTAATCAGCTGACTTTAAAATAGTGAGATAATCCTGGGTTATCCCAATTAGTTTAATGTAACCACAAGGGTCTTGAAGAGTAGAAAAGGGAGGCAGAAAAGTCAGTGTCAGAGTGATATATATGAGAAAGACTCGACTATACATTGCTGGCTTAAAAGATGGAAAGGGGTCACAAGCCAAGAAATGTAGGCAGCATTTAGAAGCTGGAAAAGACAAGAAAACAGATCTCATAGAGCCTCCAGAAAGAATTGATTTTAGCCAAGATCCATTTTCGACTTTTGACCTCCAGTGGGATGTCCCAAATATTCATAAATTTGAGCTAAGCTATCCAATTTGTGGTAATATGTTACAGCAGCAGTAGAAAACTAATACAAAGATTTGCCAAGGATTACATTTGATACAGATAGCTAAAGATAACCTTTTAAGATAAACGTGTGTATGTATATCTTAAAATGTTAAGCTTCACAAAGAACTTGGTTTCACAGATTATGGTTTCTGTCATAAATTTGGAGATGTATTCAGAAACTCAGTTGACCTCTGCTTTAGCTTATTTCTTCCCAAGCTCAAAGACAGTGTTCATAGTAATGTGTCACTGTCATTCAAATCAGAGAGAAGTTTATTTGGTACAAGGAATCACTAGGAATAGATCATTCACTAGATTTCTACCAACTTCTTCCAGTCTTCCTATTCTCAAAAAAACCCACAATTATTTCTCGTCCAGTTATCCTTCTCTTCTCTTTATCTAAGAAAGTAACAATGATGTCGCATTTCTAGAATGCTGTATAGAGTTCTTATTTTCTACCATGGTGTGATGAGATAAACACTTACTCCCAGGAGGCTCTTTTTATTGGCTACTTTGAAGTGATCAACTATGTCTCCTGGAAGATTCTTCTTTCTTTTTTTTTTTTTTTTTTTTTTTTGCGGTATGCGGGCCTCTCACTGTTGTGGCCTCCCCCGTTGCAGAGCACAGGCTCCGGACGCGCAGGCTCAGCGGCCATGGCTCACGGGCCCAGTCGCTCCGCGGCATATGGGATCCTCCCAGACCGGGGCACGAACCCGTATCCCCTGCATCGGCAGGCGGACTCTCAACCACTTGCGCCACCAGGGAGGCCCGATTCTTCTTTCTTTGAGTCTAGTGCATGTGAGCTGAGGTCCTCTTAAAGGGAAACTGATAGGATTAAATAATCGTTTGTAAGAGCTTAATGCAATTTGGTCTGCTTTCCAAACTCAAATCTTCTGCCATTAGTCCATGTGTATCAATTGTCTAATATTGATCACCAGGAGGACTAGAAAAAGACTCGAAGGAGGATGGAAGAAAAAAAAAATTCTTGTGGGTCAGCTTGACTCTATTCACTGGTTTCTTTCTGGCTTTCTAAGACTTACCAGCCTTCTTAGCTTTGATATTGAAAACCGGCTATCATTTTCCTGTATAACATTTTCTTTTTACTTTATTTTATTTTATTTTTAAATTTTTATTGGAGTATACTTGATTTACAATATTGTGTTAATTTCAGGTATACAGCAAAGTGAATCAGTTATAAATATACACATATCCAGTCTTTTCTTAGTTTCTTTCCCCATATAGGCTATTATAGAGTACTGAGTAGAGTTCTCTGTGTTATACAGTAGGTTCTTATTACTTATCTATTTTATATATAGTAGTGTGTATATATCAGTCCCAGTAACATTTTCTTGACATTGTTCATTTTCCATTAAGCAAAAGTAAAGGGTCATTGTACTTTTTTTAAACAGCAAGGAAATAATTCTCCTTCAAATGTTAGGACTCCTAACTTCACTAAGAATCATTAAATCTTTTACCACAGACACAGAAGAGGCTTAGTTCTCTCAGAAAATTTAAAGCTGTTGAATTTCTCAGCAAACTACCTCAAATCTACCCTTTCATAATTTTCCTTCTTTTAAAAATTGTGATTAGATTGTTAATAGAAAATTAATATCTTAATTTAGAAAAACAATAAATATTAGTAATCAAGAATAAGAGGTGGGCACACCATGACTGTACAACCAAAGACAATCTCCAGCCAGACCACTTTGATTACACACAAACCAAAAATATCTGGCATTATAAGCACATATTCTATTGAAAATTTAAGTTTTTATTTAGGGGAAATATGTAAACTCCATTTCATGTTAAAATAAATTTATACCTTTGTCATAAAGACCAAGAATACCAGAGTTGTGAGATTACTATAACAGAAATAGAGAAATAAAACTTTATTTTTCATGATAATCCAATTAGTTGTGATTTCTATGAAAACTAATAATATGGTGTACATTCCTAAAAATATTTTAAATTAATTTATAAAAGAATATGCTTATATAATTTTGAAATGTCTTTATTTCATTATTTTACATTTAAGAAAAAGTGATAAATACTGCAATGTGCCAATGAGACTTGGCCTATCTTGATAACACAGTTCACATCAGTAATGCACCAGTAAGGAAATAACTTCAAATTATAAAGGGTAAATTTGAAAACCTGGAGAAATGGAAATAGTAAGAAGCCTCTACAGTGAACATAGAAAATAAGGATTTGGAATAGTGATGGCAACTCAATAAACAAATATATATCTTTTGGTGCTCTAATATTTCAAGAATATCTTAGAAGATTATGACTTTTTTATAGACTATATACAAAGCATTACATCTTAAAACATTTTGAAAAAAGAACATAATTTCTGCTTTTATTTTGGTGGGGGAGAATTGGAGAAATAGGAGTTGTATATGAGATTACTCTCTGAAATTTTACTGAATCTCTCCACCACTTTCACTTTGGTGAGGTTAAAGAAGCATGACATAGTGGACAGTACCCAGCATTCTGCCCATCAATAGAGAGAGACTGTGAGTAATAAAATTATTCACAAAGGATTCTTCAGGTGCCTTTAGACACCCTCACCCAGAGTGGAGCCCATTATTTGTGAAGATTGAAGTATTGTGAAACCAAGTTCAATAAATATCAGCTAGTAATATTCAATTAGTAATCAGTTGATCTAGTGATTTTTTCATTTCATTTCTACTTCAACTTTTTCTATTATACTCACTGTAATTTCCTTCATTTATTTCTGCCCAAGATGACTGACTGATCACTAAACTGATTATATAAACAAACATATCCTAAGGCCATTGTTTGCATTAATATGAAATAAATATTACATTACTTCTCTTCTACTGTAAAATATCAGAGCATCTCGTGATGCATCCAAAACTACATAGCCTTTGTGATCTAAATGTTTTCCAAATAAAAATAGGGCAACTTTCTATTTAGTATTTCATGACTGACAAAGTAAATATACATGTTACTGGGTTAAATACCTTTGCTTGCATACTCCTCATGTCTGTATTGGGTTGCTTAGAGCATACTAAAAGTGACAGGTAGTGGAATGAAGCTCATCCCTAAATTGCCTGCAGCCTAAAGGCAGCACATGACCACGCTTTTTAGTGTAAACATATTAATTGGTTGGGAGGCCTACTCTAGTCTGCTTTTTGTTTGTTTGTTTGTTTGTTTTGCGGTACACGGGCCTCGCACTGCTGTGGCCTCTCCCATTGTGAAGCACAGGCTCTGGACGCGCAGGCTCAGCGGCCATGGCTCACGGGCCCAGCCGCTCCACGGCATGTGGGATCTTCCTGGACCGAGGCACAAACCCGTGTCCCCTGAATCGGCAGGCGGACTCTCAACCACTGTGCCACCAGGGAAGACCCTAGTCTGCTTTTAATGCTTATACAAAGCTGACAGCTTTCAATTCATGCCAAATAAACAGAAGAAACATATGAAGAGTTATAGTAAAAGGACGAAAAATAAGGGAGATAAGCAGAGTTTATCTGATTTCTCATCTGTCAAATTTTCATCCTTCTTTTACTTCTATTCCCCTCTCTATGGTGACTAAAAGAAACATCTTTTAAAAGTTACTACCAGTAAAACACCACTGTGTTAATAGTGGCTACTATATCTTCTTTGCAATGGGAGTTCTTCCAGAGGCACTTTTCTTTAGTTACTGACGTTAGGAGCTTCTTTAGACAGTATAGATAAATCTATACTGGATAGGAGGCGGTGGGATTGGCAGTTGTGACTGAAAAAATAAAATAGTAAAGATTAAACACTGGTGATAAATACAGAAGGCAACTGTAACAGTATTAATGTTATGATTTTCTTATAACTTACACATTTAAGAACTGTAGCACAAGATCCCAAAGAACAACCTCATATTTAATACATATAGCAGTTGGTTATCTCTAATACCATTTTATTCAGTGTACAAAATGACTAAATAGGCTTCAACATAGCAAAAGCATGTGGAGATACCAGCTTGGCCAAAGCATCCCAATCATAGGGACTCCATTAAGGCCCTGCTGAAACAAATCTGAATTTAATTTAAAATCCACAGGAAAGGGCTCTTTGCTATTCAACTGCTGTTTTTGCCTCAACACCAAGGAGTGGGGTTTTTTATCAGGCACCTGCTCTTCCACAAAACTGTCTTCACTGAAATGGATATTTTGTCTTTATTTTTATGGTTTTTAACAATCAAAGTCTGTGATCCAGAACTGCTGCAGAGATATCACTGAGAAAGAAAAGCAGTAAATCCTTCTGAATATTTTGAATCAGCTTAAGCAAGATAAGCACGATAGGTAGGTTTATGTAGAAATCATTACTTAACACTTTATGTGTTGAATGTGAGCAGAATGGGTGGACAAGGCCATGGATGCTCCAGGCTTTGTGTTAAGTATTTTTGAATGAGTGAATGCAATTGCTAGTGGAATGCTCTCTCTTTTAATTGTTTTCTACTCTTCATCACACAAACCATTTTTGAGGTAGATAGCAAAATCATAGCTTTTCTCTAAACAAAAATTTTTATTTCAAAAACTTCTATACTATTTCTTGAGTTAGGATAGACTAAAGAAGACTAAATGCTATGTTTCCATGAGCTGAATCAAGGTAGTATTTAAAGCATTACTTCAACAATATTGTCCTTGGTTATATTGTATTTATATATTTGGGTCACTAAAGTCATTTCAGATGACAAAAAGTTGGAAAATTAGGGGCAACTGTGTTCTATTGGAAAATACTCTGAACCAGGAATCCATTCTAGTTCTATCACTTATAAGTTGTACTCTGTATACCTACACAGAATCCTCTCTGTTTAGTTCTCAAACTGCAATGCCATATTAGATATTTTAAGCATATACATCACATCCTAAAATACTATGAGTTTTAAAGTATTTTCCCCAAAGAAATTTTCAAATTGCCTTAGTAACTTTATCTTTCCTGTGTATTTTAGATTCCACAGACATTTTTTCCTGATGTATGTTCAATATATATTTTTGAATGAATTAAATCTTATTCTTACTAAGGCCTTTGGGAGAATACAAAGTTGGATAAAAATTAATCCCAGCACTCAATAACATTTTAAAATAAAACTGGAGTTTACTAAAAGAAGCTCCATTTAAGAATATCAATGAGTGAAGCCAGAAAGGTCAAGTAAGGGAAACTTAGTGAATGTGAACATGTGGAAAATTACCTCTGAATTCCTGAAAATATTATAGATCCTGAGGAGATATGTATTTTCATTTAGTAGTAAGAAGAAAAAAAATCCTTTGTTTTTGTTTTTGTTGTTTGTTTTTGTTTATTGTGCATTTATCATCCACGTGCTAACAGTTTATATATAGATATTTTTATTTATCTTCATAAAATTTCATGGGAGGAATGAAAATGTAGAGCAATAAAAAGAGAAAACATCATTTCTTTTTAGATTAGCTCAAAGTTTCTCATTAAATAGCCTCAATATTGTTGGCCAAGCTCCTGCTCCATCCCTAAATCTGATTTAATTTTTCTGACACTGAATATTAGCACTTTAAAAATATCTTCCAGGGACTTCTCTGGTGGCACAGTGGTTAAGAATCCACCTGCCAATGCAGAGGACACGGGTTCGAGCCCTGGTCCGGGAAGATCCCACATACTTCGGAGTAACTAAGCCCATGCACCACAACTACTGAGCCTGCGTGCCACAACTACTGAAGCCCCCGTGCCTAGAGCCCATGCTCCGCAACAAGAGAAGCCACGGCAATGAGAAGCCCATGCACTGCAACAAAGAGTAGCCCCTGTTCACCGCAACTAGAGAAAGCCCGCGCGCAGCAACGAAGACCCAAACCAGCAAAAAAATTTAAAAAATGAAAATCTTACAGGGCTTCCAGCGTAATCCGGTGTTAAGAAGTGCCGTAGTCCATGGTACACTTGTTGTTTCTTTAACTATTAAAAAATGAGGACTACCCCGGTCCGGGAAGATCCCACATGCCACGGAACGGCTGGGCCCGTGACCCATGGCCGCTGAGCCTGCACGTCCGGAGCCTGTGCTCCGCAATGGGAGAGGCCACGACAGTGAGAGGCCTGCGTACCACAAAAAAAAAAAAAAAATTAGGACTATTCTAAAACAATGGTAAGAGGAAAATAGTAATTTTATTCCTAAAGCAGATTTATATCTGACTTACAACTAAAAATCTTAATGTTGTAAAAGCTAAAAAGCTCTTTAGATTCACAATTTTTCATAAGAGAAATCTGAGACGCACAGTCTAATTAAAATTTTCACCAGCATTTATGGAGGGCTCACCTTGAGCTGGGAGCTGTCCTAGGAACTTTGTATATTAATGATATAATATTCACAATCAATCTATGAGACTATCCATTACACAAATGAAGAAACTGAGGAAGAAGCACAATATAAAGGTTATGTAGCTTGCTTACAGTCGTATGTGCATTCAATAGCAGATCTAGAATTCCTTTTGAGACTTTCCAGCTCCAGAACCCACTCTCTGAGTTATGGAGGTTTTTTCATAGGCCTATGATTCTCCTGACTCCTTTCCTAATTTTATTTCCACTGCATGGAGCTGTATCTTTCTCTAGAAGAGGAAGAGGACCATTTTCCTCTAACCTCCTGTTGAACTACTGACATAGGTCACTAAACTTGGGCCATGCCAGTTGAGAGCAATGTCTGTCAGGAAGATCACCTGGATTTTAAATACTGCTCTTGCAATTATTAGCTGTGTATGTCGGGAAATATTGTCTCCTCCTTCATAAAGGAACTTGGCATATGAAGAGAGGACCTCTGTTTGGGACACTATTGTGATCGGATGTGTCATTTTTTTTGGGGACAATGATGAAAGCCTGAAGACAAAAACAAAAAACAAACAAAAACAACAAAAACAAAACTAGCTTAACCAAAATCTCCCCCTAATTTCCCAATGACCAAAATGAAATCTCATGACCACCTTTAATGGCAAGAGGGGAAAATGAGCTTGGTGCACCTTAATCTTTTTTTTTTTTTTTTTCTAACATCTTTATTGGAGTATAGCTGCTTTACAATGGTGTGTTAATTTCTGCTTTATAACAAAGTGAATCAGCTATACATATACATATATCCCCATATTCCCTCCCTCTTGTGTCTCCCTCCCACCCTCCCTATCCCACCCCTCTAGGTGGTCACTAAGCACCAAGCTGATCTCCCTGTGCTATGCAGCTGCTTCCCATTAGCTGTCTATTTTACAGTTGGTAGTGTATATATGTCCATGCCACTCTCTCACTTCGACCAAGCTTACCCTTCGCATTCCCCGTGTCCTCAAGTCCATTCTCTACGTCTGTGTCTTTATTCCTGTCTTGCCCTAGGCTTAATCTTTTAATCATGTATTGAATAGTTGCCATGTACCAGACACCACAGTATGAGGTTGGAAATGTTACTTCTCTTAGTCCACATAGCAGCCAAGCAAAGAAGGCACCATTATTCTTGTTTCACTTTGTCCCTGTGAATGATTAAAAAACAAAGACATTTTATCATTTTGCAATCTAAAATTAGTCTGCTGTTTCTACCTACAAATACCCCCCCAAACTGCCAAATTACATGTTCTCATTTTCAGTGTAAAACATATGGTCACTATTTGTATGTATTAACTACCTTATATGATACAGGAGGTGACTGCTCATTTATGGCTTTTATAAGTGACATGGGACTTTAGCTCTAACTAGCTGTAATGTCTTAACTGGAATATACCTTACTTGGAGAGACAGAGAGAAAGAGAGAGAGAGAGAGAGAGAGAGAGAGAGAGAGAGAGAGAGAGAGAGAGAAATAGACAGAGAAAAGGTAAGAAGGGAAAGAGAGAGAAGAAGAGCGAGAGGAAAGGGTTGGGAGAGAGAGAGATTAGACTGGGAAACAAAAACAATCGATTGATTCAATTAAACTTTTGTCTAATTTTGCTTAGAGTGAAACTTGAATAAAGCCATCAACAATGAAATCCATTAAAAGCAGTCTGGATTACCCTAGTAAATATTTTTAAACACAGGAAATAGTGGGGAACATAAAAAATTGATATAATATTCAGAGTTCAGTAATTACAAATTGATTTGTCCTTTGAGATTAAAGCTCAGTTTTCATCTATCTTTCAGATTACTGTATCTAAAATAAAAACATCTTAATTTTATGGCATTTAACAGACAAATTTCAATTATCATTAATACTTCCATGAACCAAACTTTAAGAAATTAACCTTAGTTTAAGAGTAATATCTTAATATCTTAATGTAAATATGTTTCAATTTCCAAAAAGATAAAAGAAATTCAGAACGTAGATTTTTATTGTCAAAAGAAAACTTTATATTTGTCATCATCTAGATATCGGTTAAAATGAACAAAATATGTATGAAGTGATTAATATATGTAGCATATTATTAACATATACACATGATAAGAAGCCCACTGTTTAAACTTTATATTGTACAAAGTAAAATTTTATATCTAAATATTAGCACTAGTGTTTCTAAGTATTTAGAGTATTCCATGAGTCCTGTTCTTTTTTCTTTCACAAATCAGACTTACTTATTTATTGAATGGCTTAATGTATGTAATTGCCAAGGTCACTATGTACAGACAAATGAGTTGGAACTTTATATCTTGGTCTCTTCTTCCTTTGATGGAGTCTTGATTTCCTCCTTCTAGGCCTGGAGTGGTTCTGCACAGCTTTGAACCTTCTGTGGTTTTAGACCTGTGAGCTTCAGGCTGGTCAGCCAAAGTTTTCTTGCAAGCCTCCTCTGCCTTCAGTCTGGGGACGAGTTCCATGGAACCTGCCTGTTTCTGAACAGACTCCTCTTCACTTTCAGGTTGTGGCTGTGATACACATTGTGGTTAGTCTTCTTAGATTCATGCGTTCTGAGCAGCAAGTGCAGAATTCTCATCCTCCTCATGCAGGTAAATTTCTTGAGCATTCCAGCATTGGAATGCTTACCTATGCCCACATGCCCGCCATTCTCATGGAGCAAGTTGAAAGCCATTATATTCCTGACATTGAGCTAATTTACATTTCTGACCCTACATTCTTGACACTAAACTAAGTATTGATTTTCTTCTTTCCTTCCATCAGTCCATATGATCCTAAGGCACTGATATCTCTAAACATCTACAATTCCTTCACCCCTTATTTCCTTGTTTATCAATTAAGAAAAAGGAAACTTCAACCATTTGATTTCAAATTTTTATTTCTATAACTTACAATGCTTTATCATCCAAACAGAAGAGCTTGTGCTCTCTAAAGGACAGAAGAAAATAGTGGTGTATAGTCATACCAGGGTGAAAAAGATTGAAATTTGTAAAGGTAGTGCAATTTGAGGAAGAGAGATGACAGCAATGAGCAAATGAAGGCTGGGCATTTTCTACCCAAAATGCTATATTTTATATATTTGAAATGATCTAGGAGTGTTAAAATTGATGTAGAAATTGTATACCATGGTAACTGTGATAGTTAATTTTATGTGTCAACCTGACTGGGCTAAGGGTTGCACTGGTAGCTGGTAAAACATTATTTCCGGGTATGTCTGTGAGGGTGCTTCAAGAACAGATCAGCATCTGAATTGGTAAATTGAGTAAAGCAGATGGCCCTCCCCAACATGTGTGCATATCATCCAGTCCACTGAGGGCTAGGATAGAACAAAAAAGCAGAAGAAGGGTGAATTTCCTTTCTGTCTCTCTGATTGATACAAGACCTCTACCTTGTCCTGCTGTTGGACATCAGTGCTCCTGGTTCTCAGCTTTTGGACTCAGATCGGGACTTAACACCATCAGACCCCCAATTCTTGGGCCCTTGGACTCAGACTGCATTATACCACTGCCTTTCCTGGTCCTCCAGCTTGCATGCGGCAGATCATGGGACTCGTTGCCCTTCATAACCATGTGAGCCAATTCCTATAATAAATGTTGTCATATATATATATATATATCCGGTTGGTTTTGTTATTCTTGAGAACTCTGACTAATACAGTATCCACTTCCTAAAAGGAGATTATGGGATCAAATGAGCAGGTAGTTCTTAGTATCAAAGTAACATGAAAACTCTCACTACCTTGTATGACATTTAATAGGAATTTAGTTTGATGTTATCAATTAAACTCAAGTTATTTCACCTTCAAAATGTAAATAAGTGGGCTGATTATTTTGATGGTAATAATAACCATTGGGCACTTCCTTGATAAGCCTCCTTAATTAGGAGGAAACTGAAGCATGCTTACTAGTAGGACACTTCACCATTTCCTTATTTACAACAAAACATCTCCCTGTTTTTCAAATAACTCATCACAAAATAGTATCTACACATTTTGTATTTCTTTTAAATCCACATGAATTATGTCCACCAAATAAATTATATCTACTAGGATTTAAATTCATTGCAAAGTATTTGCAAAACTTTGTTCTCTGAAAGGAGTTTGCTGCTAAACACATTTAGTGAAGTTTTGTTGTCTTCAACTATTTTGAGAAACTTTTAACATAGTAACTTGAAAATAATTATTTACACAGAATTTTTCACTTACATAAATATTATTGCTGCTGATTATAAAAATAATATACATTCATGGAAGAAAAATGGAAATACAGAAATCACAACATATATAAAAATTAAATAAAAAATGTATCATATCCACTAAGCACAAAAGCTGAAAAACGGTTACATTTCTGAAAAAAAGAGATAGGAGAATATCATTGTGACCTTGAGTTAGGCAAAAATTTCTTGTGGTAGGATACAAAAAGCACAAACAATAAAATACAAAAAAAAAAAGATGAATTAGATATCATCAATATTTAGAACTTCTGCCTTGCAAAGGATAGCATAAGGAAAACGGAAAGAAAAATACACTAATAGACTAAGAAAAATTCACAGTACACATATCTGAAAAAAGGACTTATTACATTTTAAAATATAAAGTCTTCGAAAATAAACACTATTAAGTGTGTTATTGTTCTTAGAAACAATAAGCTGGTGATGATAGAACATAAAGTTCTATAGAGTTCGTTTTAAAGTTTCATTTCTGTAAAGAAATTTAAGGAGCGAAGAAACTTTAAATGATTTCAGGAAATTAAAATCAAGAATATTCATTTGCTTTGTTAAAATTAAAGTTTGTAGCATTTCTTCTACTTTTCTGAACAGTAGGATGACATACCATAGAGGGAAAGAAATAAAACTGTGCTGTTGCAAGTAAATTCAATAGAAATTAAGATTTCCAGATTTATATTATTATAGAGCAGTATTTTATGCCTGGTAGGTAATATTCATCTTTCAAATATATTTTAAAAAGTAAAGTTTAGAATAATACATTTTACAGACAGTAAGGTGATGGTAGAGAATTGAAGTGGTAAAAAGTATTATTAGGAAGATATTTCTTTATACAAACTGATTAACTTGTGAATATACTGAATTAAAAAAATATATAATGAGAAAAATCAACTTATAACTCATGCTTAAAGTTAAAACTTTCTATGAACTTTTTTTATATTATGAGCTCAACTCTAAGGCAGGAAATAATTATTTTTGCATAACATTGCTTCTAAAGATTTATTTTTACATCTATATGAAGATTACACTTCTAATGCTCTTAGGTCATTTGAGAAATTGCTGTTGGAGATCATTATTTTGCTTTCCTTAGCACTACTTGTAAGGTAGATATATAGATTTCAGGTTTATATTCCCAAAGTACTTTCATGAAATGGCTCAAAAGTAATTTTTTTTACTATTTTAAGGTACAAGATATTAGCAGTTTTATATTATTAAATATACTTAAATAATTAAAATTCCCTGGGTAAAATCTTCATTGTAGCATAGAACTCTGAGCCTCTATCATGTTGCTAAATACTGTTTTTAAAAAGAATACTTTACTTCATAAAACATGTACAACATAATCACATGCTAAATATAAACTTTATCAGTTAGTTTCTACTGTGGTAAAATATAAATAACATGAAGATGATCATTTTCACTATTTTTAAGTATAGAGTTCTGTGGCATTAAGTACAGTCACAGGGTGATGTAACCATCCACCACTATCTATTTCCAAAACTGATTCATCAACAGAAACAGAGACTCTGTAACCATTAAGCAATAGCATTCCAATTCTGCTCCCAGCCCCTGATAACCTCTATTCTACTTGCTGTTTCTATGAATTTTCCTATTCTAGATACATCATATAAGTGGAATCATACAATATTTGTCCTTTTGTGTCTGGCTTATTTCATTTAGCATGATATTTTCAAAGTTTATCCATCTTGTAGCAAGTATCAGAACATCATTCCTGTTACAGCTGAATAATATTTCATTGCCTGTGTATATCACAGTTGTTCATGCATTCATCTATTGATGAACACTTGGATTGTTTCCACCTTTTGGTTATTGTGAATAATGCTGCTATGAATATTGGTATACAGGTATCAGTTCGAGTCCCTGTTTACAGTTCTTTTGAGTAGTTACCTAGAAGTGGAATTTTGATGGGTCATGCAATAATTCCACATTTAAATTTTTTGAGAAACTGCAAACTTTTCCAAAGCAGCTGCAACATTTTACATTCCCAATAGCGGTGCCCAACAGTTCCAATTTCTCCACGTTTGTCAACACTTGTTATTTTCTATTTTCCTTTTTTGTAAAAATAATCAATAGTCATTGTAATGGGGGTTGTGTTATCTCATTGTGATTTTGATTCACATGTTCCTAATGTAATGACTAATTATGTTGACCATCTTTTCATGTGCTTATTGGCAATTTTTATTTCTTCTTAGGAGAAATATTTTTTTCAAACCTTTTGCCTATTTTCCCATTTGGCTGTTTGCTTTGTTGTTACTGTTTTTGTTTATAGCTTTAGGAGTTCTTTGTATATTCTGGTAATTAATCCATGATCAGATATATGATTTGCAAATATTTTCTCCCATTCTGAAAGTTGACATTTCGGTTTATTGATAATGTCCTCTGATACACAAAAGTTTTAAATTTTGATAAAGTCAGATTTTCTATTTTCACTTTTCTTGTGTGAATCCCAAAAGTCATTGGGATGTGCCCTATGTTTTCTCCTACAAGTTTTACAGTTTTAGTTCTTTGATCCATTTGAGTTAATTTTTTACATGATGTAAGGGGAGGTCAAACTCCATTATTCTGCATGTGAATATCTAGTTTACCCAGAACCATTTGTTGAAAAGACTTTCATGTAGTAACTCTGGAAATCTGATTCTCCTACTCCTCACTCAGGGATTGCTGATTTCTGATTGAGTGCTGGTACTGTTCACCTGTGACTTTTCCAAACATTTTTTTTTTTTTTTGGCCACGCTGCTCTGCTTGCAGGACCTTAATTCCGTGACCAGGGATTGAACCTGCACCTTCAACAGTGAAAGCGCAGAGTCCCAACCACTAGACCACCAGGGAAGTCCTTTCAAACTATTTTTGAAAAGTATGTATTATTTTTTGTGGAAGTCACCAAAATTTTGGTTTCATTACCTCTGTATTCAGATAATAATCAAATATTTTCTTAAATGTCTGGCTCCAGAAAGGGCAACAAAAAAGTGCACAGGCTCTTTAAATCTCCCCTAAATATCAATGGGGAAAGCTGCTTTGTCCTAGAGGGCACCAGCCAGCTGCTCCAATAACTTGAACCATTCACCCTGCAGATTAGGTGGGGCTGAGAAATGGGGATTGATGATGTGTTTAAGCAAACCACTCTCATGCCTAAGAACAACAGTCTTTCCCTTCATCCAGTATACCTCAGTTGTTATAAGTGTCCAGTCAGGCTTCAGAGTTTCAAAATAGTTTGTTTCAATCTCTCTTCTCATTTCACTGGTTGCTTTGTTGAAGAAACCTACCCTCAAACCTTCCTACTCCACCATTTTGCATGTCATTATTCCTTTCTTATCAGTGGTTTTATGAAAAAAAAATTCCATAATTTTCAAAGTTAATGGTAGGCGAAGGCTTAACTCACATAGTTTTGAATTAAATACAAAATACTAATTTTTTAAAATGTGAACATGACAAAAGTTTTCTGCATGACACATTTTTTCCTACCTAGACATTAATAAAATAATTATTGGAATCTTGCATTTTCTTCTTTTTGGCTTTTTAAATCTGTAAGATAAATTTTATCATGAAAAACTATAGTGTGGTTACTACAATACCAAAAGATATCATTGGTATGGCTATTATAACTGAATTGGAAACAGTTTCCCTACTCCTGACATGGCTTTTATTTAGACCTGTTAATATCCAGACTCATGATTCTCTTCAGAACATATAAGTATTTCCCCTTATTTAGACATGTTAAACTGAGAGCTTCTGGATCTACTAAAAGCAAGAATTGTGAATTGTAATTCAAAAGTAACTGAATATCCCTGGGGATCAATAAGAAGTGTTTTAATAAAAATATTGATTATTACAGGGAAAGTGTTATGTACTAATTGTTTGTATAATGTTGTAAATTTGGCCAGTACAAAGGTGGACAACACCTGGCAACTGCAAGAGGTCAGTGGGAACTGGAGAGAGCTGGTCATTGCTTTCTCTATTGCTCTTGTTGAGCCTGATGTGGTTACAATGAGAAAGGAAGTTCCTCGGGATAGAGGAGAAATATATGCAGTGATTCACCATTCTACCACAAACTTTTCATCCTTCAGGTTGAGCACAGTCAGAGGAAGTTTGCATTTACATGGGAAATGGAATGCAATTCTCTTCAACTATGTTGTTGATCCTCTTACTTAGTGCCATAACTTATTAAGGAGAGGACTCGCTCTAATTAGTAATACATATGTTTTGATTAAGTATAATGATGCTAAAATGTTAAAATTACTCAACTGGATTTTATTTGCCTAAATAAATTGTAAATTCTTTAAGGTCTGTGGGTTTGGTAAATGTTTCTTTTGTATATACTTCAATGAATAATCCAATGTGTTCATAGATGCCTTGTCTGATTAATGTTTATAATATAAATTTAAAGAACATTTGATTTTGAACAACTTCAACTGCATTTACTCCTGTTCTTGATTTCTTTTTTACTTTTAAAATTTAAAAATATTTCTATTAAAATAATGAATTAAAACTACACTCATGAAACATTTATGGATAAAATAAAACCACATTTGGGATTTGTTATAAAACAAATCAGGAGGGAAGTAGAGAGATGTATAGATAAAACAACATTGTCGTTGATGGGGAAGTGAAGACTCATTACATGATTTTCTCAAGTTTTGTATGTATTTGAAATTTTCCAAAATAAAAGGTAGAAAGAAATTATAATCATACTAGATGAAAACTGCTTGTTTAGAAGTATTTCTAATTTTTTTCCAAAGTAATATATTTTTATCTTTTTATTATGTTACACTGGAAGGAAGTGTTTTAAAATTTATACTTAATGAAGATTAGAAGTCACTTTTTTGCTTCCTGGAATAGTTTTTATATTTTAATGCATATTGATTTGCATCACTGTTCTTTATGAATATACCTCTCTTATTTTTCAGCTAAGTTCATTTTATGCTATAAGGATGTGGCATTAGATATTAACAAAAATAACATGTCTGTCTGGTACTAAAAACTATTATGTATTCTTGGGTTACCAAAGTAAGGACATTAGCCAAATAGTTTTACTGAAACAGACATTAAAGCAATAAAAACAAACAAATCTAAATTATTCTTTTATTATTTTTTCATTATTTTATTTTCCCCTCCCCACGAAATTAAAAGTGTAAAGAATGTATGTCTTTGGGCTTCCCTGGTGGCACAGTGGTTGAGAGTCCACCTGCCGATGCAGGGGACACAGGTTCGTGCCCCAGTCTGGGAAGATCCCACATGCCGCAGAGCGGCTGGGCCTGTGAGCCATGGCCGCTGGGGCTGCACGTCTGGAGCCTGTGCTCCGCAACGGGAGAGGCCACAACAGGGAGAGGCCCACGTACCGCAAAAAAAAAAAAAAAAAAAGAATGTATGTCTTTAAAGGATTTTGAAAGCCACATATATATGGATAATTTCCCTTTGCTTTGACTAAATGTTTAATTAGATATGATTTAATATTTAATTAAGATATGATAAATATACAGTTTTTTTCCCATTCAATAAACTTTACAAACATTCCCTAACTTATTTGATACAGGTTCTTATAAGTTTTTATGTTATCTTTTCCAACGTTCATTATGTATCAGAGAATGACTCAGTTACTGTATTTTTGAAAGTACAATTCATCTACATGTTAACATTAATTTTTAATTACAAGTCTTTACAAATGAAAACAGGAGCTCCATACAAATTTTGTTCCTATTCCCTGAATCAATTTATCTTCCAATCACAAATCATATGCATATTTTTATGGCTATTCTAAATCTAAACCAAATTCTAGAAACAAAATAATGTTTCTAAACTGTTTCTGTAATATAGAGAAAAGCCTTCTAAGAACAAAATCATAGGAAGAAATCATAAAGGAAGAGATATCTTTGAATACATAAATATTAAGTATGTCAATTTTCAGAGAGCACAATTTGAAGTTACATAAAACTTGGGAAAATAATTGGTCATTAGCTTATATTCACTTTCACAAGCTGTTTACATCTACTGTTTTGTGAACTCCTTGGTGTCAGGAAACATATCTTTATAACACTCTATTAGTAGATGATGCTTTTTGTTTTTTCTGCGGCTATTGAATCATTTTATATTCTGGGCTATTTTTGCAAGGATATTTGTACAGCACATAGCCTTGGAAGATAGAGATAATGTCACTCTTTAGGGCTGAGGACAAAACCATTTGCAAGCCTGGATGATAAAGATAATGTCTTCCTTCAGGCAAAGATTGCTCAGGGTTGCTAGCACACTGTTTAGAAAATTTGGAATTTCCTAATCTTGGGGTTTCTCGACTGTGACACGAACCTAATGAGGGTGCAGTACACATCAGGGCCAAGCCCCTTGTTGCAATTTTGGGTTAAGGGGAACCAATGCAACCAACGGAGGATCACTTAGTAGTATACTGTTTACTACTTTTGAAAATGATCTGCATATAACTGGACATGTTCAGTTCAAACCCGTGCTGTTCAAGGGTCACCTGTAAAATGATTGCATCATAGGGTAACAACTGAGGCCTAAGAATGTTGAATCTTGCTTAGTTTACAGCCTTAGTAACTAACATAGTGTCTAAACACACTGGGAGTTAGAAACAAAAAAATAACAAAGCAAATCAACCACTACAACAAATGCTTCAAATGAGCAAATGAAGCCTAATCCAGATATTTTGTATCTATTTCAATTGTTTTCCTACTGCTCAACAAATGTTAGTTAGATTTAATACAATCGAATTCAATTATTTTAGTAAATTTAATACTCAGGAAATATCTGTCACCAATTCTTTGAACACATTAATTCAAACTGCATGTTGTTGGTGGGTTCTTGGTTCATTTTGTATGCAAAGAACTGCATAACTGGAACATTTTCTATTTTGAAAAACAGAACAAAAATAGTTGTCTGAAAATTTTCTTTTTATATAAAATGAACTAAATGCTAATCCTCTCATGCTTTAAATATAATCATATCAAAACTTAAATAAGTCATTTTGTATTTTTAACTCATGTTTTACACAGAAGTGTTTGTCTTTTTACATAATAGCAAAGTGAGTTCACTGCTGAAGATATGTGCCTTTTACCACTTTGTCTTTTTTACTTTTGCAAGAAAATGAAATTGAATGGGAATTATATTCTTGTAATATGTGATTCAGAGTGGAAGTAAACTCTCCAAATGAATATGTCTGAGAAATAAGTAGGCACGTCAGACTAGACACATGAAGAAAACAGAGTTTGTAATGGAAACTAGATATAATACTTAAATAATGTGATTTCATAAAAACCAGTGAAAAGGGCTTCCCTGGTGGCGCAGTGGTTGAGAGTCCGCCTGCCGATGCAGGTGACACGGGTTCGTGTTCTGGTCCGGGAAGGTCCCACATGCCGCGGAGTGTCTGGGCCCGTGAGCCATGACCGCTGAGCCTGCGCGTCCGGAACCTATGCTCCACAATGGGAGAGGCCACAGCAGGAAGAGGCCTGCGTACCGAGAAAAAAAAAAAAAAACACAAAAAACAAAAAAACAATGAAAGGGTGAAACAGTAAGAAATATTTTGAATCATAAACACTTTCAAGAAACATTGAAAATACTGATTAGAATTACAAAGGAGGCTAGTAAAGGGAGAAATTAGACCTGTTCAGAAAAATAAGTTTTTTCCTTGCAAATGAATTGGGTTATGCAAAGAGGTTGTTACTTCATATATTAGAAAACTAGTGAATGTTGTCTCTTTGCTACTTCTAAAGGGCCCCAGATAGCAAACCTTATAAGAAAAGAGATAACGATAAAGACCAGGAGAAAAAGGAGGAGGAAGAAAGAGAGGAGCAGGGAACCTCCTATCAGAACTTCGCCAGACCCCTTGGGAATGTAAAACAGCAGTCCTGGAATCTTACAGGAAATCAGAAGGTGCAGCTTCTTTTCCAAAGCAGAGCATGGAATTGTTTAGGGAAACAATTGCAAATGACATAAATGACTGAGGAGTATATAATAACATAATAAATATTTTTAAATGTTATCAATAGATGAAGTCTAGAAAGTCAAAAGATTCAAGGCCTCTTCCAAGAATGAGGTCTGGTAAGAGCCTGTTGCCCCGTGCTGTTATGGCTGGTTTCTGCTTCTGAGTAAATCTAACCTAGTGTACTAGGATATACCTGCCTAGAAACTTGCTCTCCAAACACACATAGTGTAAAGAAGACCCAGCAAAATGTAAGGGGTATAATAATTAGAATCAATGCTGTTGTGTCTTTGTAAATGTGCAAATCTTTTAGTAAATAAGTAGTATGTTAAATATAAATAAATCTAGATAAATAATATTATGTAAATGTCTCCAATAATTTTATTACACAGAGATAACTGTATTAAATTTGAAAGTCTCCTTTCTCCCTCTCCAACAATTTTATTTCAATTATATACCAAGCACTCAGTTGATCACTGAAGGTAAAATAACAGACATGGTAGTTTATGCCCTTAAGGAGTACATATTTTACCAGGGAGAGAGAGAAAAATTAAGTACAGGAACAAATTTTATAAAAGCTATAGTTTATAATGTGTTATGAAAAACTTTGATGTTGGTTAGGGATTATTAGGAATGCTGAGTAGAAAGGTACTTTAAATGGGATGGTATAGGAAAATTTCTCTGAGACAGTGACCTCTAAATTGAGCACTGAGGGACTGACAAATATCCAGCCATGTGAGGCACCACCAGGCAGAGTGAACACTTGGGTAAATAGAAAGTTGGAGAGGTAGAAAGGGCACAAAATAAGACAGTGTCTATTAGACCAATCATTACTGATTGATGGATTGAGTGATCCTTCTAATTATTTAATATGTGTTTATTGAGTACCTATTATGTGCTAGGAACTATTCTAGGAACTGAGGAATATTCTCTATGAAGTTTACATTTTATGTGAGAGAAAGCAGGTAATAAATACAATAAATGAGAAAACTATTTAGTATATTGATAGGTGATAAATGTTTTGGAGAGAAATACAACAGCAGATGGGAATAGGGAATAGCCCCAGGGGGAATAGTTTGCAAATTCTATTGTGTGGCCAGAGTCTGCACAGAATAGACTTGCTTATCCAACAGGTGACCATTTGACATCAGAGAGCCAAAAACTCCACCCTCAGATCATGCTAATGCTGCCATTTTCTGAACATGCATCACATGAAGAAGCACGTAACTCAGATATGTCTGCACAGAGCAGCAGTTGCCTCACAGTTTTTCTGCCTCTAATCACCTTCCCTTACACATCTGACCACTCTATACTCTTCACCCATAAATATGCCAAGTCCCTAGCCTTCAGGGGGTGGATATGAGATTTACTCTTCCATCTCTTCATTTCACCTTGTGAATAAAACTTTCCTCTCATGCAAACTGTGGTGTCTCAGTGTTTGGCTTACTGCATGTTGGGCAAACAAACCTTGTTTAGTAACAAGATCATGAAACCACTGCTGCTTTAAGAGATTAAAGATGCTGGCTTGGAACATAGTGGCAATAGAGATGGAGAGAAAGGAACAGATTTTTAAATGTATTTCAGAAGAAGAAACTACTAAACATGTGAAGGATTAGATGTAGGGTGTGGGATATAGAAAATACTGAAGGATGAGTCATGAATTTTTGGCTGGAAGAAATGAGTGTTTATCCAGGCTGTGACCAAAATAGGAGACGGAGAAGGCTAGCAAAGGAATAGGCTTTGTTCTGAGCGTAGTGTGGGAAGGAGCTAAAATCATGTTTTTCTTTAGCATTTACAGAATGATACATAAAAAAGTTAGTTGATCAGTCAACAAGATGCTGTCAACAACAATTTTTAAGCTCACGTTTGTGTCAGACACTGTTATAGTCTCTAAGGATACAGGGGAACAAGTTAGAGAAGTTGATATCTCTGTGCCTCATTTTTCTCTTCTGTAAAACTAGGTTAAGAATGGTGTCTACTCCGTGGAGTTGTTGTGGTGATTATATAAATAAAAATACACATTTTCCCATAGTAATTGTGTTTCTTAAAACAGGACCACACAGGATAAAAATGAGTGTAAGTTACAGTTAGAACAAAACATTTGCTTTAAATTTAAATTTGATCGTTTCATAAATTTATGCAAATACTTAAAGACAATTCTTACTGCGAAATAAAATTTTCCAGGAGTAGGGGGTTGGATAGGAATAAACTGGGGTACCATAAAACATAGTTTTGAAAGTTAAAGTTGAAATCTATGATTTTTCACTTGGCAAGTAGTGCTTAATTGGCTTGACTCAAACATTCTGTTTCCAACCTTAAATTTAATTTCCCCAAGTAAGTGCATTAAATCTTCCATATTGAGATATTAGAAAATAAAGGTAATCTACACTTCCAAGGAGAATCAAATTAATTTAACCACCAAAACTCAGTAATGTTATTCCAGTCGGGTCAGATTCTATATTGAAAACTCTCAAATTTTCATGCATCAGTGACCAGAATAGACCACTCCCAGTTTCACTTCTCTGTTAAATGCAGGTAAATTAACCATTTTTCTTTAAAATGTCTGTATCCTCTCTTCCAGCTTTCATGACTTTTTGTTGTTGTTTTCCTAGTGAGCAATTTACTATTTTAAAGATGCTCCCTACTGCAATGTTGAAAACAAAATTTATGGCTTCAACTATTTTTATTTTTCAATAATGGGATTATATATTTTCATTAAAAAAAGGAACTTTCTGTCTATTGCCTACCATTGAAATATAGAATATTTATTTAACAACTGTATAAGTCTACCAAGGATCATTCTTCTTGGCAACACTATTGGTTGAATTGGTAGGGTGTCGATAATGACACACCATCTGTTTGTTGAGTGGGCTGAGGGTTTCTTTTTCAGCTCCCAAGTGGGCATTTTAGAAACATGATTTACTTTATACTTTTCTTGATCTATTGAACAATATTTTTCCCCTGGCCTCCTCTGTATTGTCCATGTTGTAGCTTTAAAACTATTTTCTTCAGAGAGGCTTTCTCTCTGATCACACTCTATCCAATAAATTCTCTTCCTACTATGTTGTATCCATATACTTTGTTTATTCTCTCAACAGCACACATCACAATTTCTAATTATCTTTTTGTTTGCTTATTTTTTTTTTACCTACTCCAATTGATTATGTTTTACAAGGTTTTATTCACTTAAATGTTTATACTTATAGCCCAGGAAATCTTTTAGCTAGTTCCCTGACTGCCATCACCACAGTGATGTGGGGATCATGTTCACAAAGGCTTCCACCAACTTCACACAAGTCCCTCATTTGGGGCCCATATCCATCACCTTCCTTTTTTTTTTTTATCACCTCCCTTTTTACTGTGAGTTTCTTCTAAAGCCCCTGTGAACAACATCCATGGTAAACCTTCTTAGTCTTCAAGAATATGTGTCATTGAAAAAATACTGCCTGCCGGGCTTCCCTGGTGGTGCAGTTGTTGAGAGTCCGCCTACTGATGCAAGGGACACGGGTTCATGCTCCGGTCCAGGAAGATCCCACATGCCACGGAGCAGCTGAGTCCGTGAGCCATGGCCACTGAGCCTGCGTGTCTGGAGCCTGTGCTCCACAACGGGGGAGGCCACAACAGTGTGAGGCTCGTGTACCACAAAAAAAAATAAAAATAAAAAATACTGTCTGTCATATCAATAAGCAGAGGATGTTACAGCCATCAAACCATCACATTACAGCTGCCCCTGACAGTGAGCTCTGAGAAAACTCAGGATGGAAATGGAATGTCCTCCATCAGACAGTCAGCCACTGTAGCCACCCCCAACAATGCACCCCGAGCAGACTCAAGATGAGAAAGCACAGGATAGCTGAGGTGCACATCAAAGGAATGATTTCAGTGAGCCCAGACTCTTGCATCTTCCCATACATAGAAAAGTGCTAAATTCCTTAACTTGAGATATCTGGTTTTCATTAATTAACAGTAATCTCTTGATGTTCCGACTACCTGATCTTTGTTGCAAAAACTCATGTATCCTGGCTCCTCCCTTACCTCCTTGGAGCAGTTCCTCAGAGCTATCTGAGAGGCTGCATCCTGGGCTTAAGTCTTCAGTTTTGTCTGCCAAATAAAATGTACTTCTCAACTTTTAGATTGTACATTTTGTTCAGTTGACATATGTAATCCCAAAGTGTGGTAAAGTTAATGCCTTTGAGATTCAGAATCAATGGGAAATGGGAGCTGAAGGATAAATGCTTCTCCCTTTAATCTTCTGTATGGACAGCTCTGAAATGAATTTCATAAAGGGTCTCAGAAGTCCTAAAAAATTGAGCATCAGTTGCTACAATCAGTTTCCAATTTGATAATTCATCCTTATATTACCTTCTGTTCTTTTTTAACTTCCTCTGTCCCTCACTCCTGCTCCCTGCTATTGTATTCCCAAATAAATTAACCTTATGTAAGCTGCTGTCTCAGGGTCCACTTTCCAGGTTACCCTAAAGAAGGCTATTTTAATTTAAATTAATTAAAATGAACACAGTTAAAAAATTAATCAGTCCCACTAGCTGCATTTCTAATGCTCCATGGCCCCATGTGGCTAGTGACTACCATACTTGAAAGTGTAGGTATAGAACATTTCCATTAAAGCAGAGAAGTCTACTGGTTAATCCTAACTAGTCCACAGACTAGTGCACTCCGAAGACAAGAGAAGGCACATCTTTAGAAGTTAATCTACACTTCTTATCTAGAGAGAGGACTTCAATAGACCTGATGGTATTTATGAATGTGACAGAATTTTCTTCATTGATTAATTTCTCTTAGGTCATATAGTTTAATTTCCAGGCTTTACCAATGTCCATGATTTATCAAATGCCTATGTTAATTGTGAGATTTCTTGGAAGAAGATGTGAATAATTTATAAAATCAACAATAGCACATAAAAAATGATTAGTTTTTTTTTTTTTAATTAAAAGCAAATATAATGAGAAAAGGACCTTCAAGAGGCAGAGGAATGGGGCCCAGAGGAAGATGGCGGAAGAGTAAGACGCGGAGATCACCTTCCTCTGCACAGATACATCAGAAATTCATCTACACGTGGAACAACTCCTACAGAACACCTACTGAACGCTGACAGAAGACCTCAGACCCCCCAAAAGGCAAGAAACTCCCCACATACCTGGGTAGGGCAAAAGAAAAAAAGAATAAACAGAGACAATAGGATAGGGACGGGACCTGCACCAGTGGGAGGGAGCCGTGAAGGAGGGAAGGTTTCTAAACACTATAAGCCCCTTCAAAGGCGGAGACTGCAGGTGGCGGAGGGGAAAGCTTCTGAGTAGCAGAGGAGAGCACAGCAACAGGGGTGTGGAGGGCAAAGCAGAGAGATTCTGGCACAGAGGACCGGTGCCCTCAGGCACACACCAGCCCGAGAGGCTTGCCTGCTCGGCCGCCGTGGCGGGCGGGGCTGGGAGCTGAGGCTCGGGTATCGGCTTTCAGTCGGAGCGCAGGGAGAGGACTGGGGCTGGCGGCAGGAAGAGAGCCTGAAGGGGTTAGTGCACCATGGCTAGCCCGGGGGGAGTCCGGGGAAAGGGTCCGGAGCTGCCAAAGAGGCAAGAGACTTTTTTCCCTTTTGTTTCCTGGTGCGCGAGGAGAGGGCATTAAGAGGGCTGCTTGGGGAAGCTCCGGAGACAGGCGCGAGCCGCGGGTAAGGCGCGGACCTCGGAGACGGGCGTGGGACGCGGGGGCGGATGCTGCCACCACCGCCTCCGCCGCCGCCGCCGCCACCGCTGCGGGGCCTGTGTGCGAGCGCGGGTCACTGTCCGTCCCGCCTTCCGGGGGGCCTGTGCACCCCACCACTGCCGGGGTCCCGGGACCCGGAGAAGGCTTTCCCGGGAAAGCCCACGGAGCGCCACAGGCTGCTGCAACGTCACGCCGGCCTCTGCCACCGCAGGCCCGCCCCACACTGCGCGCCCCTCCCTCCCCTCTGCCTGAGTGAGCCAGAGCCCCCGAATCAGCGGCTCCTTTAAACCCGTCCTGTCTGAGCGAAGAACGGACGCCATCCGGCGACCTACGCGCAGAGGCGGGGCCAGGTCCAAGGCTGAGACCCGGGAGCTGTGAGAGCAGAGACAGGGAAATCTCTCTGTGCAGCCTTGGAGGCAGCGGATTAAAGCTCCACGGTCCATTTGATGTGCCCTGCATCTGTGGAGTGCATGAATGGACAGCGAATCATCCCAAATTGAGGAAGTGGACTTTAAGGACAAGATTTAAGAATTTCCCCCATTTTCCTCTTTTTACAACGAATTATCCCAAATTAAGGAGGTGGACTTAGAGAGCAAGATTTCAGACTTCTCGCCCTTTTCCTCTTTTTACAACGAATTATCCCAAATTGAGGAGGTGGACTTGGAGAGCAAGATTTTTGATTTTTCCCCATGCTCTCTTTTTGTGAATGCGTATGTGTAATCTTCTGTGTAAGATTCTCTCTGTATAGCTTTGCTTCCACCATATGTCCCAGGGTTCTATCTGTCCGTTTTTTTTTTCAATAATTACTTTTTAATTTTAATAACGCTACTATATTTCATACTTTATTCTATTTTACTTTACCTGCTCTTTCTTTTTTTTTCCTACCTTCCGTTCCTCCCTCCCTCCCTCCACTCCTCCTTTCCTTCATTCTTTTTCTTTCCTCCCTCTCTCCCTCCCACCCTTCTTCTTTCCACTTTTTTTTTCTTTCCTTCCTCCCTCCCTCCATCCTCTCTTTCTTTCTTTCTTTCCTTCCTCCCTCCCTCCCTCCCTTCTTCCATTCACTCTTCCTTTTGCTTTCATTCCTCCCTCCATCCCTCCTTTCTTTCCTTCTTTCTTTCCATCCTTCCTCCCTCCCTCCCTCCTTTCTTTCTTTCTTCCATCCTTCCTTCCTTTCTTCCCTTCTTCCTTTCTTTCCCTCTCTCTTTCTTTCTTCTACTAATTCTTTCTTTCTACTTTTTCTCCCTGTTATTCTGA
The DNA here is from genome assembly GCF_025265405.1 of Mesoplodon densirostris. Taxonomy (NCBI): domain Eukaryota; kingdom Metazoa; phylum Chordata; class Mammalia; order Artiodactyla; family Ziphiidae; genus Mesoplodon; species Mesoplodon densirostris. The sequence continues at coordinate 88,482,290 of NC_082665.1, read as the reverse complement.
GCCGGGTGGATGAAAGGCTCTTGGTGCTGCAGCCAGGAGTCAGTGCTGTGCCTCTGAAGTGGGAGAGCCAACTTCAGGACACGGGTCCACAAGAGACCTCACAGCTCCACATAATATCAAGCAGCAAAAATCTCCCAGAGATCTCCATCTCAACACCAGCACCCAGCTTCAGTCAACAACCAGCAAGCTACAGTGCTGGTCACCCTATGCCAAGCAACTAGCAAGGCAGGAACACAACCCCACCCATTAGCAGAGAAGCTACGTAAAAACATAATAAGGCCATAGGCACCCCAAAACACACCACCAGACGTGGACCTGTCCACCAGAAAGACAAGATCGAGCCTCAACCACCAGAACACAGGCATTAGTCCCCCCCACCAGGAACCTATACAACCTACTGAAACAACCTTAGCCACTGGGGTCAGACACGAAAAACAACGGGAACTACGAATCTGCAGCCTGCAAAAAGGAGACCCCAAACACAGTAACATAAGCAAAATGAGAAGACAGAAAAACACGCAGCAGGTGAAGGAGCAAGATAAAAACCTACCAGACCTAACAAATGAAGAGGTAATAGGCAGTCTACCTGAAAAAGAATTCAGAATAATGATGGTAAAGATGATCCAAAATCTTGGAAATAGAATAGACAAAATGCAAGAAACAGTTAACAAGGACCTAGAAGAACTAAAGATGAATCAAGCATCGATTAAAAACACAATAAATGAAATGAAAAATACTTTAGATGGGATCAATAGCAGAATAACTGAGGCAGAAGAACGGATAAGTGAGGTGGAAGATAAAATAGTGGAAATAACTGATGCAGAGCAAAATAAAGAAAAAAGAATGAAAAAAACAGAGGACAGTCTCGGAGACCTCTGGGACAACATTAAATGCACCAACATTTGAATTATAGGGGTTCCAGAAGAAGAACAGAAAAAGAAAGGGACGGAGAAAATATGTGAAGAGATTATAGTTGAAAACTTCACTAATATGGGAAAGGAAATAGTTAATCAAGTCCAGGAGGCACAGAGAGTCCCATACAGAATAAATCCAAGGAGAAATATCCCAAGACACATACTAATCAAACTGTCAAAAATTAAACACAAAGAAATCATATTAAAAGTAGCAAGGGAAAAACAACAAATAACACACAAGGGAATCCCCATCAGGTTTACATCTGATCTCTCAGCAGAAACTCTAAAAGCCAGAAGGGAGTGGCAGGACATAATTAAAGTGATGAAGGAGAGAAACCTGCAACCAAGATTACTCTACCCAGCAAGGATCTCATTCAGATTTAATGGAGAAATTAAAACATTTACAGACAAGCAAAAGCTGAGAGAGTTCAGCACCACCAAACCAGCTTTACAACAAATGCTAAAGGAACATCTCTAGGCAAGAAACACAACACAAGGAATATACCTACAATAACGAACCCGAAGCAATTAAGGAAATGGGAATAGGAACATACATATCAATAATTACTTTAAATGTAAATGGACTAAATGCTCCCACCAAAAGACACAGAGTGGCTGAATGGATACAAAAACAAGACCCATATATATGCTGTCTACAAGAGACCCACTTCAGACCTAGAGACACATACATATTGAAAGTAAGGGGATGGAAAATGATATTCCATGCAAATGGAAATCAAAAGAAAGCTGGAGTAGCAATTCTTATATCAGACAAAATAAACTTTAAAATAAAGACTATTAGAAGAGACAAAGAAGGACACTACATAACGATAAAGGGATCGATCCAAGAAGAAGATATAACAATTGTAAATATTTATGCACCCAACATAGGAGCACCTCAATACATAAGGCAAGTACTAACAGCCTTAAAAGGGGAAATCAACAGTAATACACTCATAGTAGGGGACTTTAACACCCCACTTTCACCAATGGACAGATCATCCAAAATGAAAATAAATAAGGAAACACAAGCTTTAAATGATACATTAAACAAGATGGGCTTAATTAATATTTATAGGACATTCCATCCAAAAACAACAGAATACACATTTTTCTCAAGTGCTCATGGAACATTCTCCAGGATAGATCATATCTTGAGTCACAAATCAAGCCTTGGTAAATTTAAGAAAATTGAAATTGTATCAAGTATCTTTTCCGACCACAATGCTATGAGACTAGACATCAATTACAGGAAAAGATCTGTAAAAAATACAAACACATGGAGGCTAAACAATACACTACTCAATAACGAAGTGATCACTGAAGAAATCAAAGAGGAAATAAAAAAATACCTAGAAACAAATGACAATGGAGACACGACAGCCCAAATCCTATGGGACGCAGCAAAAGCAGTTCTAAGGGGGAAGTTTATAGCAATACAATCCCACCTTAAGAAACAGGAAACATTTCGAGTAAACAACCTGACCCTGCACCTAAAGCAATTAGAGAAAGAAGAACAAAAAAACCCCAAAGTTAGCAGAAGGAAAGAAATCATAAAGATCAGATCAGAAATAAATGAAAAAGAAATGAAGGAAACGATAGCAAAGATCAACCAAACTAAAAGCAGGTTCTTTGAGAAGATAAACAAAATTGACAAACCACGAGCCAGTCTCTTCAAGAAAAAAAGGGAGAAGACTCAAATCAATAGAATTAGAAATGAAAAAGGAGAAGTAACAACTGACACTGCAGAAATACAAAAGATCATGAGACATTACTACAAGCAACTCTATGCCAATAAAATGGACAACCTGGAAGAAATGGACAAATTCTTAGAAATGCACAACCTGCCAAGACTGAATCAGGAAGAAATAGGAAATATGAATAGACCAATCACAAGCACTGAAATTGAAACTGTGATTAAAAATCTTCCAACAAACAAAAGCCCAGGACCAGATGGCTTCACAGGTGAATTTTATCAAACATTTAGAGAAGAGCTAACACCCATCCTTCTCAAACTCTTCCAAACAATATCAGAGGAAGGAACTCTCCCAAACTCATTCTATGAGGCCACCATCACCTTGATACCAAAACCAGGCAAGGATGTCACAAAAATATAAAACTAGAGGCCAATATCACTGATGAACATAGATGAAAAATCCTCAACAAAATACTAGCAAACAGAATCCAACAGCACATTAAAAGGATCGTACACCATGATCAAGTGGGGTTTATTCCAGGAATGCAAGGATTCTTCAATATATGCAAACCAATCAATGCGATACACCATATTAACAAGTTGAAGGAGAAAAACCATATGATCATCTCAATAGATGCAGAGAAAGCTTTCAACAAAATTCAACACCCATTTATGATAAAAACCCTGCAGAAAGTAGGCATAGAGGGAACTTTCCTCAACATAATAAAGGCCATATATGACAAACCCACAGCCAACATTGTCCTCAATGGTGAAAAACTGAAACCATTTCCACTAAGATCAGGAACACGACAAGGGTGCCCACTCTCACCACTCTTATTCAAGCTAGTTTTGGAAGTTTCAGCCACAGCAATCAGAGAAGAAAAGGAAATAAAAGGAATCCAAAGTGGAAAAGAAGAAATAAAGTTGTCCCTGTTTGCAGATGACATGATACTATACATAGAGAATCCTAAAAATGTTACCAGAAAACTACTAGAGCTGATCAATGAATTTGGTAAAGTAGCAGGATACAAAATTAATGCACAGAAATCTCTGTCATTCCTGTACACTAATGGTGAAAAATCTGAAAATGAAATCAAGAAAACACTCCCATTTACCATTGCAACAAAAAGAATAAAATATCTAGGAATAAACCTACCTAAGGAGACAAAAGACCTGTATGCAGAAAATTATAAGACACTGATGAAAGAAATTAAACATGATACAAATAGATGGAGAGATATACCATGCTCCTGGATTGGAAGAACCAATATTGTGAAAATGACTCTACTACCCAAAGTAATCTACAGATTCAATGCAATCCCTATCAAACTACCACTGACATTTTTCACAGAACTAGAACAAAAAATTTCAAAATTTGTTTGGAAAAACAAAAGACCCCGAATAGCCAAAGCAATATTGAGAACAAAAAACGGAGCTGGAGGAATCAGGCTCTCTGACTTCAGATTATACTACAAAGCTACAGTAATTAAGACAGTGTGGTACTGGCATAAAAACAGAAAGATAGATCAGTGGATCAGGATAGAAAGCCCAGAGATAAACCCATGCACATATGGTCAACTTATCTTTGATAAAGGAGGCAGGAATATACAGTGGAGAAAGGACAGCCTCTTCAATAAGTGGTGCTGGGAAAACTGGACAGGGACATGTAAAATTATGAGATTAGATCATTCCCTAACACCATACACAAAAATAAGCTCAAAATGGATTAAAGACCTAAATGTAGGGCCAGAAACTATCAAACTCTTAGAGGAAAATATAGGCAGAACACTCTATGACATAAATCACAGCAAGATCCTTTTGGACCCACCTCCTAGAGAAATGGAAATAAAAACAAAGATAAACAAATGCAACCTCATGAAACTTCACAGCTTTTGCACAGCAAAGGAAACCATAAACAAGACCAAAAGACAACCCTCAGAATGGGAGAAAATATTTGCAAATGAAGCAACTGACAAAGGATTAATCTCCAAAATTTATAAACAGCTCATGCAGCTCAATAGCAAAAAAACAAACAACCCAATCCAAAAATGGGCAGAAGACTTAAATAGGCATTTCTCCAAAGAAGATACACAGACTGCCAACAAACACATGAAAGAATGCTCAACATCATTAATCATTAGAGAAATGCTATTCAAAACTACAATGAGATATCATCTCACACCAGTCAGAATGGCCATCATCAAGAAATCTAGAAACAATAAATGCTGGAGAGGGTGTGGAGAAAAGGGGACACTCTTGCACTGCTGGCGGGAATGTGAATTGGTACAGCCACTATGGAGAACAGTATGGAGGTTCCTTAAAAAACTACAAATAGAACTACCATATGACCCAGCAATCCCACTACTAGGCATATACCCTGAGAAAACCATAATTCAAAAAGAGACATATACCAAAATGTTCATTGCAACTCTATTCAGAATAGCCCGGAGCTGGAAACAACCTAAGTGTCCATCATCGGATGAATGGATAAAGAAGATGTGGCACATATATACAATGGAATATTACTCAGCCATAAAAAGAAACGAAACTGAGCTATTTGTAATGAGGTGGATAGACCTAGAGTCTGTCATACAGAGTGAAGTAAGTCAGAAAGAGAAAGACAAATACCGTATGCTAACACATTTATATGGAATTAACAAAAAATGTCATGAAGAACCTAGGGGTAAAACGGGAATAAAGACACAGACCTACTTGAGAATGGACTTGAGGATATGGGGAGGGGGAAGGGTAAGCTGTGACAAAGCTAAAGAGAGGCATGGACATATATACACTACCAAACGTAAGGTAGATAGATAGTGGGAAGCAGCCGCAGAGCACAGGGAGATCAGCTCGGTGCTTTGTGACCGCCTGGAGGGGTGGGATGGGGAAGGTGGGAGGGAGGGAGATGCATGAGGGAAGGGATGTGGGAACAGATGTATTTGTATGACTGATTCACTTTGTTATAAAGCAGAAACTAATAAAAAATATATATATAAAAAAATGAAATGCAAAGATGAAAAAAAAAATAACAGAATGAAAACATAAATAATAACAGATAGGTATAATAGAGTAAAATGAAAAAAAAGGCCAAAAGAAGAGTTTTTTTACTTAATTAGCCATAAGTTAACAGATGCTAAATTTAAAATGTTCTTATTCTAAAATGCTTACTTAGAATAATATAAAGTACAGCAACAGGTATTTTAGTTATATAAAAGACTTCTTAGAAATTATATACTAAAGTACACAACTTGAAGCAATTTAAGGTTTTGATTTTAAAAGTTTTAAGAGTTATGATTAACTATCTTCAGTGGTTTGGTTTTTTAGTAATAATTTATTATTGTTAGCAATTGGACCCAATAATCTCCTTTTTCTAGTTTAATAATTGCTTTTTTTCCTATTGCCTTAGAACACTGTATAAACAGTATAAAAATTTGTTATTATGTTCTTTTATTCAATACATTATTATGTGTTTATTACATGTTAGGCACTGCTTTGGGCTATAGGAATGCACAAAGAATGTAATTATGATAAAAATAGTGGTTATTCCTTGATTTTGCATTCTCTCACTCTCTCTCACTCAATCTCTTTTTTTCCCTTCCTCTTTCATGTTGTTCAGGGCTCAGCACACTATGGACCAAATCCTGCCTACCACCAGGTTTTTCATGGCCCATGAGGTAAGAATGGTTTTTGCATTTTTAAATGGTGAAAAAAATCAAAGAGTAATATTTTGAGATGTGAAAATTATGTGAAATTTAGACTTGAGTGTCTACAAATGAAGTTTTATTACAACAGTGGTACACCCATTTCTTTAAGCATTGTCTATGACTAATTTCACACTAAAAAGCAGAGGTAAGTAGTTGCAAAAGAATCTGTATGGCCTGAAAAAACTACACTATTTACTTTTTTTTTTCTTTACAGAAAATATTTGTCAATCCCTCATGCAGTACCCTATCATTCTATATCACATAATCACAGTGTTATAAGTCAGTCAAGAATAGGAGCACTGAGCCACAACCCATGCAGGAGGACAAACACCTCACTTAGCAATGGTCTTCAAGGGATGCACAAGACAATCCCTTCTGTTGTGGAAATAAAATATCCACACTTTTTCTAAAGTTTTAAACATTTTCTTTACAATGTACAAAAATTACACTACATATATAATTTACAAATAAATATATATTTATATCTTAAACATGCATATTATATGTACATTTGTATTACATGTTATATATGTGTGTATATATGTGTGTACATATATATGTAATTATAAATAAATAGACATATAGATATACCTATTATGGAGATGAATAGTGGAATGAATAGTGGAAGGTTTGGCTAAACTTCTAAAATGATAGTCATATGAAGCCAGATTTTGACTATAATAAAAAAAAAGTTCTTTCTTTTTTAGTGGAAACATGATTCACACGTATTATGTTCTAACATCTTAAAAATAGGACAGGGAAAAGGGAAGTATAAAATGAATATGCATAAATTTATTTATAAAAATATAAAGTAAAAGCTACTATTCTCATATGTATGATGTTTTTTTCTTTCATCCAAAACTTCTATTTTAATAATGTTTAGTTCAAATCTAGTGATAAGTACAGGACAGTTAATTATCTCTGTATATACCTGTTAATTATGTGAAAGCATTGTCCTTTCATGAGCATTTTAGTATTGTCAAACAAGCTCATAAATTAGAAGGTAAAATTTCATAGAATTTCATGTGTATTATAAGGAGACATCACTTTAAGGCGTGTCAATAGTGGTTCTGAAGTATTTGAGTCAACTTTTCAAGCCATAAGGGGTCCACATAAATAGTGAAAGCAGGGTAGGAGGGTATAATGTGATTATGCCACATGGTCTGGCTCTTTTCCCATAATAAAGGTATTTTCATTTTAGTTTTTAAAATATAATAAAAAATGACCTTCTAGCTCTTCTACATGCTAGATAATAAATCACATTTCAGTTAAGAATCCAAAATGTTTCATGATTAGTTTATGATTTCTCACTTTATTTAGGCTCACACTTTTTCATTATGCTCCTCTATGCTGTTTAGACAATTTCCTTTTGTCTCACTCTGTTAGCCATATCATCCTCTAAATTAGTAATTTAATTGGATGAAATAATAACTAAAACCATTTGCTTTTCACAAATAAAATTGTGTAAATTGCATTTTTTTCAGTTCTTTGTAAGCTTTATGGGCTTTATAGTCAAATAGCTAACCATCATACATTTATAGCTTATTGCACAGCTCTAAACTTTTTCACATCATGGTACACTTTAAAACATGATAGTATCTCCACGACACACTGGTAAGCAGTTGAGTGTGCTTCTACCAGATGGGCAAGAGGGCTCCAGCTAACTCAGGTCTACGTAACCACACTGAGGACTGTGAGGGATCAACCTTGGCTGTCTCAGACTGGGATCCCCAAAAGTAGATCCTGAGAAACAGGGCTGTAGGTAGTTTATTTGGGAAATGACATCAGGGAGTAGGAATGAGGGACAGGGGGAATCAAAAAGGAAGGAAAGATACATTTCACCATGTCGGCCATTATTATGAGCCATGGGAGCTCAGTCACAAAGGCTCTGGTACACAAAGAGGGACAGTGTAGTGTGTATGTATGTATGTATATGTATGTGTGTATGTATGTATTTGCTTCCACTCCCCATTGGTCAAGGGTGGCCCCATGAGCATTAGCAGCACATGTTTCTGTATTGCATGCACCAATAAACCACAGAGAGAGAGAGAATTCTCTGTAACAACAACAACAGTAACAAGAAAATGAAGTTTGAGGGGAAAACCCTCCTGACCGGGAGAGTTAAGACATCATTTGGACACCTGTAATATATTCAAGCTATAGTCATTGTGGAAACCAGATAAGACACAGATGGGACCAAGTAGTTGAGTCAGCTCAAGCTGTTACAACCTTGAAAACTGCTTTCCCCTGTAATAAACTTCAGTAAGTTTTTGTGAAACCTTATTAGACACATAGTTAACCTTGTATGGTTTAAATTAGGCAGTAGACATCAGAGATCCCACCTATGTTTGGTCTGACAACACGCACAGCTAGATATTTAATGAGCATAATTTAATATGGTGCTAGTATTTCTTCTCTCTTTCATGTTTTGATTTTGAGAAACTGTAATCTGTTGTGCATTAATCACAATGTCCACTGAGTTATTAGAACTTCGTTTCACATTTACAATTTTAATGGATACTAAAAATTTCCTCCCATTGCCATGTAATCACTAGATGCTTTTAATTCCTGCAAAGTTGCAGAATCCAGTCACTTCTAGTCTACAAGTCTGCCTCTTGAGCTGCAGAGGGTTAAGGTCATTACTCGATTATTGGCTTCCCATTTTTATAACTTTTAAGTAATAACACTTATTTACTAATCCTTGCCTCTTGTCTCATTTTCATCAAACTAAAAATATATTTCTGATAGCATATATTTTAAAAGGAAAATGCAGTTTCCACTAAAAATTTACTCATTCAAAAGTTTCAAACACAGACTCGAGAGTAGATAATAAAAATATCTTAGATACATTAGAAAAATACTAATAAAGAAAAGAGCACTGAACCAGGAGGCAGTAGTAAAGTACTGATTTTCTTATATAGCTGGAGGCCTTGAATATGGCACGTGCCTCTGAACATCAATTCCTTCATCACAAAATTAAATAATTTTAACTGATGCTTTCTAAGGACTCACTTAATTCAAATAGTTTCTGGTTCATATATAGTAGCTCTTGATTACCTGTAAGTAACCAGAATTATTTGTTCTTTATTATCCATTGGAACATGAAATTTGCATGAATATATATATATATAATATATACATATATATACACATATATGTTTTATCTGATTGAATTCTTATATGTATTCATAATTACTGAGTTCTTACTAAAACTATAAGTCATAGAGTAGGAAAAGACTGAGCAGGCAATGTAGTTCAAATTCAAACTCAATGAAATAATTCTTTATATTCTTCATATCTTAATGACAGTTACCTAGAATTTGTTTTAATGCCTACAGAAATATGAAGACACTCCTAGTAACAAGAAACCTCACTAACACTCAAGAAAGCCCATTCAATTTGTGAATAGATTCAGCTATTCAATTAAATCAAATACTATATATTTATTGATCATTTCCAGAAATCCAGGTACCATTTCAGATACTTGTAGTATTCTTCCTTGTACCAAACTTAAAATCTGCTTCCCCGTATTTTTGTCCAATTGGATTACATGATTAATGAATGAAATTATTATGCCTGAAGACTGTGGTTATTTTTTTCAAATAAATTGAAATAGTGACCTACACATCTTTGTTAGAATCTTCATCGTTAATTTTCTATTTAGAGAAGTAATCTGATTCTTTCTAACTCTCTAGTAGCAAATTCAGCATAGAGGAAAAATTGACAAGAGTATAGACACAGTCTCTGTGTAGTTATCTTTTCCTGAACTTTCTCTATGTAGCTTTGACAGGTAATGTAAGTTTGCCCTATTACCTATGGGTAGTTAGACCACTTTTGCTTCATAAATTGTCAGCATGCTCTCTCCTCAAAGTTTTAAGGATGACCTTAAACAAAGACAAATGTCTTGTTAGAATACTAAATTTCTTCTTTAAAAGCCCTAGCCTTCAGATGAAATATCAAGATCTTTTTTCAAGAACATCTGGAACTCTGAAACAAAAATAAGTTAAGAATAGAACCAAGTTAGTGATTTCCTGACTTTAAGTATATACACATTGGAGTATACTTAAAATTCTCCAAGGTTTCTCTAATAATAATTAAAATTAATTATACTGAGTAAAACTATTTGTCAAACCTCAAAAATTTTTATGTAGTGGAAATACTTCAGTATCTCTCTTTTTTATTTACTCTCCTCAACCTTAAACTGCTCTGGAGACACCATCTTTGTGGCTACCCAGGACTTGTCACTGCTATTCTCCTTTGTATATCTGGACTGAAATTTATCTCTACTCAATTCAGGATTTCTTTTTTTTTAAGGGTTTTGTATTACTTTTAGTTATAATGATATGTGATAATTTGGATACAAAATATTAATGTAAATGTCTCTCCACCCCTGGACAGTATATGTGCAATTTATTGGTGAACCCAGGAGATAATGCTCTTAGTTATTTTATATAACACTCGAAAAAGTAATATGTCCACTAATAACTGGACATGTAAGTTATGTAGAGGGAAAGGGTGGCATCATCACTTTCCTTTATGCAATATATCTTTATACAGGGTAGAGAAAGTTAGCAACACTCTTCAAATTATATTAGCAATAACAAATTACAACATCAAGGGAGATGCATATTTAATAAAAAATCCATCAAATTGTTCTCTTATTATTTCAACTACTACTTAATGAATGCTACCATATATAAGGCACTTGGGATGTAGAACTGAAAAAAATTCCACTTTCAAGGAAATTTTTATTTAATTTAGTACAAACACCAGTCAGTACAGTTGTTAACCATAATATAAATTACTATTTCCTACCTTTTCTAAGTTGGTAGCATTCATAGAATTCATCTACACACTAAAACAAATAGCAAGTGTGAGGAGGATAGAGAGCTTCTGTAAATTTTCAGCATAACTCCAATCATGACAGTTATTCTTTGTTTATTACTTTGATTTTTTTGTTTGTGAAATTAAGTTCAGAATGTGAATTGAATTTTCTTCTTTTGTTTGTTTTTTTTTTTCCCCTTGTCAGATTCACCTGTGGTCACTCTATACCTACAGGGTAATTCAAAAGCCCTCTACATCTTGGAAGACTTTGCTTCTGCATAAAAGTTAGAATGATGAGGATGAAAACATCAAATCCAGAAATGTAGTAATTAGACAAATAAATAAATTAAGAGAATTAGTATGTGACAGAATAGAAGATCATCTTCATAGTTAAATCAATATTTCAAAAGGTAAAGATGGTTTTATTAGAGAACTGTTTTTTCAATGCAACTGTTTGACAGATCCAGGTTATTTCCAATTGAAAAATTAGGTATCACACATAATTTTCCACATTGTATGAGAGCTCTAGGGCATTTGTAGACTTCAACAAAGTTTTAATTATGATTACTTTGATCCTTGTCATATACTTACATTTTTGTTTTTGTTGTTATTTTCTTCTGTTTATTTCAATTGAAAATCCAAAAAGTTCTAGTAAAAAGAGGATTTTTTTCCTTAGGAGGAAATAGATTGGTTTTATAGTAGTGTTTGCTCCAAAGTAATAAAATATCCTGAGAATTTTTTTGCCCAGCCTTAAATTGAAGCATATGGTATAGAGTGGGTCAGTAAGCTAAGGCTTGTCATCTGTTTTTGTAAATAAATTTTATTGGAACACAGACATGCCCATCCATTTACATACTCTCTGTGGCCAATTTTGCACTACAAAGACAAAGTTGGATAGGTGTGACAGAGACCATATTGTATGGTCCGTAAAATTTAAAATATTTACTACCTGTTCCTTTATAGAAAGTGTTTCTTGACCTTTTTAGTAGAGATAAAGAAATGTCTTTCCAGAGAATGGGAATAGAAACCAATGTGCAGAATGAGCACTACTCAGTAAGAGGAGGAAAGAAGAGTGGAATAAAAAGAAAAGCAGAGAGATCATAAAAGTACCACAGAAAATATGTATAAAAACTTTACACAAATATTGAGCCATTGTAAAGACCAATGAAATCTTGGTAGTGATAGTTACAATTGTACATTCTTCTCTTGTATATTGAAAATTAGGGCTATTATGAAGGCAATATGTAACAGGTTGAGGCTGAGTCAAGATTTAGGTCAGGTATCTAAATAATCTCTGTCTGTAATTTGCTCAGTCTTCAAAAACCACACTAGTATTAAGCATGAAGTGGAACTGAGGCGTTCAAAAAGAAATACCAAAACTTACAGCAATGTATTAGCTAGTAAGCATTAGACAGTAATTATCAGTAAAACTTGTACCCAGTATTCCTCTGGGTACTGCTGGACCGCTATACAGAGGAATTAAATTCTAGGAAAACAGTAGTCACAACAGCATCCTGCTAAGACTTCTAGCCCTGGAATGAAGCAGGTGGTATAACTTGGGAAGCAATTCAAGTATCAACAGTGACCGCTGATGCTTAAAGAATGCAAAGACTGACCAGACAGCAGTATGATAATGCCTGCAGGGAACTTCTTTATATTTTGAAGGGAAGTGGTGGAAAAGCATGGCATCAGTTTTCTGATCACCAGCTTCTGCACAAAGCACATTAGTCAAATTTGTGGTACACTTCATAGAAGAGATGGACTGGAGGTCATTGCCAGAAGTGTGTATTGTGATCAAAGAGTTCTTTAAGAATTTTTAAAACATCTGTTTTGATCTCATGGCATTTCCCCTCAATTCCCTCCATACCTGTATGCAGGTGTCTTGTCACTTAGGTTTTTTCCTTGTACGTAGCCTAATTTTCAGATAACGAAATTAATGACTTCATCTTTATATTTTGGTAAAGGAAAGGCACAGAAAAAGAAAAAAAGAGGAAACAGGGTAATATCTTAATCACAGCAACAAGTTATAAATATTTTAGAAGCTGACAAGTAGTATTTTTTCATGCAGCAAATCAGGGAAGGACAATAGATCCTGAGGACAAGAAAGAAATTTAATACACATTTGCCTCAATACCTACAGCATTTGTCTTAATACCTCCAGCCAGTTCACTCGAAATTATAATTCAAGAAATATATTATTTATGCTTAATTTGGTCAACTGTAACCTAGCTTTTGAGATTTATATTAATATTCAATTATTTTTGTTGTAGAGTCTTAGTTAAGAACTCTATCAAAGACAGTGGTTGCATCTAATATTCTTAAGATTACGTGTATCTATCAATTTGCCCATTATACTGGGGACAAGGCAAGTTATGACTGTACCTTGCCTTTGTCCTCAGCTATAGCAGAATGAGAGGAGAAATAAGAAAATAATATTGAGACTTTGTGGAAAGATAAATACCTTATATTCAGAGGTAAATGTTCTTAATCCTCTAATATTTATTGACCCATATTTTCATAGGACATAAGTATTCTCCAGTCACAAATAGGGTATTAGCTTCAGCAGAGAACTGAGAAACACTGAAACATTAAAGCTGTACTATGAAATAATACATTATTATCTCCAAAAAATAAATGCAGCTTCCCAAAGAGCCTAACAGAAAACCAGGGAGTAGGCACAGCACAGCATAATCTGGTTTACTTATATTTCTTTGGATTGATAGCATCAAAGATGTAAGCATTCCAGATCAATGTTTTGTTTTATATTTAAAAATAGTCATCAATAAACTGTTTTTTGTTTATCATGTAAATTTTGATATTTTAAATTTTTGATCCAATGTGACATAATGTAGAAGTACTTTTTATATTCAATTATTTTATAAACATCAAAATTGAGGATAAATTATTGCTTATTATATTATATCAAAAGCTGCCATTTATCTTCTAGCAATTCCCTTTTCTCTGCTGATTCTGATCACATGAAAGAACTTCCCAGTTTAAATACACATCTAAATTAATTGATATTCCTTGCTTCTAGATTATAACACCAGATTTTACTTCTTAGGATTCTAACTATTACAATATACGTTTAGATTTTCAGAACTGCTCCATAAAAGCATATTGCTTTTTCCTGATTACAACTAGGACAAATTACAACTAGTTGAGTGATGATTCTATATTCATGACTCAAATTAGGACAGCCTAACTTCTTTTGGAATGACAAGCTGAGAAGAAAAAATAATTGCTCAGGCATTACACATTTTAAATAAAATAAAACATTTATTTTTAAGGTCCAAGCATTAATGAATTTCTGAAATATATACACAAATATTATTTTCATAATTTAAAAAAATTTATTTACCCACTAGGAATTATTTTCCATAGGACTTTAACCAATGCTAGCACATACGTAACCATAACCCATTTGCTTCTTTATGAACTCACTTATTTGTGTGATTATCCCTTCTAATAACTGAGTAGCTTAAAGTCAGGTACCATGTGTTATTTATCTTTGAAGTGTGCCTAGAATAATTGAAGCTACATAATGAGAATTCAAGTATTATTCCTGAAACAACAGGTAAGTAACTAAAGCAAACAGAACTGCAACTAGGTGAAGTTTCAAACTTTATAAAATCTCTTACCATGATGTAGATAAACTTGGTCAAAAGATATATAAGAACAGCTTGGACATTTGAGTAGGTGGAGGAGTACATGGAGACTGCTTAGAACCAGAGAAAATGAAATAACAGGGTTACATTATAGATTATAATTCATGGTTTCCTCAAATTTTTTTCACTACAGTTAATATTGGTAAGGTTTTATACACACATACGGATTTTCAAAAACTTAAAAAAATCCTCTTTTGGGGGCTTCCCTTGTGGCACAGTGGTTGAGAGCCCGCCTGCCGATGCAGGGGACACGGGTTCGTGCCCTGGTCTGGGAGGATCCCACATGCCGCAGAGTGGCTGGGCCCGTGAGCCATGCCACTGAGCCTGCACGTCCGGAGCCTGTGCTCCGCAATGGGAGAGGCCACAACAGTGAGAGTCCCATATACCGCAAAAAAAAAAAAAAAAAAAAAAAAAAAAAATCCTCTTTTGGCTAAACTAAACCTTAAATATTTCTAAAAATTATATTTTTGGTTACATCTGTGATGATTGCAAATGAAATAACATATTTACTATTACATTGAAAACACTATCAGTTTAAACTCAGTAATTTGGAACATTTTCCTTGGTTATAGTGTGTAATAAGTGTTTATCATGTTGATAAGTGTTTAAATATTTAAAGTATCTTCTAAGTTAAACAGACAATGTCTACAGAAATGGTTTGGAAATTTGGGGGTAAGGAGTTGACTTAAAAATTTTTTTCAACCATAATTCTTCAGCAGTGGCAACAAAGTAATGATGGATATTATTTGCATACTTTGGGTTTTTGATCATTCTAATCTAAAAGTAGAAATGTTTCTTATAATATTGATGTTAGGAAGTCCAGATTTTCATTAGAATATATTAGCATTTCAAGTAAAAGGGCAAGACTCTGATAAACAAGCATTAGGATGTACTCAAAGCATATTGGAGGCTTAATGTTTATTGGTTGAAAGTTGAAAGTCTATGCAAGCATTTCTGCATAGTAGATAAAAGCATAAGTTCTGTAGATAAAATACCAATTCTTAAAAGCATTTTTCAACAATTCTTAGCTCTATGAATTTAGTTCATTTAACCTCTGAGCCATACATTTTTTTGTCCTTAAATCTGGGAAATAATAATCTCACAAGATTGCTATAAGAATTAAGTGGAATATTTCTAAAAGATGTTATAGTTAGCATATAGTATTTTCTTAAAAACTGTTGCTATTTTTGTAACTATTACATCTTCTCTTCTCTGGCTGTTCTGCTCCATGCAAAAATGTCAATGTTTCTAACTCCAGTTACAAAAGCACTAATAAATATTCATTGGCTTAATTAAAATGAGAAAAAATAACTTCAGAATAAAAATATCTTAAAATAATAAAATCAATAAGAATGGAGAGTAGGAACTAGATAAATCAAGTGATTTTAATATTTTCTTGTACTGGATACATGACAAAGTAGAGGACGCAAGGAATTGGTTACACAGGTTTTGAAAGGCTAAATTTTATTTTTTTTAAGTGGGGAAAAGTGTAACCCAATTGTAACTGAGCATGCAACTATAGACACTATGACTGGGGAGAGAAGGAAAGAGGTGATGTGATCTGAATATAGTTGCTTAAATGAGGGCCCCCCACACTTCCCCAGGTTCTGGGAGTGCTGCTCTTTTGATGCCAAGCAGACATAGCACTGTGGTTCTGGAAGTGCCCATGGAAGCTAAGAGTTGAACCTGTCTGTCCTCAGATGCTTTGGAATGTCTACGCAGCTGGGGAAAAGAAATATGTATCTACTTGCCTCTTTTGTTTCAATCTCTCCCTAGTGCCTCACATTGGGAGAGCCTAATAAGAAACTAGGCAGTAATAGAGTTGGGAAAATGTAATTTCCCCATTCTCATCTTAAGCACAGAGCAGACTGGGAAAGAGTGATTTGGAACAGAAATAAAGAACTGATACATAGTTTCCTAACTCCATATTTAAGGAGAAGGCAAAAATAATATATAGCCTTCAGTTTAACTAAGAGGAGAAAGTGAGAAAAAAAGAAACTTTAAAAAGTTTTATGTTAACAATAATAAAAGCAATAGGAATAGAGAGTAAGAGTTACAGGAGTTGAAGTGAACATCATGTTCCTTAAGCAAACACTTTCACAGGCACATGAGGAAATTAGCTAATTATGTGGGAAGTTTAAAAGGAAATCAAGGCATCAAATTGGCTTAGTTCAGAACTAAGGAACTTGAAAGACAAACAAGAATGATCCTGAGTCAGGAAATCAGGGCAAGTCACAAAGGCAGAACATAAAGAAATAGTACACGTGTACAGAGAAAGCTGTTGGAGAGCACCGCATATAAAAACTGCAATAGAGCTTGAGAGGCCCATTATCAGCAACGAAAAGCATGGATCAGTGGTGTCAGGCACAGTGGTTGTCCAGGAAGTATGTTTCATCTCATGAAACAAATAGTAATACAGGCACATATATTTACTTAAAAATCATTGTATTTTTTATGAAATGGTAGCTATGTTCTTTTAACTATTGGTGGATTTCAATGAAGAGTGGAATTTCTATCTTGAAGAATGAGTTTATAGAGTCAAGAAAACATATTAAAAAGCACAAGCCAAAACTTTTAGTAATGTTTATAATCAGTAATTTTTGGTGCCTTGCATCGCAGGATTCACGTGTAATCAGCAGGTGTTATTGCAAAATAATTAGCTATTAACTAGTTCCTTGGAGGGCAACAGAAGTTGCTTAAGATTACTCAAACTTAAAATGATAATTTTGGAAAATATAAAGTTTTCATTTTAATTTTGGGGAAGTATCCAGAAAAATGCAATAAACCAAAGAACAGAGATATTATCGGTTAAATGAATAAACATTTGAGAGTAGAATTTTAATTTGATATATTTGTTTCTTAAATAAAGTGGTAAACCCAACAAATAAAAAATAGCTCTAGTGTGGTAGTTATGAGCTCACACATTTAAGCCAGACTGCTAGGGTTCAAATTTTAGTACCTGCCCTAACTACTTCTGTGAACTTGATTACTTAACACCTCGGTCTCTCAGTTTATCCAATCTAATATGCCCACTTTTCTGAGCCTTGTAATCCCTTCTGGAATCATTTACCTTTGTAATTCTGACATTTTATCCCTCTTAGAGTTGGCAATTGCTTTTTTTTCACGCTTCTAGGAGACTTCTCAGAAGCATATTCACAATTTCTGAGTTTCGGCCAGGGCCTTAAATCTTGTATCCTGGAAGAGTTCTCTTATATTGATATATTATTTCATAATTTATGCTCTGGCTTCCTTATTCCAGTGCCCTCAGAACCAGGAATATGTGTACTCTCCATGGCCCAATAGTACATGATGGTGAGGTCTTGCAGTCTCTTTTCTCTCATCAGGCCCAGTTTGGGACTTAACCAGAGTTTATGACATAATGTTCTTGAAGGAAGATAAAGGCAGATTATGAAGAGGAGCCTGTTGCATTCAGGGGAGAGTTCTCTTCATTGTCCATTAATGGAGAGTAGGCTTAGATGATTAAGGGAATCCAAGGTTTCAAGTTTTGGAGGTATCTATCCAGATGTTCCCATGCCATGATTCAAGATTCTTTTCTTCCTGACTAGGGCTCCGAATTTGGCAAAACAGACCTGCTTTGATTGGACATTTAACCATCTTTGGAACTTGGCTACTCTTAAAATAAATTCCTAGTCCTGATCCTCTTTTCTCTGCTTGCTAGCTGAAGAAGATAACTTCTTTATATGAGACTAAGGAGGCCCTCTGTCTTTCACAGTTCACTTTCAAAAAACATTTTACTGTTCACTCTCCATTTTTTGTTATCCTTTCACCAAATCTCAGTTGAGCTTATCAATAGCCACACAACTCTATGGTCCTTATTAGGTTAGCTACATATCCTCCCTGCCCCGTAATTCCCCAAATCTTGACACATTGCATGAGGTAGTACAATCCTTTCCTCCAGGTGTGCCATCTCAGTTTACCAACAGTGAAAACTCTAACAACTGTCTTTTTGTGACAGGAGATATCTGTGCTCTAATTATGTCATCCTCATGCCAGAGGTATTCAGTGATTGGTGTCCAAATTTTTGCTGACCACTTCTGATACCAGGCTGAGTTTTATGGGAAGCAGATAGCTTTGAACTTTGTCCTGTAGTGTAATCCGAGATGGGGATGAAAGGATCAGGCCTTATAATACAATTTTTCATTTAGTCATTGGTCTAAGATGCCCTCAGAAGAGCAAAGCAGTGTTTTTCTGTTGAGGTACTTCCAAAAGAAATCTGACCACTGAGGGCAATCTTCCGGCTACAGTACAAGCAGCTGAAAAGTGCCGTCAGGACAGTGACTCATCGTGTACACTACAAATAGTAATTAAAAAGTTCTTTGGGGCTTCCCTGGTGGCACAGTGATTGAGAGTCCTCCTGCCGATGCAGGGGACACGGGTTCTTGCCCCAGTCCGGGAAGATCCCACATGCCACGGAGTGGCTGGGCCTGTGAGCCATGGCCACTGGGCCTGCGCATCCAGAGCCTGTGCTCTGCAGTGGGAGAGGCTGCAACAGTGAGAGGCCTGTGTACCGCAAAAAAAAAAGTTCTTTGGATTTAACCTTATATGATCAATCAACTGAGTCTTTATTAAGATTATAAAGCACTATACAAATATTTTAAGCCTTGTAAATGAAAAGATAAAAGTATCATCAAGAGGGATTGGGATATGGAAGAGGAGGCAAAGCATGGGAAAACCTGTGAGATCTTGTACTCCTAAGTTCCATGATGCAGAGTCATGATATGACCATATGAAGTTGTGCAATATGAAAGTTTGAAAATGAACATAATAAAATAACAATAAAATTATAAAAATTAAAGAAAGGGAGAAAGTTGAATGGAAGTTGTGCAAGCAAGTGAAATTGTCATTTTTTTGGAATGGGGTTTTAGTGTATATATTGTCTTAAATTATAAGACAAAATAGAGTCATCAGCATATTATTTAGGGTTATGGAAACAACCAACACACAAACTTAAAACAGAATTAGTTTTTGAGGTGTGACTGAAAGTGAAGATTTGTAGGACAGGACATCAATTATGTTCATACTTTCCATTTGCGTCTATCTTGTGTTTTTAAAACAGTGTCCATCAATGGATGAATGGATAAATAAGATGTGGTATATATACACCACAACTTCATAATATTTACACACACACACACACAGAGGAATATTATTCACCCATGAGAAAGAAGGAAATTTTGACCTTTGAGACAACAGGGATACACCTTGAAAGCATTATTCTAAGTGAAATTTGGAAGATAGAGAAAGACAAATACTCTATATTATCACTTATATGTGGAATATAAAAAAGCCAAACTCATAGAAACAGAGACTAGGTTGGTAGTTACTAGGGGCTGGAGGAAATGGGTAGATATTGATCAAAAAGCACAATCTTCCAGTTATAAGATGAATAAGTTCTGGGGATCTAATGTACAACATGGTAATTATAGCTAATACTAATATAGTGTTATGTAATTGAATGTTGTTAAAAGAGAAAATCTTAAAGGCTCTCACTGCAAAAAAGAAATGATAATTATGTGATATGACAGAGGTTTTAGCTAAGTCTATATTGGTAATTATTTTGCAATATAGAGGAGTATTTAATCAACACATTGCACATCTTAAACTTACATGAAGTTATATGTCAATTATATCTCACACTGAAAAAATAAAACAATGTATTAATATATATATTAAAAATGAAGGAAAGCTATAAAAACATTGATGAAGGAAATTGAAGATGATACAAGGAAAAGGAAAGATATTCCACGTTTATGGATTGGAAGAATTAATATTGTTAAAATATCCATACCACTCAAAGAAATCTACAGATTTAATGCAATCCATTTCAAAATACCTATGACATCTTTCACAGAACTAGAAGAAATAATCCAAAGTTTATATGGAACCACAAAAGATCCCAAATAGCCAAAACAATCCTGAGAAAAAAAGAATAAAGCTGGAAATATCATACTCCTTGACTTCAGACTATACTGCAAAGCTACAGTAATAAAAATAATACGATACTGGCACAAAAACAGACACATAGATCAATGGAACAAAAAGGAGAGACCAGAAATAAACCCCATGCACTTATGGTCAATTAAACTATGACAAAGAAGGCAAGAATACACAAAGTTTTGCATCATTTACAATGTTGTCACAATCGTATTTTTAAACCAGTTTTACTCTGTAAAAGGTAAAGCTTCTCTTCTTTCGTCCCTAACTTACCATAAGCTTAAAATATTAAATTTTATTTATTTAATTGATATTATAGAAAACATTAGCAATTATGCTTTTAGTGTAATATGTACTAAGCACCGTGACTGAACTCTTTTGTTTAAGAATAACATGGATCCCAAGAGATGTAAAGATTGTCCAAATGTCTGTAACAGAAATAACAGAGGCAAAAATGCCTAAATTAAAAAATAAATATATATTAGTTTGAATGCTAATAATTTCATATTAGGCTATCTGAGGTTAATAACCAGATGTATGAAAACTCAAATAAATAGTCAATACATACCTCTTACTTTTCTCTGTTAATACTGATAAATTAACAGGAACGATTGTCACATGGTCTTTGGATCACCTTTTAGTTTACAATGACTTCCTGACCACTGCCCAGTCCTTAAAGATGCTGATCCCATCTATACTAGCTGATTAGAATATTTTCACATTTCAAATGTCTAACTAGGTTAATAACAAAAAGTGAATTAAAGAGAAAACTTTTTAAAACTTACATTTAGATTAGGAAAATGAACTATGTCTTTTTGCATGGAAACATTGTTCCCTGTATATTATTGCGTAAGTTACTAAACCCCAATGTACCTCAATATACCCAAAAAAACTATAGGACTTTTTAGAGGATAAATGAATTAATGTTTAAAAAATCCTTCACTTATAATAATAAATGCTCATTAATTATTTATAATTGTCTAAAACATCACTGTTGTATGTGGCTATTTGTTCACTTTATGTGTCATAAAGTCAAGTTATATAGATTTTACTCCTTATGAAAATATTTCCTCCATTTATATAATTCAAAATTATTTTTTCTTCTTGGCTGAATATTATTTCATTATATAAGTGTATCATAACTCACTAGAATATTGATGGATTTAGGGGTATTCATGTTGTTTCCTATTTACTTCTTCTCTGAGCACTGATGTTATGCATATTTTTACACATATATTACATTTATAGAATTTGCCCTATGAGAATGATTTTCAGAAATGGGAATGATGGCTCAGAGTCTATATATATTTTTATTTTTTAGTAGAAGTCACCACTTTGCTCTTAAAATTGCTATAACTATTTATATTACCATAAGTTATATATGAGATAAATTATACCTGATTCTTCATCTATAATAGGTATCATCTCAATTTTTAAAATAGCCTGTCTTACGGGTATAAAAGGTTTGTCCAATGTTACTTTAATTTGCATTTTTGACTACTAACTAGAGTGTCTTTTCATAGGCTTATTCACCATTTGGGTTTATTCCTCTGTGAATTGCCTCTTCATATTATTTCCACATTTTCATATTGAGCTTTTTGTCCCTAACTTACCAAATTATTTTTCTCCTCTGTTTTGAGATTTTCTTTCCATTTGATATTTTAAGCCAAAAATTCTGATCTCAACAGTGATTACGTCTTCTTCAATTCATCTAGTAAATTGTTCATTTGGGAAATCGTATTTTTTTATATTTTCTACTTTTAAGTAAGTGTTTTCTATGTGCATATGTTGCATTTGAATCTAGTAATCTTCTTTTTGTCATTATACAAGTTGCTGCCTGTTGACACCAAGAGCTCTGTTTTTCTTGCCTTGTACTAATTTTGCTTTAACTGCTACTCCTATCTTGTTATCAAGAATCCTTAACTTTGTTGTTATTATTATACTTTTTAATTTTGGGGGGGGTTTCAGGTCTGGTTGATGCAACACCACCTAACTGTGGACAAATGACATGAAAAGTATTGTGCACCCATGTAGGGGCAGGGGTGCAGAAATAGGTAAGATGCCTCTTACCTACTAAGGCACTAGGAGAAGTGTGCATCTGGCTGGGGAGGGTCCAGCATACTTATTCATGTTTCCACTGTCCTCATTGTGTTGACATTTCATATACAAGTCAAAGGATCCCAGAGGCCCAAGATTTTTCTATAACCTAATGTTCATCCAGAGCTTTAACTTATCCCATAATGTCATGGGACAGCCACAGAGCACTGGATGAGTAGAGAAATTGTGAAGTTCAGAGTGAAAGGGAGGAAGTCAAATTCAGCTCTCAATCTTTCTAGAATTTTTCATGCCTGTATTTTCTTTCCATGATTAAATATTGAATTATTTAGAATAGCTCATAATTACTTGAATATATTGACACTTTTAAAATATTTCATTCAAGATTCCTTTCAGCATAGAAATGCAAAATGAGAATAATCAACTTTAAAATAGATTACTAGTGTAGTCAAAAATTGGTAAGTGCTATTTTGTCTCAAAGAAATGCAAATGAATTTTTAACCCTCTTCCTCTCTGTGTATCCCTGTTATTATATTCTAACTTGTCAATCATAAAGGCAAAATTTAAAAAGAAGAAATAAAGAAGTGAGATGAAAATAAACCTTGATATTCATCTTTTTGTATAACTTTTAACAAGTGAAACCCAACAGCATTGAAATTTTCCTTAAAATATAGCTTGTCTTGGGAATTCACACAGTAGAGAAAATTATGTGGGTGATGTATTATACTGAGTTTTATTCTGACAATAGACTGATGAATGGCATAAGTGATCCATTCTCTCCAAATCTCAACAAATACTTATCTTTACAATACATATTTTTCTTTTTTCAAGTTGGTATTCTACAAGTTTCTCAAAATTCAGAGCTGTCTAACGTCTTATAAGCAAATCTAGACATCATCTAATGTTACTCTTCCAGAACTCTTTTCAAAAAGAATGATGAAATGTTACTTTCCCCTTTAAAAGATTTGGGGTAGAACTGATAAATGCATAATTATAATTCACCTTTCATCTATACCTACTTTTAGACTAGCAGTTTTCAAAGTATTAATCTATGTTTTAATATTGCATATTAATGGTATATTAGTAGATTGATGGGCAGTTTTCTTATTACAAATAATGCACTATATAATAGTTTCTTTTTATGCCTATGGATTGGTTGTCTTATGCTTTGTATAAATCACATATTATGGGTTCATTTTTTCCAAACACCAAAGGCTACTTATCTAAAAGTTTAATGTAACTACATTAGTTTCAGGATAATTTCTACTATTAATAACACCATAAGAAAAATGTAGTGGCCACTTTAGAAAATCGGATGCCATATAAAAAACTATAATGAATTATGATATTGCACATTATAGCAGGAGATAAAACTTGATACATCATTCTTTCTGCCTAAAATAAATAAATGAGGTGACTGTGAAAAAGCCAGTTAAAGAATTCATAAAGATATGCAAGTAGGAAAACTAAATAATACCAACAACATCCAATCATTCAATAATGCAATAATAGCACTAATATTTCATCTTTGCAATATTCCTGACAAGTAGTGGATTTGTAATCCAAAGACTTGAGTTTAGCTTTGCCAATAGTCTATGAAAAATTGATTTAAAAACCTTTATAAAATTATTTTACAGATCTTGGAATCTCATTCTTCTCGTGTGTTACATAGGAAAACAGGATTATAATAAAATAAATGATATATATGAAAGGGATTTTAAAATTGTAAGAAGTGTAATGCAGATGTACTTTATAAATGCAAGGTACTGCTATAACCAAGTCTTATGCACTTTAACACATAAACAACAAAACACATAGTAAGTGTAAAGTCTGTGTTTCTCATAAGTTCCATATTTTAGAGACAGTTATTAAGCAGATTGCAAGACTGGGCCTATATATTTCTTTTTTTAAAATGAGAATAAGAAGAAGAAAAAAAGGAGAGGAAGATGAGATGGAAGAAGAGGAAGAAAAGTCAGAAGAAGAGGAGAAGGAAGAAGAAGGAAGGAAAGAAGGAAGACATGAAAAATAAAACAAATCAAAATTACAAAACCAAAAAACCTATCAGACTGGTACTTTACAGAACAGATTTATATACTGTTACATGAAAAATAAGTAATAAGAAAATGCTAAGTCATCACAGGGATGACAAAATTCAAACAGAAAGTATTTTAGTTTAATGGTTTTTAGTACAAATATTCATTGTTTTAAGAGTTTCACATTTTAGCATTCATGTTATATCAAAATGGAATCTGAATCTATCACTGTTTTGGCATCATGACGTGATTTGTGAGGAGAGTAGGGGGCTCATTCTCTAGCAAAACACTCAGGTGTTTTGTGTATTATCTCACTTAACACTTGTAATCCTCTCAATTACATATGACTTCTATTTCACATAAGAAGAAACTGATGGGAATTCCCTAGCTGTCAGTGGTTAGGACTCTGCACTTTCACTGCAGAAGGAGTGGGTTATAATAACACATGTGATGTTTACAAAATATACCACCAAATACAAGATTGATTCTTTCTTAGATTTTTCAATGCCTTTTGTAAGAGTCGTTGTTAAGCTTCAGTTATATTTCTACAATCTGGTGATGGTTATCTGCCATAAATTTCATAGTGAAGAATTTGGTTAAAAATAAAGAGAAACTTTAAATCAAAAATATAATTGAATATATCTCTAAAATAAAGTGTCTATTTTATCAAAATTTTATCTTTTATGTGCTTCATGTACTTAAATAGAAATTTTTACTTTTTAAATTACTTTGCTCAGGTGTGATCTTCATGCAATAAAATGATGATTTTTGTGTACAAATTGAGGTGCTTTGACAAGTGCAAATGTCTGTATAACCACAGCTACTAACAAGATAGCACATTTTCATCATACTAAGTGTTCTGGTGTGTTCCTTAGCAGTCAAACTCACCTATTTCTAGTCCAACACAACCCAAATGTGTTTCACTGTGCATTAGATTTGCCTGTTCTAGACTTTCCTCTAGGTGGAGTCATGGTCTCTTTTGCTCTGGCTTTTGCTCATCATAAAGTTTTGAGATCCACCTGTATTGTTACATGCTTCATAGCCTCTTTTATTTTTCGTGCCTAGAAGGTTTACATTTTATGAATATAGCACAGTATGTTTATCCATTCACCTATTGATAGGCATTTGGGTTGTTTCTATTTTCAGGCCATTATGAATACAAATGTTATGGATACTTGTATACAAATTTTTCTGTAGAGTTGTAGACATGTTATTACTTCTTTTAGGTAAGTGCTTAGGGGTTGAAAACCTAAGTGTATGTTTAACTTTATAAGAAACCATCAAACCATTTTCCAAAATGATTTTACAAATTTATCTGTACGCCAGCCATGTATGAGTTTTATTTGCTTAAAATTATTCTCAATATTTTATATTATCGATATTTTAAGCTTAGCCATGCCAGTGTATGTTTAGTGGCATCTCATTGTGCTTTTAACTTATATTTCTTGATAGCTAAGGATGTTGACCATCTTTTCATTGGCTTATTGGTTATTCCATGTCTTCCTTTGTGAATTATCTGTTCAAAATTTGCCCATTTTTTTCTGAAATTGTTTTAATATTTTACTCTTTTATCTTTCCAAAACAATGTTTACAATTTATCAAGTTCCATAAAACAACTTGAGATCCTGATTTGCATGTCATTCATGGAAAACTTATTTGAAACTACTTGTATGCTTTCTATAATCCAGGCACTGTTCAAGGACTTTGGATGTTCCACTGAATAAAACTGATGCAATCCTTTATTTCTAGTAAGGGAAGAAATACATCAAGTAAAGATAGATAGGTAGATACACACATACATACATATGTATATAAATACATATGTATACAAATAGTGATAATAATTCAGGACAAGTAGTGTTGTTGTGGATTTTATTTAAATAGTGTCATATGGATTTCATCTTTTAGACAGTGAAATTTAAACATATACCAGAATGAATTTGGGGGTTAATATCGGTTGATAACTGGGGGGGGGGGAAGTACAGGCAGAGGAGACAGCAAGGGCCAAAGACTCTGAGATGGGTGCATTTTTTTTTTTTTCCTTTAAGGTAAGGGCTTATTTTTCTTATTATTATTAGTTTCTGCTTTATAACAAAGTGAATCAGTCATACATATACATCTGTTCCCACATCCCTTCCCTCATGCATCTCCCTCCCTCCCACCCGCCCCATCCCACCCCTCCAGGTGGTCACAAAGCACCGAGCTGATCACCCTGTGCTCTGCAGCTGCTTCCCACTATCTATCAACCTTACGTTTGGTAGTGTATATATGTCCATGCCTCTCTTTCGCTTTGTCACAGCTTACCGATCCCCCTCCCCATATCCTCAAGTCCATTCTCAAGTAGGTCTGTGTCTTTATTCCCGTTTTACCCCTAGGTTCTTCATGACATTTTTTTTTAATTCCGTATATATGTGTTAGCATACGGTATTTGTCTTTCTCTTTCTGACTTACTTCACTCTGTATGACAGACTCTAGGTCTATCCACCTCATTACAAATAGCTCAGTTCGTTTCTTTTTATGGCTGAGTAATATTCCATTGTATATATGTGCCACATCTTCTTTATCCATTCATCCAATGATGGACACTTAGGTTGTTTCCATCTCTGGGCTATTGTGAATAGAGCTGCAATGAACATTTTGGTACATGTCTCTTTTTGAATTATGGTTTTCTCAGGGTATATGCCTAGTAGTGGGATTGCTGGGTCATATGGTAGTTCTATTTTTAGTTTTTTAAGGAACCTCCATACTGTTCTCCATAGTGGCTGTACCAATTCACACTCCCACCAGCAGTGCAAGAGTGTTCCCTTTTCTCCACACCCTCTCCAACATTTATTGTTTCTAGATTTCTTGATGATGGCCATTCTGACTGGTGTGAGATGATATCTCATTGTAGTTTTGGTTCGCATTTCTCTTATGATTAATGATGTTGAGCATTCTTTCATGTGTTTGTTGGCAGTCTGTATATCTTCTTTGGAGAAATGCCTATTTAAGTCTTCTGCCCATTTTTGGATTAGGTTGTTTGTTTTTTGTTATTGAGCTGCATGAGCTGTTTATAAATTTTGGAGATTAATCCTTTGTCAGTTGCTTCATTTGCAAATATTTTCTCCCATTCTGAGGGTTGTCTTTTGGTCTTGTTTATGGTTTCCTTTGCTGTGCAAAAGCTGTGAAGTTTCATGAGGTCCCATTTGTTTATCTTTGTTTTTATTTCCATTTCTCTAGGAGGTGGGTCCAAAAGGATCTTGCTGTGATTTATATCATAGAGTGTTCTGCCTATGTTTTCCTCTAAGAGTTTGATAGTGTCTGGCCTTACATTTAGGTCTTTAATCCATTTTGAGCTTATTTTTCTGTATGGTGTTAGGGAATAATCTAATCTCATACTTTTATATGTCCCTGTCCAGTTTTCCCAGCACCACTTACTGAAGAGACTGTCCTTTCTCCACTGTACATTCCTGCCTCCTTTATCAAAGATAAGTTGACCATATGTGCGTGGGTTTATCTCTGGACTTTCTATCCTGTTCTATTGATCTATCTTTCTGTTTTGTGCTGGTACCACACTGTCTTGATTACTGTAGCTTTGTAGTATAGTCTGAAGTCAGGGAGCCTGATTCCTCCAGCTCCGTTTTTCGTTCTCAAGATTGCTTTGGCTATTCGGGGTCTTTTCTTTTTCCATACAAATTGTGAAATTTTTTGTTCTGGTTCTGTGATAAATGCCAGTGGTAGTTTGATAGGGATTGCATTGAATCTGTAGATTGCTTTGGGTAGTAGAGTCATTTTCACAACATTGATTATTCCAATCCAGGAGCATGGTATATCTCTCCATCTATTTGTATCATCTTTAATTTCTTTCATCAGTGTCTTATAATTTTCTGCATACAGGTGTTTTGTCTCCTTAGGTAGGTTTATTCCTATATATTTTATTCTTTTTCTTGCAATGGTAAATGGGAGTGTTTTCTTGATTTCATTTTCAGATTTTTCATCATTAGTGTACAGGAATGACAGAGATTTCTGTGCATTAATTTTGTATCCTGCTACTTTACCAAATCCATTGATTAGCTCTAGTAGTTTTTTGGTAGCATCTTTAGGATTCTCTATGTATAGTATCATGTCCTCTGCAAACAGTGACAGTTTTACTTCTTCTTTTCCAATTTGGATCTTTTGTTTCCTTTTCTTCTCTGATTGCTGTGGCTAAAACTTCCAAAACTAAGTTGAATAAGAGTGGTGAGAGTGGGCAGCCTTGTCTTGTTCCTGATATTAGTGGAAATGGTTTCAGTTTTTCACCATTGAGCACGATGTTGGCTGTGGGTTTGTCATATATGGCCTTTATTATGTTGAGGAAAGTTCCCTCTATGCCTACTTTCTGCAGAGTTTTTATCATAAATGGGTGTTGAATTTTGTCAAAAACTTTCTCTGCATCTATTGAGATGATCATATGTTTTTTCTCCTACAACTAGTTCATATTGTGTATCATATTGATTAATTTGCATATATTGAAGAATCCTTGCATTCCTGGAATAAACCCCACTTGATCATGGTGCATAATCCTTTTAATGTGCTGTTGGATTCTGTTTGCTAGTATTTTGTTGAGGATTTTTGCATCTATGTTCATCAGTGATATTGGCCTGTAGTTTTCTTTCTTTGTGACATCCTTGCCTGGTTTTGGTATCAAGGTGATGGTGGCCTTGTAGAATGAGTTTGGGAGTGTTCCTTCCTCTGAAATTGTTTGGAAGAGTTTGAGAAGGATGGGTGTTAGCTCTTCTCTAAATGTTTGATAGAATTCGCCTGTGAAGACAACTGGTCCTGGGCTTTTATTTG
Source organism: Mesoplodon densirostris (assembly GCF_025265405.1). Taxonomy (NCBI): domain Eukaryota; kingdom Metazoa; phylum Chordata; class Mammalia; order Artiodactyla; family Ziphiidae; genus Mesoplodon; species Mesoplodon densirostris. The sequence goes on along the minus strand of NC_082665.1, from coordinate 88,452,629 downwards.
TTGGAAGATTTTTAATCACAGTTTCAATTTCAGTGCTTGTGATTGGTCTATTCATACTTTCTATTTCTTCCTCTTTCAGTCTTGGCACGTTGTGCATTTCTAAGAAATTGTCCATTTCTTCCAGGTTGTCCATTTTATTGGCCTAGAGTTTCATGTAGTAATCTCTCATGATCTTTTATATTTCTGCAGTGTCAGTTGTTACTTCTCCTTTTTCTTTTGTAATTCTATTGATTTGAGTCTTCTCCCTTTTTTTCTTGATGAGACTTGCTCGTGGTTTGTCAATTTTGTTTATCTTCTCAAAGAACCTGCTTTTAGTTTGGTTGATCTTTGCTATTATTTCCTTCATTTCTTTTTCATTTATTTCTGATCTGATCTTTATGATTTGTTTCCTTCTGCTAACTTTGGGGATTTTTTGTTCTTCTTTCTCTAATTGCTTTAGGTGCAGGGTCAGCTTGTTTACTCGAGATGTTTCCAGTTTCTCAAGGTGGGATTGTATTGCTATAAACTTCCCCTTTAGAATTTTTTTTGCTGCGTCCCATAGGTTTTGGGTCGTCTTGTCTCTATTGTCATTTGTTTCTAGGTTTTTTTTTTTATTTCCTCTTTGATTTCTTCAGTGATCACTTCGTTATTGAGTAGTGTATTGTTTAGTCTCCATATGTTTGTATTTTTTACAGATCTTTTCCTGTAACTGATGTCTAGTCTCATTGCATTGTGGTTGGAAAAGATACTTGATACAATTTCAATTTTCTTAAATTTACCCAGGCTTGATTTGTGACCCAAGATATGATCTATCTTGGAGAATGATCCATGAGCACTTGAGAAAAATGTGTATTCTGTTGCTTTTGGATGGAATGTCCTATAACTATCAATTAAGTCCATCTTGTTTAATGTATTTTCATTTTGGATGATCTGTCCATTGGTGAAAGTGGGGTGTTAAAGTCCCCTACTATGAGTGTGTTACTGTCAATTTCCCCTTTTAAGGCTGTTAGTATTTGCCTTATATATTGAGGTGCTCCTATGTTGGGTGCATAAATATTTACAATTGTTATATCTTCTTCTTGGATCGATCCCTTTATCATTATGCAGTGTCCTTCTTGGTCTCTTCTAATAGTCTTTATTTTAAAGTCTATTTTGTCTGATATAAGAATTGCTACTCCAGCTTTCTTTTGATTACCATTTGCATGGAATATCTTTTTCCATCCCCTTACTTTCAATCTGTATGTGTCTCTAGGTCTGAAGTGGGTCTCTTGTAGACAGCATATATATGGGTCTTGTTTTTGTATCCATTCAGCCAATCTGTTTCTTTTGGTGGGAGCATTTAGTCCATTTACATTTAAGGTAATTATTGATATGTATGTTACTTTTCCCATTTCCTTAATTGCTTTGGGTTCGTTATTGTAGGTATATTCCTTCTGTTGTGTTTCTTGCTTAGAGAAGTTCCTTTAGCATTTGTTGTAAAGCTGGTTTGGTGGTGCTGAACTCTCTGAGCTTTTGCTTGTCTGTAAAGATTTTAATTTCTCTGTCAAATCTGAATGAGATCCTTGCTGGGTAGAGTAATCTTGGATGCAGGTTTCTCTCCTTCATCACTTTAATTATGTCCTGCCACTCCCTTCTGGCTTGTAGAGTTTCTGCTGAGAGATCAGCTGTTAAGCTGATGGGGATTCCCTTGTGTGTTATTTGTTGTTTTTCCCTTGCTGCTTTTAATATGATTTCTTTGTGTTTAATTTTTGACAGTTTGATTAATATGTGTCTTGGCGTATTTCTCCTTGGATTTTTCTGTATGGGACTCTCTGTGCCTCCTGGACTTGATTAACTATGTCCTTTCCCATATTAGTGAAGTTTTCAACTATAATCTCTTCAAATATTTTCTCAGCCCCTTTCTTTTTCTCCTCTTCTTCTGGAACCCCTATAATTCGAATGTTGGTGTGTTTAATGTTGTCCCAGAGGTCTCTGAGACTGTCCTCTGTTCTTTTCTTTCTTTTTTCTTTATTTTGCTCTGCATCAGTTATTTCCACTATTTTATCTTCCACCTCACTTATCCGTTCTTCTGCCTCAGTTATTCTGCTATTGATCCCATCTAGAGTATTTTTCATTTCATTTATTGTGTTTTTAATCGATGCTTGATTCATCTTTAGGTCTTCTAGGTCCTTGTTAACTGTTTCTTGCATTTTGTCTATTCTATTTCCAAGATTTTGGATCTTGGAAATAGAATCTTGGATCATCTTTACTATCATTGTTCTGAATTTTTTTCAGGTAGACTGCCTATTAACTATTCATTTGTTAGGTCTGGTAGGTGTTTATCTTGCTCCTTCACCTCCTGTGTGTTTTTCTGTCTTCTCAGTTTGCTTATCTTACTGTGTTTGCGGTCTCCTTTTTGCAGGCTGCAGATATGTCGTTCCTGTTGTTTTTGGTTTCTGTCCCGAGTGGCTTAGGTTGTTTCAGTAGATTGTGTAGGCTTCCTGGTGGGGGGCCTAATGCCTGTGTTCTGGTGGTTGAGGCTCAATCTTGTCTTTCTGTTGGACAGGTCCACGTCTGGTGGTGTGTTTTGGGGTGCCTGTGGCCTTATTATGTTTTTAGGCAGCCTCTCTGCTAATGGGTGGGGTTGTGTTCCTGCCTTGCTAGTTGCTTGGCATAGGGTGACCAGCACTGTAGCTTGCTGGTCGTTGACTGAAGCTGGGTGCTGGTGTTGAGATGGAGATCTCTGGGAGTTTTTTGCCACTTGATATTATGTGGAGCTGGGAGGTCTCTTGTGGACCCGTGTCCTGAAGTTGGCTCTCCCACTTCAGAGGCACAGCACTGACTACTGGCTGCAGCACCATGAGCGTTTCATCTACCCGGCTCAGAATAAAGGGGAGAAAAAGTAGAAAGAAAGAATTAGTAGAAGAAAGAAAGAGAGAGGGAAAGAAAGGAAGAAGGAAAGAAAGGAAGGAAGGAAGGAAGAAAGAAAGAAAGGAGGGAGGGAGGGAGGAAGGATGGAAAGAAAGAAAGAAAGCAAGGAGGGATGGAGGAGGAATGAAAGAAAAAGCAAGAGTGAATGGAAGAAGGGAGGGAGGGAGGGAGGAAGGAAGGAAAGAGAGAAAGAAAGAAAGAAAGAAAGAAAGACAGGAGGGAGGGACGGTGGAAGGAAAGAAAAGGAAAGCGTGAAAGGAAGAAGGGTGGGAGGGAGGGAGGAAGGAAAGAAAGACAGACAGGAGGGAGGGAGGGTGGGAGGAAGGAAAGAAAAAGAAAGAGTGAAAGGAAGAAGGGAGGGAGGGAGGGAGGAAGGAATGAAAGAGAGAAAGAAGTGAAGGAGCGGCGGAGGGAGGATGGGAGGAAGGGAAGTTAGGAAAAAAAGAAAGAACAGGTAAAGTAAAATAGAATAAAGTATAAAGTATAGTAGCGTTATTAAAATTAAAAAGTAATTATTGAAAAAAAAAAAAACGGACAGATAGAACCCTGGGACATATGGTGGAAGCAAAGCTATACAGAGAAAATCTTCCACAGAAGGATACACATACACATTCACAAAAAGAGAACAGGGGGAAAAATCGAAAATCTTGTTCTCAAAGTCCACCTCCTCAATTTGGGATAATTCATTGTAAAAAGAAGAAAAGGGCGAAAAGTCTGAAATCTTGCTCTCTAAGTCCACCTCCTTAATTTGGGATAATTCGTTGTAAAAAGAGGAAAAGGGGGGAAAGTCTTAAATCTTGTCCTCAAAGTCCACTTCCTCAATTTGGGATGATTCGCTGTCCATTCATGCACTCCACAGGCTCAGGGCACATCAAGTGGACCGTGGAGCTTTAATCCGCTGCCTCCGAGGCTGCACAGAGAGATTTCCCTGTCTCTGCTCTCACAGCTCCCGGGTCTCAACCTTGGACCTGGCCCCGCCTCTGCGCATCGGTCACCAGAGGGCGTCCGTTCTTCGCTCAGACAGGACGGGTTTGAAGGAGCCGCTGATTCGGGGGCTCTGGCTCACTCAGGCAGAGGGGAGGGAGGGGCGCGCAGTGTGGGGCGGGCCTGCGGCGGCAGAGGCCGGCGTGACATTGAACCGGCCCGAGACGCTCCGTGCGTTTTCCCGGGAAAGCCATCCCTGGGTCTCGGGAACCCGGCAGTGACGGGGTGCACAGGCTCCCCTGAAGGCGGGGTGGACAGTGGCCTGCGCTCGCACACAGGCCTTGTGGCGGCGGCAGCAGCATCCTCAGTGTCCTACGCCCGTCTCCGGGGTCCGTGCCTTTAGCCGCGGCTTGCGCCCATCTCTGGTGCTTCTTTAAGCAGCTCTCTTAATGCCCTCTCCTCGCGCACCAGGAAACAAAAGGGAAGAAAAAGTCTCTTGCCTCTTCCGCAGCTCCAGACCCTTTCCCCGGACTCCCTCCGGGCTAGCCGTGGTGCACTAACCCCTTCAGGCTCCCTTCCTGCCGCCAGCCCCAGTCCTCTCCCTGCGCTCTGACTGAAACCCGATACCCGAGCCTCAGCTCCCAGCCCCGCCCACCCGGGGGCTGAGCAGACAAGCCTCTCAGGCTGGTGTGTGCCTGAGGGCACATATCCTCTGTGCCGGAATCTCTCCGCTTTGCCCTCCACACCCCAGTTTCTGTGCTCTCCTCTGCTACTCCGAAGCTTTCCCCCTCCGCCACCTGCAGTCTCCACCCGCGAAGGGGCTTCTAGTGTGTGGAAACCTTTCCTCCTTCACGGCTCCCTCCCACTGGTGCAGGTCCCGTCCCTATCCTTTTGTCTCTGTTTATTCTTTTTTCTTTTGTCCTACCCAGGTATGTGGGGAGTTTCTTGCCTTTTGGGGGGTCTGAGGTCTTCTGTCAGCGTTCAGTAGGTGTTCTGTAGGAGTTGTTCCACATGTAGATGAATTTCTGATGTATCTTTGGGGAGGAAGGTGATCTCCGCGTCTTACTCTTCCGCCATCTTCGTCCGGGGTTCTGGGTGCATTCTTGATGTGTTCAAGAAATACTAAGGAGACAAATGTAGATGAATAGAAATAAGCAAATGGAAGAGGGTAAGGAATGACAGAGAAACCAATATGGATGGGTTAAAAGATTTTTAAAGGAGCACACTGGGTTTCTGTGGAGCACAGGTTGATGTGGTCAAGGCAGACTAGATAAGAAGTTATTTCAATGATCCAGAGATCCATGATGAAGGTGATAAGAATCTTCAGGTTCTGATTATTTTGGAATACAGAAGCAGAGAGATTTCGAATGGTCAGATGTAAGATAATAAGAAAAAGAAGCATTTGTCATGACCTATAGAATATGCAACACCAAGAGTGAACCCTAATGTAAACTATGGAATTTGAGTGATAATGACATGTCAATGTAGGTTCATCAGTTGTAACAAATGTGCCACTCTGGTGCAGGTTGTTGATAGTGGAGGAGGTTGTGCATGTATGGGGAGGACATGGTATATATGGAAAACTCTGTTCTTTCTACTCAATTTTGCTGTGAAACTAAAACTGCTCTAAACAATAAAGTCTATTAATTAAAAAGTAAATAATAGTTTAACATTTTTCTAAAGCAAAGGAGAATGGAGTTGTCATTTATGAAGATGGAGAAACTGGGAGGAAAATTTGTTACTATGTTGAAAATCATGAGTTTAATCCTGGACAAACTACATGTGATATGCCTGTTAGATTTACAAGTGAAAGTATTAAATAGGTACTTAGAAGTATGATTCAAAAGTTCAAGAGGGAGATCTAGCCTAGAAATAAAAATTTAGAAAATGTAAGTGTATTGATTGTTTTTAAATTTATAAGGATGTGAACACTTAAGGAGTGAGTGGAAATAGAAACTGCAATATTTCCAGTTCAGGAAGGTAAGGAGAAACCACTGAAAGTAGATGGAGAAGGAGATCCCAGTGAGGAAGGAGGAGAACTGAAAATGGTAAAATACAACAACTGATCTTTGGATTTGGCCACTAGAAAGTCACTGATATCATAGACGAGGGAATTTTTTTTTTTTTTAAGTAGTGGGAATGAAAGTTTAATGGTTTGGATTCAAGGAAGAATAAGAGAAAGGCTCTCTGGATTTATACAGGAAAAACTGGCTAAATCAGTTTATTTTAGCATATCCTCCAAATGCATGTATGTCAACAAGGAAAACTAATATAATCTACAATCAATATTATCATTCAGCATAAATTAAAGCCATAGACTGCAACAAACTTTAATTTAATGTGAAAAATGGAGAAATAAACTACTGAAACTGATGCCAGAAGCTCGGCCTCTCTGCACTGGTGCCAAATCAAATCGCAGAGACAGAGCTTTGGGTGAAGTAGAAAAGAATAGCTTTATTGCTTTGCCAGGCAAAGGGGGACACAGAGAACTCCTACCCTGGAAAACTATGTGTCTCAACCTGTGAGGATTTGATGAGTTTTATGGCAATAGTTCAAGGGTGGGGTTGCTGACAAGATTAGGGTGTGTGCAGGGTCTCAGGTGGTCTGGTCACTTAATCTTGATGAGCTTCTCTGGTCTCTTTAAGCTCCTTGGCTTCTCCTCCCTTGATTAGCAACTGTTTGAATCTGCCCTTTGGAACTGAGGGGAGGTAATGGAGGCTGGAGTCTTGAAGTCTTCCGTGGCCAGGAAATCCACAGGGTCCTTTTCGGTTTCAAAACCAGGAGAACTAGCTGCCATACAGAGCATAAACTTGGGAGAAAACCAGGCAGGAAACAGAAGACTCCTTTTCTAAGTAGAAAACATGTGAATATGTGTTGTTTTTTTCCTGTGGCTCCTTGGAGACCCTTTTCAGTATATAATGGCTGGATGTGCACTACCTAGTCAAGGTTGTTACATAAATGTATGTATGCTCTTGCTGAGACTTGCTGATGAAATATTAGTCATTTCATATGGATGATATTAAGTATTAGCCATTGAAAACTGATTCCTTTTCATATTGCCCCAAATTAATGGTTTATTTCTGCAAACAAATTTTTTTTAAAAAATACATTTATTGAGTCTATCTTCTGGGAAAACAAATGGATGATTTAGCCTACATAAAATTTCATTTATGTTAGTCTCATATTTCTATGTAAAAATTATAATTTCCAATTATATAATTCATAATGCAAATTTAATCCTTTGAAAAAATTTCATAAGTATATATGTAATTTGAGAATTTGTTTCTAAATAAAATGTATATAATGTGGCAATTACTCCAGAGGAGATTAGCTTGTTGTTTCATTAACCTGCTTAGATACTGAGATTTTATTAATGCATAGCTTATAGTCAAACTTCCATGATGATATTCAATTTAAGAAATAAGGAAGATTAATAATATTATAAAAACTAAAACTATATATATACACGCTATAGGCAAAAAATTAGAATAGCTATTTCATCATATAGAAAAGGAAACCAGAGCTTTATAGCTCTTATTTAACTTACCTAGTCAAAATCGTACACTAAAAATATTCTTCATGAATATAAAACATTGGCAAAAACAATCCACACATTGCCAAAGAAATGAAATTTCAAAACAAGCAATTAGGAACTATGTGAGTTGGGGTAGGGAGGGAACACCTGAATTTGGAATTATAAGGCTCTACTGCCTTGACAGCAAACCATTCATTTCCTTAGTAAACTTGCACAGGTGTTGTCATAGTTAGGTTAAAGAATGTGTGCTAGAGTGCTTTAAAAAGTAGAAAGTCCTAATTATATATATCAGATACTACTAATTTTTGCATAATAAATAATATACATGATTTTTATGCATCAAATACATCACAGGTCAGATATACAGGAAGATGCACATGACACAAAGATGCAGAGTGTAACATTTGCACATCCAGGTCTTATTAAATAAAAATTTTGAATATAACTATATTTCTTTATATTTTATACTATATTATATATTACTATAATATTTATATAGATATTAATGCAACTAACAATCTTATTGCTTAATTTTTTTTTGTCACAAATAGAATTAGCACTGAGATCATGTAAAACACAAATAGACCTCAGCCAGGGAGGACTGGCTTCCCCCAAAGAAACAATGCATTGTGGGGACTCCATCTCCAATTAGTTTTATTAATAAAGTTTATGCTCTTTCAGCATTTCAGTGATATTCCCACCCCCAAAATAGGTATGATAATAGAAGAGGCTTAGAGATGTGTTCTAAAGGTGAAATTTAGGTAGGTTGTGAATTATAGTACTGCAATATTATTAAATTGGGAAAAAAAAAGGCAAATGTATTCCTAAAACTCTGCCCAAATTTATTGCTTTTGGGAGGGGAAGGTGACACAAACTTTACCTGTGGGATAAACTTTATATGAAAAAGAAGCAGATGACTTCAACACCAGTAGTTATTCCTTTTTAGCACATCACCATTTATATCACATGCTCTCTAATCCTTACCTACAACTCCCTTCCCTTGCAAAATCAAATCCCCTACAGATTCTCTCAAATACAGGTAGATTTCATTTGCCTGAGGATTAGTATTGATTTGATTTCGTAAGAATTCCTGCACTTCTGTCCCCCACTGAAAATGAATTATTTGTCTATCAGTGTGTTGGGGACTACAGTTCCTTTTCTTTGAGACAAAGCTATTTATTTATTTTATTCTTAGAGACAAAAGGCATAAACGTATATGTTAACTCACCGATGCTCATTTCTCTTAGAGAATAATTTTTAAAATGTCAAGTGTAAAAGACTGACAAGAGGATTTTTATTTTGTTTTGTTTCTATTTTAATAGCGAAATCCTTAAAGAAGGTAAACATCATTCTGGGTCTGAAGAGAGAAATAGCTTGCTGCCTGAGTCAAGAACATGCAATGAAAAGGTTTCAGAAAAAGTAGTTTCAAAGTAAGTGATGTTCACAGATTTCAACAGTTTTTTTGTTTGTTTTGTTTTGTTTTGTTTTTGCGGTACGCGGGCCTCTCACTGTTGTGGCCTCTTGCGTTGCGGAGCACAGGCTGAGGACGCGCAGGCTCAGTGGCCATGGCTCACGGGCCCAGCCGCTCCACGGCATGTGGAATCTTCCCGGATCGGGGCATGAACCCGTGTCCCCTGCATCTCCAGGAGGGCTCTCAATCACTGCGCCACCAGGAAAGCCCTCAACAGTTTTTTAAGAGTTGGTTTTACATTCACCTGAGAAGGAGCAAATACAAGTTACACGGATAGGTTCAAATCTGAAAGCTCATGATTTATGAGGTTATTTTTTTAATAGAGTTGAGTTCTTTATAAAAGAATTTCATTCCTAGAAGAGTCATTAGTCTAGGTATCAAGGTATATGAAACAGTATTCAAACTCTAACATGCATAAAAATAGCCCAGAAGTCTCATTTAAAAAAAAAATGAGTTTCTTATTCTATTCTCAGAGATTCAGTAAATTAGAGATGGAGAAAAATAGCCCAGGTGACTCTGATACAGGTAGTCCATAGACACCTAAATGTTGAAAAACACTAATAGTGAGCGTTGTTTAACAATGACCATATGGGAAAGCCACTCCTCTGGGATGGGCACTGAGAACATTCACTTGACAATTTTCTCTGCCACAAGCCTCATTAATAGTAATATTTCCTAGATGTAAATAATATCGTGTTGAAGCCTCACAACAAACATGTGATAGAGACATTATCTTTATCACCATTTTCAAGTTGAGAGAATTGAAACATGGACAGTTTAAGTAATATATTCTTAATCCATTCAATAAATAATAATAAAGTGCCTATTATGTGCCAGGCATTTTTCTTAATGGTTAGCAAACTGTGGTGAACTAACCAAATCAAATCCTTGTTCCTATGATGGAACAGAGTTGTAGAGAGAGAAAATCAAATATGAACAAAAATGCAAGAATTAGATGATTTCAGTGGTTTGCAGAAAATACCAAAGACATTATAATATAAATTAGATGTTCAGAGAAGGCCTAACTGAGAAGGTATTTTTGAGTGATACCTAAATAACAAGAAGGACACAGGCTGTGGAAAGAAGCTAGCAGATAATACCAGACAGAGGAAACAGCAAGAATTTCTGTAAAAGGCTCAAGGCATTTATGTAAAAGGCTCAAGGCATTTATGTTAAAGGCTGCAGTTGTAATTCTTTGAGCTGGATTTTTTTTCTCCTAATAGCTGACTATTTTATGTTTGTACTTTCCTCAAACAGGCATGTACACCTGGAGGTATATTACTTGAGTTTATAACAGACAAGGACTCTCATACTAATTGTCTAGTAACACAAAAATATTTTCCCTTGAGGAGCTGAAAAGAGTGCACCTTAATGAGATGAGAGTGAGGCTGCATAAGCCATCACTGTGTGTGGCCTTAGCAGTTACTCACTTGTTTGTGCAATGCTGTAAGTCAAGGAAGCATGAACAAAAGGAAGAAAAGTGAATGCTCTGAACATGGAAAAGCTGAACAGTTTCAATAACTAGGAAGTTCTCAGTAAACATATTTGGCTACAAAAGATTAGGGGATAAAAGATACTAACTAGAATTTTGAACTCAGGTGCTTTGACCAAATGCTCATCTGAGTGGCCTGTGGAAAAGTGGCCTAAAGAAAACCTTTATCTAAATATACATGGTTCCCGGAATCCATGGAACTCTTGATATATGAAGTATTATAATATCAAGTTATAAATTTTACTTAAAATAAAGATGTTGGTTGCCTCATTGTGTGACAAAAAATGATTTGATCAAAAGTTTTTCAAATGTAAACACTAGTGGTTAATAACTAGCTCCTAATTAAGAGTAGGTTAAGTGTCCCTTTCTAAGATTTTTTTGTCCCTTATTTTATGCACTATCTAATACATAAAGCTAAAGCTAATTTCAAGGGAGGAAATATTTATTGTTACTTTGGAAAATTAAAAACAATGCAAAATTGATTTGGAGCATTATGGATTCTTAATGCTTCTACTTGAAGACTTAAGAAAATAAAAATGCTCTGTGATGTTAATAGCTTTTGATTTCTTCAGAAGTGGAATTCTTATAGCTAATCTAGAAGTTTTACCTGAACTAATAAATAATAGCTTAATATTCTCATTAAAAATGAAAATATTACAAGCATCATATTTTCAAAATAAAAAGTGATCTGAGTCCTGGGAAAATCCCACCGTTTATCCTATTTAGAGATAGAAAAATGGTGAGGTTGAGGAAAACATAGGAAGAACTATCTTTGACATAAATCACAGCAAGATCTTTTTTGATCCACCTCCTAGAGTGATGGAAATAAAAACAAAAATAAACAAACAGGACCTAATGAAACTTAAAAGCCTTTGCAAAGCAAAGGAAACTACAAACAAGATGAAAAGACAACCCTCAGAATGGGAGAAAATATTTGCAAACAAATCAACGGACAAACAATTAATCTCCAAAATACAGAAACAGCTCATGCAGCTCAATATTAAAGAAACAAACATCCCAATCCAAAAATGGGCAGAAGACCTAAATAGACATTTCTCCAAAGAAGACATACAGATGGCCAAGAAGCACATGAAAAGCTGCTCAACATCACTAATTATTAGAGAAATGAAAATCAAAACTACAATGAGGTATCACCTCACACCAGTTAGAATGGGCATCATCAGAAAATCTACAAACAACAAATGCTGGAGATGGTGTGGAGAAAAGGGAATCCTCTTGCACTGTTGGTGGGAATGTAAATTGATACAGCCACTATGGAGAACAGTATGGAGGTTCCTTAAAAAACTAAAAATAGAATTACCATATGACCCAGCAATCCCACTACTGGGTATGTACCCATAGAAAACCATAATTCAAAAAGACACATGCACCCCAATGTTCATTGCATTACTATTTACAATAACCAGGTCATGGAACCAACCTAAATGCCCATTGACAGATGAATGGATAAAGAAGATGTGGTACATATATACAATGGAATATTACTCAGCCATAAAAAGGAACGAAATTGAGTCATTTGTTGAGATGTGGATGGATCTAGAGGCTGTCATACAGAGTGAAAAGTATGTCAGAAAGAGAAAAAACAATATCGTATATTAATGCATATATGTGGAACCTAAAAAAATGGTACAGATGAATGGGTTTGCAGGGCAGAAATTGAGACACAGATGTAGAGAACAAAAGTATGGACACCAAGGGGGGAAAGTGGCTGGGGGTTGGGGATGGTGGTGTGCTGAATTGGGCAATTGGGATTGACATGTATACACTGAAGTGTATAAAATGGATGACTAATAAGACCCTGCTGTATAAAAAAATAAATAAAATAAAATTCAAAAATTCAAAAAAGAGGAAAAATAGATGAGGTATAAAAGTCAAAATCTTCAAAGTGTTTCAGGGTTTCTTGCTCTACCCACTTTACTTCAGGACTTCCATTATCCTAAACTGATGTCATTTAATCTTCTGCAGGCTCAGGGTTTAATCAGATTACTAGCAAGTAATGCCAACGATCAGAACAGTTCAAAGCTCAGCTTCAAATCTGCCCTACTGCTTTTTAGGAATTTTACTTTTCATTTTTTGCCTTATTCTTCATAACTACTTCACTGGCTTATATTTCTGTAAAGACCACTGAGAACCTTTGCTATACAATTAGCAATTTCTTTAATTTGACTTTGTTTTGTGGTCTGGGATTCTGCCCCTGGAACCTGGTCCCCAAAGCAGCCTACCCTACTTTTGCAACATCAATGCATCACACTCTGCTATTATCCAAGCTTCAACATCCATTTGCCAATGTGCTGGGATCCTGCCCACTTTCAGATTTCCTGATACAGAGGTTAGGTTCTATTCTAGGTGACTTTCATCTGCTAAGAAAGTACTTCTTTGTATAGCACAGGGAATTCTACTTCACTTCGCTGTATAGTAGAAACTAACACAGCATTTTAAAACAACTATACCCCCATTAAAAAAAAAAAAGTACTTCTTAAATCTGACTAAATAGTGTGAGCTAGATAGGATTTAGAGTCCACCAATCAGATGCATTCATGTAAAACTTAAATTTAGAACTAAGTGGTGGGAGGGGCAAGGCATGTGAATTTTAGTCAAGGTGATGCGGTTCTGAGGCCAACAGCTGTACTGACAGTTTACCAAATTGGAAGGGAGCACTAAGTAGTTCCATTGGTGGCTTGGCCCATTTATGCAATATGGCTTTGTGACAATTCTTGGAGGTTGAGCATTTGCCCATTTATCCATCTTTCCCAATGATTTTGTGAGCTCTTTAATATCTTATAATTAAAGTTTCCAAAAATTCTTGGTTCAAAGTGCCCTTGGTGTCCCAGTAAGTTTTGTTTTTTCCCAAAGTGATATTGGAATTTAAACTCGAATATCCATGTTCATAAGTATAATCTTTAACATATTTATTATGTTCCATTTATTAAATAGGTAAAAACAGCTTAATAGTAGTAGTTTCCACAGTATCCAATACATGTCAATGTGCTCAGCTCAAAAATTTAAACTATCACTTGGCATCTCTGTGAATTGGCTACCTTCACAGTAGCACCAGAGGGTGCTTTGGCCAGAGTTTTGGAACTGTGGCCCAATGGTAAATTACATTCTGTTCATACTAGTGTAGAGTCTGTTTATTCAGCCTTTTCAATGTTTCTAAAAACTCTTTAGCATAAATTATTTGTTCAACCTAGTTAAAACAAATATCGTATATTAATGCATATATGTGGAATCTAGAAAAATAGTACAGATGAACTTATTTGCAGGGCAGGAATAGAGACATAGACGTAGAGAACGGACGTGTAGACACGGGGGTGAAGGGGAGGGTGGGATGAATTGGGAGATCAGGATTGACGTATATATAATACCATGTGTAAAATAGATAGCTAGTGGGAACATGCTATAAAGCACAGGAAGCTCAGCTTGGTGTCTGTGATAACCTAGATGGGTGAAATGGGGATGGGGGTAGGAGGGCAGTCTGAGAGGGGATATAGGTATACATATAGCTGATTCACTTCATTGTATAGCAGATAATAACAAAACATTGTAAAGCATAAAAACACAAAGAAAACAAAAAACAGATTCTATATTTGCAACTGAATCCAGACTGATACAGGGTAATCCTGTCATCACATCTTTGAAATAGAAGAGAAAGGTGCATGTTGAGAACAGTAACTTTCCCAAACAGCTCCTAGGTGGCAGAACTGGGATTCTAAGTCAGGTAATTGTTCCTTCAGGACTAGATGCAGTAAATACAATTCTATTCTACCTCCAACTACGTGAGAGGAAAATGAGGCTCAGTGAAGTTCATTTGCAAAGTTGAAATCATCTTCACAGTAGTGGAGATGAGTCTTGAAGCCAGGTGTGTCTAATTATGAAATTTATCTTCTTATAATATTCTATCCTTACTATTAACTATTTGGTAATATGGGGGCAATTATTTTCCATTCTGTAGCTATTAACGTGCAAACATCCTCCCATGCCTACTGCTTCAAGGATATTGTACTTCAATTACATGACATATAATAGGTTTCAAGCACTGTTTCAACTCCATTTAGAGAAGAAGGGGATGTTGCTGGGTTTTCCATAATTGACATCAAAGTGGCCACTCAGTTTTTTATGAAAAAGACATAGATTTCTGCCTTCACTTTACATATATAATACATGGACTAGAATAATTAGATTTCAGGCTTCTGCTAGGAATGTTCTTAGATATAAAACTCCACTTGTTTTGAACCAATAAAGATATGCAGTCTAAAGCATGAAAATTTGCCCATGTTTTGGGATTCTCTAAATTTTATTTCCAGATTCACAATTCTTTATAATTTTAAATCTAATTTATATTTTACTTGCTCAAAATTACTCTTCTAGCAACTTCTTGCAATGTGTTATTCCTAATGAATTCATTTGCATCTGTGCCACTAAAACTATGTTATAGGTTCCCAGTTTTCTTACTTGAGAGCACACTTTGATTCTAATAATTTTCTCTAAAATTCATGTTCAATGAAATTAAGAATTCTCTAGTTAAATATATAAATTACTAAGAGAAATATTGAAGTATTAGATATACCTCAAATGTTGAATTGATCCTCTTTATTCATGGATTCTGCGTTTGTGAATTTGCTTATTTGCTAAAATTTGCCTTTAACCCCAAAGTCAATACTTGCATCATTTTCACAGACACGCACAGAGTGGTGAAAAATTTGAGTCCCCTATACACATATATCTAGCTGAGGTCAAACAAGGCAATGCTCTGCCTTCTTGTTTCAGCTCTCACAGTATAAACAAGTGTCCTCTTTGTGGTCTGCTTAATGCCATGGTTTCACCTTGTGCTTTCTGTTAGTGATTTTGCCACTTAAAACAGCCCCAAGTGTAGTGCTGAAGTGCTATCTAGTGTTCCTAAGAGCAAGAAGGCAGTGACATGTCTTTACAGAGAAGCTTAGTTCAGGCAGAAGTTATAGTGGGGTTCGTAGTGAGTTCAATGTTAATGAATCAACAATATGTATCTAATAAAGTGGGTGACTTTAAAAAGAAAAAAACATAAAACAAGGTTATGCATTGATTGATTGACAAAACATTGTGACCAGAGGCTCACAGGGACATAAACCTGTGTTTCCCCTTGGAGCCATGATTTACTATTCACTAATCCATTGTCAACAAAGACTTTATAGAACATAATTACCACAAATAATAAGAATCAATTGTATTAGAAAATAATTTCTTCACTATAAAGCAGAAATGCTCCTGCTGAAAATTATTGCACCATTAATGAGATTTTTCTGTATCTGACCAAATTGCTCCCACTGGGCACTGAAATTGAGATGCTATCAAATATCCATTTATTTTTTAAAATGAAAAAGATCATAGTAAAATATACACTAAAACTAAGCTGCATCACTAGTAATTTACAAAAATGTAGCTGTTACCTAATAATTATATGTCTGTGGCCTCTTCTATATATGATATAAAATTCAATCAGACATGGCAGAAAGGTTATATGAATTTGAATCTACTCAGATACTCCATGACAAACAGAAAGTTAAGTTATTAAATTATTTGACAAATAATTTGTCAAACAAATGTATAGATCATTCATTTTAGAGTCATTATTTAAATTCTAAAATTGTAAGAATAATATAATGTAATTTTTAATACATACTTTGTTACAATTTATGTTCAGCTTAGCTTTGTGTTCATTTTGTGAAGCAAAATCTTTATCATTGTAGTTGTTGGAGACACATTTATGAGTTTACTAGTGTTCTTCAGAGAGACTGACCCAATAGGATACACAGGATTGGTTTCAGGACCCACCACAGGTACCAAAATCTGGGATACTCAAGTCCCTTATATAAAATGGCATAGACCAGTAGGTCCTCTGATCCAGGGGTTCCATATCCACAAACGTGATATATCTACTGATCTGTGGTTGGTTGAATCTGTGGATTTGGAATCCTTGGATATGGATGGCCGACTGTAAATAAATAGGTAGATAGGTAGATAGATAGATAGATAGATAAAGATAATATAAAGAATTTGCTCATGTAGTAATGGAGACTGACAAGTCCCAAGATCTTCAGTTGGCAAGATGAAGACACAGGAAAGCTGATGGTTTAGATCTAGTCTGAAGGCTGGCAGGCTCAAAACCCAGGAAAAGCCACTGTTTCAAGTTCAAAGACAGGAAAAAAAACATATTCCAGCACTAAAATAATCAGGCAGAAGGAGTTCCCTCTTATTCAGATGAGGGTCAGCCTTTTGTTCTATGCAGGCTTTCAATTGATTGGATTAGGCCCACCCACATTAGAGAGAGTCATTAGCTTTAGTCAGTCTTTTGATTTAAGTGTTAAACTCATTCAAAAACACGTTCACAGGAACACCCAGAATAATGTTTGAACAAATATCTGGGCACACCATGGCCCAGTCAAACTGGCACATAAAATTAACCATCACAGTGATCAAGATACATTGAGTCACAAACTTAAAATAATTTATTTTATTTAATAGACATTTATATTGAAGAGGCATTATTCTATGAAATTTATAAATGTTTTCTCAATTAAATTGCATAAACATCCCAAGTAGTAACACTTAAAGATGAAAAAACTGAAGCACAGTGAAGTTAATTAATTTCCCTAAAGTAACACAGGTGGCAAGCTCTAGAGTCAGATATCAAACCCATGCCATAATCCAGAAGCACTAAATTATCTTGCCTTTGCATCATTCTTTACAAATCCTCCCAAACTCCTAAACTCACTTTAACCTTACAATAAAACCCTGAGACAACTATTATTATCTCCATTTTTCAGATGGGAAAATTGAGTTTCAGAATAATTATTCAGTTTTAGAAAATTAGAAATATAGTTAAGCCAGGACTAAATTGCATCCTTTTCCCCAATCCCTGAATGATTGTCAATTGTAAAATGGAAGCATTGGATAAAAACAGTATTTGTTGAGCTATTATAGTATAGCCAACTTAAATGTTATATGCAATGTACTTAAAAATAATCATGTAGAATCAGAATTTCTAAAATAATTTTCTTCTGCCTGTTACTGAGTTATTGAGTTAATATATCATCAGGACATGACTGCTCTAATTATGTAACAGTGCTATTCATCATCACAAATACACTATCACACTGATAATTACTCAGTAAAGTCACAACAGCTGGCAAGAACATCCATGGAACCAGGCGATGTGTGAGTTTGTGTTTTATTATTTAATTTACTTAATTCAGAACAAAGCAGGACAACATATTTGTGAAACCTCCAGAGAAAGTTTAAAATTTTCTAAATTAGCTTCCCTACTGTTGTTTCCATAATGCAAACACTTATTTGCAAACCTTGTATTTGTTTGCCAGCTTGATAGCAGTCATGAGAATGTCTCCACACCATGACCTATTTGAATACCTCTGGTATACTTAAGTAGTGTCTAGTCCTCTTGGTATTCTAAATAAATGTGTTTCCATCCAGTAAATAGAAGTGGATTAAAAAAGAGCTTTAGGACTTCCCTAGTGGCACAGTGGATAAAGAATCTGCCTGCCAATGCAGGGGACATGGGTTTGATCCCTGGTCTGGGAAGATCCCACATGCCATGGAGCAACTGAGCCCGTGTGCTGCAGCTAAGGAGCCCATGTGCTGCAACTAAGAAGCCCACCTGCCACAACTAAGACCCAGTGCAACCACATATATATATACGTTTTTTTAAAAAAAAAAGAGTTTTAAATGATCTTGATACTGTCAGTTATTTTTATTATGTGCAAATACATACGTATCAACTTGTAGCTAAGGTTATATATCCTATAAGATTGATTTTCTACATGAGTCTGGTACCATTGTGAGTAGCTACACCGTTCTTACAATTTCCAAAGCTGACATCAGATGTGCTGAAATGATACATTTGTATAATAATAGGAACATATTTTGTTTGATTACCCTGATTTTCAAACATGAAATAACAAGCTCTGAAATCCTAGAGACTTCACCTGCACACCTGCTCTACTTTTGCTCCCATAACAAATGTGCTTCTTGCTGCAGGTTTCAGTAAAATCCCCCTCTAACTAATAAATCTAGGACTTCCCTGTTGGCGCAGTGGTTGGGGGTCCGCCTGCCAATGTAGGGGGCACAGGTTGGATCCCTGGTTGGGGAAGATCCCACATGCTGCAGAGCAACTAAGGCAGTGCACCACAACTACTCAGCCTGCGCTCTAGAGCCCACGAGTCACAACTACTGAGCCCATGTGCCACAACTACTGAAGCCTGTGCACCTAGAGCCCATGCTCCACAACAAGAGAAGCCACTGCAGTGAGAATCCAGCGCACCACAGCAAAGAGTACCCCCCGCTCACTGCAACTAGAGAAAGCCTGCACACAGCAACGAAGACCCAATACAGTCAAAAATAAATAAATTTTAAAACTCATTTAGTAATGAATCTACAAACTGACCCCACTGAGGGGCATAAGCATATGAACTATTTACTCTTATCCTATTTGTGGTCTTACCCTCTCTGCCACACAAATGTGAAAACTGTCTTTGACTCTTCCCTCCCCTTTGCGCCATGACTGGCTCAAATGACAATATAACCTATTGAGGATATCTTTAAAACCTTATCTTTGCCATACTTGTTGTGCATTTCTGGAAGACTGCAGCCACTAGACAAGACTCGGCCACTGGAAACGACACCAGGCTTGGAGTTAAGGCAAGTCCCTGGTAGCCTAGACCTTCTACTCACCAACCCCTCCCCCTCTCCCATCCAGGTGCTCACTGAATCTTGTTTTCTTCAAATGACATCCTGTCCACCATCAACTTCATAGGTTTTATGGCAATCAAATAGCAAAGATAAATAATATAACCAGTTTTCTAAACTGTAACATATTATACAATTCCAAGGGATTCTTTGGAAAGAATGTGAATGTACCGGACATAGGTTTGACTTTGGCTCAAACAGAAATGGGTTAAATATTGAGTCTAAAACGAATGGGTACACTACTCTGCTGGGATTTCTATAAAAGTGAAGCCATGAATAGGCACCTTTTGCTTCTCCTAAATAGCCCCTGAGTAGTTAATCTGTCCCCAATTGAATCCATTCAACACAGCCCTTCTAAGTGTGGGGCTGCCATAGGAAATGAGCCTTGCAGCCTTCCAACTACAGGGAGCATAATTAACCAAAGTCCCAACTTCTGCACTCTGAAATCCATCATAGCCAGGCTTCATGTAAGTTCTTTCCCAGTGACTGGACATGGCAGGGATACTTGTGGCAGACGTGTTCCTGGAAAACAGAACTCCTCTGACTTTGACTTTGAGCCCGTGGGAGGACTTAGCTGAACATTCCTTAGATACTAACATAGTCTGCCTCCTTGCCTTGGGATCATATTTGCATTATGGCTAACAACTTTTTCAGCATCCTAGATATTCTTACCACTTACTCTCCCACATTGTTCCCTTACTAAAATACTTGTATATTTAATCCTGTCTTGGAATCTGGAACATCACCCCCCAAAAAATATCACTTCTGGTTACCCTAATGGAAAAATCAGCAGGAGCAGAAGCAAAATCATAGCCATTTCTATTTCCATAAGTAGCCTAATCATTATCAATAAAATAATGCAAAGTAGTCCCTGATACATAATAAACCCTCAAATATATGATGGTTATGATATAGACCTATCGGATGTAATATAATTCTTATTTTGCATAAAAGGGCTCAGAGATATGAAGTAAATAGTCATAGGCAACAGAGCTAATAGACAGCAAATCAGAAATTTAACTCTGGTCTGTTTGATTCAAAAGTGAAGCTTCTGAGAACTATGAGAGGTTGCCTCCTGGATGTCACCTGCCAGTGTGTCATGTAAACCAACTTAAAACATATTTCCATCTTTATGCACTGTTTCCCCAGCCCTGTTACTCTTCTGTCTTATTCTGCTTAAGATGTTGATAACATTGCCACACAATTCACAAATGGCAAGAGTTCAATAAGGGGGTCAATAAATATGCATTAATTAATGAATCAGAATATAGGTAAGAGGCTAGTTGGCTTTCTAAAACTTACACTTATAGATATTAAAATCCTATTTATAAATACTCAGCTCAAAATGTTTCTGACAAGTTTTTTTTTTCCTTCAAAGTTTTTCAACATACAGTATCATCAAAAGCGTGGTGAATACCTGCACAGAATCCTTGGAAATAGTAGACAGAAAAGATGTAATTAATTTGACCAAAGTTCACAGTTAGAAATGTCTACAAATCTTCTGTTACTGGATTTAAATATAGCTTAAATTTAACCACAAGATTATATGCTTATACATGGCCATTCTTGTCATTTGGACTCTGCTATATTTCTAGTATATTTATTTCTGCATGTGAGTACATTTTTAAATAGAATTTAAAAACTATTAGATAAAGAAACATTTATGGAAACTTTCATTTACATCTTAATTAAATAGGTCAAATTAGAATAAGGACAAAATGTTGATAGTTTCCAACAGGATATTTATCCCTAGTTATAACTAAACATTGGTGCATTTTTCTGTGCAATACTTGAAATTGAAATATTTCTTAATTTTAATGATATCAGGAGGAAATTTACTGTAAGTACCACACCAATTCCTGGAGTGTATTTTTTACAGAGAAAACTAACTTGTGTTAATAAAAAAAAAGTGTCATTTTCATCAATGTATGCCTTGTAGACTTCTGAATTCTCATTTTGTTTATTACTCTGGAAATCACTACTTGCCAGGTTATATTGCCATGGTGTGAGTGAATCAGTGAAGTACAAATGTATTCAAAGCTGTCATATTTAGCACAAGAAAACTTGGACCTCATTCAAATGACAATCTAATCCTACTGTTTACAAAGCCAGAGATGTGCTATTGAGTTCCAGTTTCATGGAATGAGAAGAAAGGTTAATGCATTTTCTCAGTTTAAAGAAGGAATAACATGGTTCACTAAACATAATGTAGGTCTAGACTGAAACTCTAAACTTAAATAGTTATCAATGAAATAACCTGAAATCATTGTATTACATTAATTTCATTCTTTCTACTAATTTTTATTGAACACAGATTGCATGCAGGACACTTTTCTAGCTCTTTGGGGCTCAGCTTGCAAGAGGCGTAGAATCTAGTGTGGGAGATAAGACATATATACAAATAGTCGTATATATAATTTAAATTATAAACAGATCATTGGGAAAAGGTTCTGTTAAAATGGAAGCTTGAGTGGAAGGATCTAAATATATCTTTCCCAAAGTTAATGAAATACCATATTTGACCACAAAAAAGTTTCAAAATAAAATATGAGCTTAATTTAGCAATTGACAAGAATCTCCATCAATAGGTTACAATGAAGAAATGGAACTTACTGTTTACTTCCTAGACCAAATCTTTACTTTGTGGCACAATCATTTACCTCTGTTTTGTGCAAATGACTTTAGGATTCCAGAAAGAATATTGAAGGATAGCTGTGATGATGAATCACTTGAATGCTTATGTGAACACCATTGAGCCCATATAGTTTATAATAATAAAATTATTTCAAGTACTATTTGCTAAATAACTTGTTTTTAATGAGTAGAATCTTCTTCATTTAAGCTGAGGTGTCACTTCTACAACAAATTTAAAATGCAGTTTTTCAGAAATTTTACTTTTAATTTAAAGTCCTAATCAATAAAATAAGAAATAGTAGATAAATAAGCCTGAATATTGGGAGATATTTATACCTACCAGCCACAAATAAATAATTCAAAAATTATTATAATTAATAAACACTATAGTGTTGAATAAAGGCAGTTGCTTTCCTACCAGTAATAATTATTTAATACTGGAGAATGTACTGAAAAAAAATGTTACTCATAAGTGCAATAGAAAGATAACATCTTAAAAAATTGAAAGGAATGTGTATAGCCAATGAATAAAAAACCTTCTAAATATGAACTGAAAGATAAAAGAAAAAACTTACATAAATGAAAACAGATACTCACATAAGGAAAATACTACGAGGAAACAATATTATGAATTTGATATTTTAAAAATTAATATTTAGCTTCTTTGCTAAATATCAAGCACAAACAAAGGATTCCAGAGTATCTCTGAAGCCTCTCATTGAAGATGGAAGACTGAGCACTCATACATACCAACCCTACATTTCAATTCTAGTGAATTGTAACAAAAGCTAGTCACCCAGTTTTAGTCTTGGGGAAAAAAAGAGAAGTGTCAACATCTCCATCTACATAGTCCATGGGAGGAGCCTCATTGCATAAGTTTGTTCTCTAAGCATATCCTTAATGAATTAACCTCATTTCTTCCAGAACCAACTTCTTCCCTCATAATTTGTTGACCCTGAATTACTTTTCACCAGGCCTTCATGAAAGGATAGACTTTCTGACAGGCAGACTCTAAGATAGCCTCCAGTGATCTTCTTTTCCTGATACTCACACCATACCTTTGAGTGTGGGTTAACCTAGTGGCTTGCTCCTAATGAATAGAATGCAGCCAATGTGATGGGATGTTACTTCCATGTTTAGACAAATAAGATTGTGACTTTCATCTCACTAGTGGTCTCTCTCTCTTGCTGGATTTGGTGAGGCAAGCTACCACACTGGAGGGGCCCACACGGCAAGGAACTGAGGGTGGCCTCCAGCCAACATTCGTCAAAGAGCTGAGGCTCTCAGTCCAACAACATACAAGGAACTGAATGCTGCCAACAACTACTTGAGATTAGAAGCAGATTCTTCCCCAGTTGAGCTTCCATGTGGGTCTGAACCATGGTTGACACCTTGAATGAAGCCTTGTGAGATACTCTGAAAATCCAGCCCAGAAACCTAAGTCACAGAAACTTAGAGCTAATAAATGTGTTTTATTTTAAGCCTCTATGTCTATGATAATTTTTTTTGGAGAACAATAGATAACTAATACATTCTCTTATGTCACTGTAACAAGACTTCTCCTGTAGTATAATTTAGTATCTCTGACAATCTGAAAATTGAAAATTTCTCTTCCACTCATGGCATGTTTTTCATCTCATCATGCAATTATAAATTATATATTATTATAAAAAGTAAATAAGTAAACATATAAATAGAGGGATTGTTTCAAGAAGTCTCTTAGGGAAGTACTGTGTCCAAGGAGAGAAACAAAGTGCATTTGATGTGATTCCTGGATTCCAGAATAGGCTTGCAAGAAAAAAAATAATGGAAAGAAAAGGAGAGGAGAGAAGAGAGAGTTATGAATGAAATGGTAATTTCCATACTAGATGTGTATATGTATGCTATTAACAAACATTGTATATATCAATATTGAAAATTGTTTTATGTGTCAAGTAAGTGGGGTTTTTTTGGTTATTAACTTATTTAATCTAGGTTAAATTGATTACATGATATTTGCAGGGGATAATATATTTCTAAACTGTTTCTGTGATTATTTTAATGACACTTCTAGCAGTAAAACTTATCTCACCGAGATATGTTGACAGGAATGAAAAGAGAGATTTTAAAACAATGTCAGCAACTTCTAGATATTCATGTTTAACTTCCATATCAAAAGGTTCAAATGATGCTATGTTCTCAAGCTCCATTTTCAATCTTTTTAAAGTAGTAAATTCCAAGAATTTACCTTCTTAATTTATGTTTAAGTTGAAACCATCTCCTAATGAATGAGATGGATTCTAGGTCCATGAATTTCATGAGTAGGTGATTCTTTGATAGGGAACCAAGCTCAGAATATTAATTCATAAGGTGATCTGCAGTACATTCTACAAATGTTCAATATCAATACTTACCCAGCTTATAGATAGTTGTTGAAAATCATGGAAGTTGTCATAACAATATGTAGAAAATCTGTTTTTCTAATATTATAAATTTTCTTTAGGTCTTCCCTCCATGCTTTGGAATATTAAGGTTATTAAAAAACAGTATAGATACCTTGATGTTCATTTCACATCTTTAAAAATTTGAGCTCAAACTGGTTTCCACTCTTGAAGAAACACAAAGAGCTCATTTTGTAGATCAAATATTCTTGTGAGAAACCTTTCCTGTAATAGTCATCTTACCACAACACACAATAACACTTGCAGTTTGCAATCTTTAATTACACACATTCCCATGCATCATAAAACTGAGCTTTTGGTTCAGCCAACGTTTTTTTCATAACAAGATAGTTTCAATGGAGAAACTACTGTGCTGACTTACAATCTGGCACAAGTTTCTTTATCTGGCTAGCTACTCCAGAATGTTTTTCAGTCATTACATCTGTGCCATCAGGACAAATTTGTAAAAACACTTAAAACTCCAAGCAACATTTGTTGTCTATGTAAGTTTTTATAATTGCATATGGATCAGTTAGTTCTATTTGTTGGCAATGAAACTGAAAAAAGAATACTTCCTTCATATCACTATCACATTTAATCTACTTCCACTAAGGGATTTGCCATGTTAGCAATATCTTTGCTTTGACAAGGTATGCATTTATCCTATCAGTTGGTCTTCCTTACCATTAGCCACTATCTGAATATAGTAGAGTCACCAAATATTTCCAAAACAAAATCACTGATGAAGTTTAAAGTTTTCACTGTCTTAGAAATTGTATGAGTGTGTGTGTGTGTATATATATATATATATATATACATATATATATATATATATATATATATAGTGTCTTGGCAACTTGATGTGCCACTTACTAGAAGCCAGCAAAACACTTAACATTTATATGTGAAATATTGAACATTTGCTTATTTGCTTCCATGCTGTTTTTTAAAGTCAATGTTCTTTCAATGAATTATTTTTGGTTTTTTATTTCATTTATGTTTTTTTATGTAAATGCCACTTGAGTTTTGATGAGTTTTTTGCTTCATTAGCCAGATCCTCAAAAGCACCAGTGGTTGTAACACTTCACTATCAATTATGTCTAGAAAATAGTACTTAGTAATGTGAGTTCATATTTCTGAATAAAACTAGTTAAAATATTTGGCCTTTAATTTTTTTGATGCATTTTATCATTGACATTTGTTGTAATGATGCTACTACATTCAACAAAGATGTGGTTTTTTTTCTTGACCAAAAAAAGGTAAGTGAAACTTATTTAATAATATGTAAATTACAGTTAAAAAGAGAATGTAAAATTCACTTCCTCAGTTTAGCAAATAATGTTAAATTATAAAATAAAAATAAAATTTAAATCAATAACTTCTGCTGCTCAAAAGACACCATTAAGGAAACAAAAAGACAACGATTCAAATCCGACAGAGAACTTATTCACAACTCATTAATAAGAATACAAATGATCATAATTTAAAAATGGATGAAAGATGCAGAGAGTAAGTTTACAGAAGAAGAAATATGAATGAACATAGTCACCTAAACATATGCTTAGCATTTTTAGTGTTCAAGGAAATTCAGATTATAACTATAATGAGATAGCAATACATATCTACTTGAAGGTTACAATTAAAATGAGGGACAATATCAAGTGTTTAAGAGAATGTGGAGCAACAGGATCTCTCAAACGTTGCTGGTAGAAATGTAAATGATTCAGCCATTTTAGAAAAGAGCTTTGTAATTTCCCCACATACCTTTCCATATAAGCAAGAATTTCATCTCTAGGTAATTACCCAAGAGAAGTGAAAACATGTCCACACAAGGACCTATATTAACCCAAAATGGAAATATCCCAGATGTCTATCAATGGAGTGAATAAAAATGTTATGGGATATTTATAAAATGGAATATTACTTAGCAATATAAGGGACTATTGATACACACACAAATGTGAGTAAATCTCAAAAATATGTTCAGTGAAAAAATCTAGTTACAAAAGAATATATACTGCATGGTTTGATTTACAAGACATTCTAAAACAGGCAAAATAATACTTAATGAAATAAATCAAATAATGGCTGCCTGGGGCCAGGGATGATGGTGGAACTGATGGCAAAAAGATACAAGGGGGGGGTCTTCCCTGGTGGCACAGTGGTTGAGAGTCCGCCTGCCGATGCAGGGGACACGGGTTCGTGCCTCGGTCCGGGAGGAACCCACGTGCAGCGGAACGGCTGGGCCCGTGAGCCATGGCCGCTGATCCTGTGTGTCCGGAGCCTGTGCTCTGCAACGGGAGAGGCCACAACAGTGAGAGGCCCACGTACCACAAAAAAAAAAAAAAAAAAAAAGGAAAAAAGGATACAAGGGAACTTTGGGGGGTGATTGAAATTTCTCACAGATTATTTGGATATTTCCACAAAAGTATAAACTTCTCATATTTCATTTGTTTATACACTTAACTGGATGTATTTTGTTATAATTTATACTTATATAAAATTGATTTTAAACTAGTATGTGATTAATAAAAATTAAATTAATTAAATTACTAAAATTAATTTGATTAAAGTAATAAAAATTAATTTGATTTAAATGACTGTAAAAATGGAAAGTGTTACAAGTAAAAGTAATTTTTTTTAGATGTCAATACAGTTTTAAATTATAGTTAACTAACCTTATAACATAGCATGTTGTAATGTGCTCCTACTGCTTATGTGTAGTATGTATCTTGCATCATGTCCAACCCAGCACACTAATTCACTAGTGCATCAACACCCTGTCTGGTCTACAGCCTGCTCAGCAAGATGCATCCACTGATCACAAGCACAGATGTAACAACAATGCCATATTGTTATAAAAGTTTTCAGTGCTTACCTTTAGGTGTTCTTGCAGACTGATAACAGTATCCAAAATATACTTGAATATCACTAGCTGGGAAAACAACAGTTATATTAATGTATAGTTAAACTTGTGCAAAATAACTAATAATAAATTAGAGAAAATGATTTAAATTATGTATCAATTTATGGACCAAATTCTCAACTAGTTAATTTCATATATTAATTAATTGTAGAATTTTAAAATATATTTGATATTAAAATACTCAAAAACACAAAACCTCTAAACAAATATACACCTTTTAATCATAATATTTTCCTCCAAAATTATATATTCTTTGTATAATAACCAAAGAAACCAAACCAAAAAAAAATATGAAACAAAAATATAATGATTAAAATGTAATGAGGAATTTCTCTATAGTGATTCCTATGGCTTCAGCGAGTATGCCCAACTAGGCATGTTGGAATTCCATTTATTAATGTTAAAAACGTAGCAAGTCATTTTTTCAAGCTTCATTTTCATTTATAAAGGAAGATGATGATATTGGCTTCAAAAGTTATTTAGCAATAAAATTGTGTAATTTATGAAAAAGTGTTTTTGAAATGCTCTTGAAAAAATACAATAGTAAAAGTGATTAAGTTCTTAACCTGTATGTAGTACCACACAAAGCACTTAGGGATATACATCAAACTTAGAATATAAAAGAAAAGAACATATTCCTGGTCTCTGCCCTGCTTACTCTGACCCTAGGTACCCTCTCCTCCAACCCCATCTTTTTTTTTTTTTTTTTATCCTTGCCTTGAGAACTGATTAAATATTTACAAAGAGATCCCATAGCCTCGGCCATTCTTTCTGGTAGAAACTTAGATCAAGATCTTTAGATTCAGGATCCAGTGTCCTAAACATGCTTGTCTGAATTCTCCTTGACCCCAGAAATCTTGGGTAAACTCTGAGCCCCAATGTAATATCCACATCACTTGTGCTTAACTCAGACCTTAGGACTGGAGCTTCGTCGTGTTCCTTATTTCCAGTGAATCTAATAGATATGTTAGCAGCCCCTTTAAAACTGAGACTCTGAATTCTAGCCTTTCTGGTTGTAGCAGGAATATTCGATGTAATTCTTGCTAATTTCTCTCCTAAGGCCTATGAAATACCCCATAGGTGTCTACCAAAAAATACTGATATCTTTCCATTTCCAGACATATATCCTTAACCAAGATATAGAACCTTTCTAACTAATCAGTCTCAGAACTTCTTATTTCCCTCTCCTTTCTACCTGATTGATTCATGATTTTAGGACTTCCTTAACAAGTTCTCTGTCATTGCATAACTGCAGTAAGTCATTGTTATTTATTGAACACTGTTCTAAGAACTGGGTAAGTCATTCCTTCCCAGCCACCCACAGTTGGCTGACTTGTACCACGGGCTTCTTGGCTTTCTCCTCCCACAGCCTGTGTTGGCAGTTGGTCTAAAGTCTAGACTGAACAGTGACCAAGGGTGAAAGAGCATATGTTTGCTTACGGGAGAATTAGACACCATGTTTCTATAACAGCTTTGCATTTCATAAATTTTTGGTTTGGCAGGGGTTCATTTTTTAAAATTTCTTTACTTATATGTCAAAATTATTCATGATGTGACTACTGGATCAGTTTCAAGGGCCCCACAAAATGGGAATATTCTATAATGCTTTGATATCTTGTTTTATTTAATCTTCTATGTCTGAAAAATTGAATGAGAAATCAAAAACAGTTTAAAATATCAACCTAACATCTATTAATCTACTTGCATTTGCTAGTGAGACATTAAAACCATTTACTAGTAATGTTACACAAAATGTATATGTAATTTGTAGACAATGTCTCAGGAATAAAAACTTTTCTATATTCTACTTTTTTTATTTCAATATTTTTTATATTTATTTTTTGGGTAATTTTCAGGAAAAAATATATCCCTAGATCCTTTATCAGAAGTCAAAAGTTTAAATGCAATAGAAAATACAATATGCACACCTCATTTAAGCATTCTAAAATGTAAAGGTATTTGCTGAAATTTGACTTTTAATGCCAAAATACTTTTTGTTTTAAACTGATTATAGGTAGGATTGCCCAAGCAACATTAATGGTGATCTGAATTTTCTTTTCCTATTTTCATGTAAATTCAAAATCAGTATGCCCGTTTGAAATAATGAGTTCTGTAGTATTATCAGGAGTTTAATATACTTCCTGGAAAGTTATTGGAAGTCACTAAACCGTGTATGTTGTATGAGTAATTTTTGTCTTAGTTATGTCTTTCCAATTATTATGTCGACTCTCTTTATCAAAATTAATAATGAAAGTACTTTTTCAAGAAATTGTTAGTGAAAACCAGTAAGAGTAAGTCGGCCGCATGGTATTCATTTATTCTTCTTGCCTCATCTTAAGTCACTAGATCAATTTGAAACTACCAGAACTCAGTTGATCTAATTACACAGAGAGTCTTATCAGGCCAGCTGTAAAGAAAATGGGAGGAAGAGTGCTTAGCCAGAAATGAAGAAGTGAAACCTGGAATGACAACACTATGCATTGGAATGAATTACTGAGTGGCAGTTGGGACTGAGCAATGGGACATGGAGTGAAGGTGCAAGTCAGTGTTATCAGTATTAAGGAAGGATAGTAGCCCAAATTGACAGGCAAAATTTAAATCTCTGGGTAGCGTTTCTAGGTTAGATACATGCAAGATGTCAGAAGTTCACATAGACTGCTATAGAAATAAAGATAGAGACACTTACATAGAGTAGAAGCCATTTTTAGGTCTTTTATTAGAAACTGGGAAATAAGGGGAGAGATTACAAATGGGAATTTCTAAAAGACTGTGACGGGGAGATACAGGCAAACATATATTCAAGATAGCTTACCATAATTATTGCATAAATAAATGTTCAAGGAATTTGTGTAATGGGGTAGCAGAAGAAAGAGTATAATAGATAATGTGAATCCTGGCCAAATAAAGCTAGTGGAAATGAATTAAATATAAATTAAAATTTGTTTAGTTATATATACACCAAATATTTACAAAAATATTTTTTAACCTACAGATAACTTGAAGCATAAAAGTGGTACAAGTATAATTTTTGCTAGAATAAATAGACTGTTTTTATAGAGTTTTTATAGAGTTTAGTAGAGTTTCCTTTTTTAAAATCAAATATTTAAACTAAGCCTATATAACCTATCTTTGTTATTGAATAAATGGTCTTCTGAAAGTTCTAAATGGACTGCTAGACAGTGTACGTTAGTGGTCAAAAATATTAATATGGGTATTTACTAGTACTTCATGTTTTCTCCATCAATGATATCTTGATGTCCTTGTTGCTATAAGTTTCAAAGCCAAGTTCATATGCACCAAAACCAAGCTGCTCACTAAGTATTCCCTTCTTTAAGTTGTCTCTCAGTGAGGGTGCATTCAGTTGCAAGTAACAAAATACATGGTTATGGTGAAAGGCCTGAAATTAACCTCCATATTATGTGTTGCTTTAATGGCCTAACCACCACAAGTTCTCCTCCATATTTTGCTCCTGCAGAGAAAGTCCCCTAGCCAAACAATCACCCTTACCAAATGGGCAAAATGCAGGTCCTGCTCACCCTTGAGTAACATTTAAGTACTCTGCTAATACTCAGAATATTCAAAATAGCCAATCACATATTCCTTGGAAACCAGGGGGCATTACACCCTCTTGATAATACAAAGTCTGCCTGCCTCTCTCAGGACTCTTTCCTAGTGTAACCCCCTCGTAACCCTGCATGACGCGAAGTATCCATCTACCCAGTCATGTATGTGACTAACAAATTGTTGTTGATCACGTATGGCCAGAGTGGGCTGTCAGTATATTCGGCCATCCCCATAACCCTAGGGTAGGAATCTCTCCTGGACCAATGTGATTAAGAGGAGGTGATTAAAACAGTGACTAATAGTGGCTCAAACAATAAAGATTTAAAGACAGCCATTTCACATAACAAGACAGTAGTAGTCTTTTCATGGCTGTTGCAATGTTTCAACACAATGATTAACTACCTAAGCTCTTTCAAGCATTTTCAAGCATTAAGTTGACTATGGACCTGCTGACCCCTTTTTCCTTGGTTTTTTTTTTTTTTTTTTTTGGTCTTTGCTGTCTTTAATACAAGAATTTTTGTATTCAGGCTTATTTCATCATTGTTGCTCCTGTCATCACCATGTTCTCACATAACTAACTATATTCATAGTAAAATGTAAATGGACTAGACAGGGAAGGATGATGTTCTTCTTGCATCTTTCTGTAACTCAGAAAGGAAAATTTGTCTTAGAATCCATTACAGTCTCCATCTTAGGGAGTGACAGTAAGTGACATTTTAGGACTATTAAGTAGGCAACAAATAGGATCAATTATAATTTAATTGCCTCAAATCTCATGTCTTTGTATAAATAGTATGAATTTGGCTAACCATGCAGAGAACGTATCTAAGTTTACTTTTCTGTTAAAAGATTTCCATGGAAAGACTTCCATGTTTCCAGAGTTAATTTGTGTTTCTTACATTAATTGTAATGAATTTATGTAGAATCGTCTTCTGAAAGTACAAAGATTATTTCAATTTTTGTTTTTATGGTTTTCACAATAGATAAGGGTAAAAATATCCATTCACTGTGTTTAGTATCATGCTATTTTTCTATTCTGTATTAAAATTCAAATTGTTTTATAATCCACATTTCTTGCTTACTAGTAAAATATTAATTTTTGTTTAATGTTAAATAGTTATATTTTTGTTTGATGTATTATGTTTTTAATTACTTAGTTATATACTAGGTTGGTGACCTGGAGAATATTAACTACAGGTGAGTACACATCTCCAAGCAATAGATGCATTTTAATATGTAGATGTATACACTGATTTCATTTATTCTCAGAAATTCATTATTCTTTTAAACAGAATTATGTTAGAAACAGATTAAATCACCACAGGTGTTACCAAATCAGCAACATTAAAAGTAATGGTTGCAGGGAGTGTGATCAGTTCATGGGCTTTCTTATGATTGATTGGTGGTGAGGTAAAAGGGTGTTGTTTAGGGAATCTTAATCATCAACCTTCTGGTCCCAACTAGTCTGGGGTCTACATGCTTGTCAGCATATAGTCACTGTCCTCCAACTGAGTGGGGGGTCTTAGTTCCTGCAGAACAACTCAAAGATATGTATCAGATTGTTGTGTATATCCCTTGAGGGGTAACTAGGACTCTGTTTTTGCTGAAATTTTGTTTAAGCTATCATTACTTTTCTTGCTTGACTGCTTTTCCTTGTTTCTGCATTCCCTCACTTCCCTAATTAGTAACTGCTTGTGCCTGCTTTTTGGAACTTTGAGGAAGGCCGAGGAGACAAAAGCCTTTTTTTCTACAAACAAGAAATGAGGGGCACAGCAGGGGTCTGTCACTGGGGAGGTCCCACAGGGCGCTGCTCAGTTTCACAGCTAAATCATAATTGACTATAGCTTTCATTTATGTGAAAGATATTATATGCTAGACCAGTAACTACGTTGTATTACTTAATAGAGTGAATAGGTCCATACATGCAAAGCTAAGAGAACTGAGCACTTATTAAATGCTAGCTAGCATGGAAATAGAGCATTTCATTTCATCAACACATAAATCCTATGAGTTAGGTTTAATTTTCCTGATTTTATAAACTAGGAAGCATAAACACAGAGAAGGTAAGTGACATTTTCTATATTCAAACACTGGCAAATTAAAGTCAACATTCAAACTCAGGCTATTGTATTCTAAATGGTTTGATCTTTCCATTCAATTAAGGGAGAACCAATAGAATTCCTGATATTATGCAGAACCTCATCTGTTGGGAGATCAAATGGGCCTTGATCTGGCTTGTAAAATATATTAATTGAAAATTCTGGAGAAAAAAATAATTTTCAGCCTTAGCAGGAATAAAAATCCTCTTTGACTTTACTTTCTTCATGTGGAAAATGATGAAAGAGTCCTAACAAATATTTCTCCTCCAACCACTTTCTTCCCACTCCTATACCTCCTTCTCAAGGACCCCTAACTGACTTTTTTAAAGGAGGCTCTTTCCCAAGCCATATGGCCCTGCCCCAGAACCGTGGCTAATTGGACCATGATGAATAGCCTGATCAGCCATGCCAGTTGGAGTCACTCCCTGGAATTTGAAGCTGGATTGAATGTTTCTAGTGAGTCTCTATTAAGAGACTGTGAACTATGAACTAAAATCATGTAGAAGAAAGGCTGGGCCAGGTCCATAGAAATCCAGTCAGCTGAAACAGGACGGAGCAGATAAAGAAGAGAAACAGAAGAAAGAAACAGAGAATGATATCTTATAACCCTAGGTGAAGAAGAATGCTGAGAGGCAGAAAGAGACAGTAGGGACAGCAAGAACAAAACTAAGAGTGAGAAGAGAGCAACACCTTTGATTCCTCAGGACCTGCTAGTTCCTGGAGTCAGCCTTTCCAAAAGCCTCACTGTGATTTACAGCATTGTGTCTCATATTATTCATTCCAAGAATCTCCTTTTTGACTTTAGCCTAATTTGCTTTGTCCTCTTTCTTGGAGCTGAAGAAGCCCTGCATGAGGAAACAGAAATACAAATACAAACTGAATTCAGTTCTGAAAAAGTCAAAAGATTAATGAGTTTTATATTTTTGGAAATACTAATTTCATTTGTACTTACAAAAATGCATACTGCATTTTACCATAGATTACACTGGATATATTCTGCCCAATATGCTCATTTATATTTCCCAATTGACATGAGAAAACATCTATGTAGATTCAGCTTACTCACATGTAATCTGGTAATTATAACACCTTGATACAAAATCTGAAATAAATTACAAAAAGCAATTTCCACAATAATTGGAAAAAATGGTCATGCATATTTATTACTATGAGTTCTTCAAAGATTACTCTTTTCACATTTCCCCTCTCCTTGGAAACTATGAAATCTGAAGGATAAAAACAGAAACTGCAAGCATGCAAATGTGTAGTGGTGATATAAATACTCTCTTCTTTTATCCTAACATTTCATTTTCAATCTTTTTCCAGAGAAGCAATCAACTGACACATGTAATATTCCAATACATTTTACACACAGAAAAGTTAGCATATTTGGCACTCAACTGTGGCAGATTTTCACAGGCATCCAGATTTTTAAACCCATCCCTGAAGAATAATTTTCAGGAAACAGTCCACTCACATAAATTGTGTTAGTTTAATAGTATAAAGTAGGTACGGTGAGCAGACTTGGGTTTTGGAGATATTCTGGGGTTCATTTTAAGAAATCAACAGTTATTTGATTCTTTAATTCTGGACATATGTAGTGAAAAGTGTCGAAATGCACCCAAAAAAATGAAGACATCAGATCAGGTAATCATATTATAAATAAATTCCTTACTTTCTCTGCTGGAGATATTAGACCTCAAGAAATATAATAAAAATCAGTTATGTTTTGAGTGGAAATAAATCATGAATCAGTTTTATATGATAATACGATACTAAATAGAGCATTTATTCAAATTAGATGATGGAGAACATCTCCACTGATCAAAACTGCCTGTCTCTCCAGTATCAGTGTCTGCTGCTCTCAGTCTTAAACTTGACATTCTTGCTGCACAGAACAGCTCAGAGTTCTCTACACACACAGCATGCTGTTTGGGGACTCGACCTCTGCTCATATTGCCATCTTTCTCAGGACATTCTTACAGAAGTCTTTCTTTAATACATCCTACAACAATTCCCCAACATGTAGGTAATGTACTTTTCCTCTACTCTCCGATAATATTACTTACCTAGTTTTGCTACATCAGGTAATATAATAATCCTTTTATTTCCCTATTTTGCCTGAATGTCTTTTAAGTCTTTAAAGATATGAGATATTTTCTGCCAAGTCTTGTAATTCCCTACAAATCCCTGGGTTTCTATCGATGCTTGTTGTGGTAGCACAGAAAAATTGCATTCCCACTTCTTTTCTGCATTGCTGGTATAGGTAACAACCTCCAGTCTGCTCTCAGATGGAGGAGATAGAAGAATGGCTTCTGTCTTGCAACCATCACCTAAGAGTAATCACACCACACTAGATATCATCTCCCTTCTTGAGATTTCTTTCCTTGTTATAAGTTTTCTAGGCTCAGCTAACAGGTACACACTGATTCTGGACTCTGACCTCTAAAATGCTACCCAGTGGCCTTCCCCCAAGGGCACCAAAGCAACCACCATAGTTGTTTCCCTCGTGGTTAAATTTACTGGTGACTCCATGAGTATTTGAGGTTTTTAGTCATAAATATCGATGTTCCTTTCAACGTTAAGCTGTCATTCTGTCAGCGAAACTCATTCTTCTGTTTTTGTACTCTCACATTGGCAGGAAAAACAAAAAGGTGAGAGGTTCTACTACTTTCTTAGCCAGTACTGTAAGATAATGGATGCCTTCAAGAATTATGGAAAAACATCTCTGGGGTCCTTCTAAAAAAAAAAAAAAAAGATGTCAGCACCGTCACCATTGGCTATGTTGTCATCCATATATCACTGTGGAGCAATAGCTTCTCACTCAGAAACTTCAACCTAAGTGCCTATTCAAAAAGACTCAGTGTCCCAACTCTATAGCATTTTCCCAGTTGACAGGTACTACAATGTATATAAGAAACCAGATATATCTTGAGAATGCATTGCCAAGTAGTACCAGATAGAGAAGAATAATGGAGTAAGCAAAAATTGTTCTTTTGGCCATTTGCCTGAAGAATGCACTGCTGGAATTACCAGTTTAACCAAATTAAGGGATCTGATGATCGTTTTGAATACTGGAGGATTGAAATGAGATGGTCTAATATGGATATTTTGCCAGATTTTGCTTCCAGAAATAGTGCCATGAAGGTTTGGGTTAGATATTTTAGCATATCACTTGGGTCAGTGAGTAACACCTCAACTGATTTGTGAAATATGTGAGTCTAATGAGCTCTGACACATCAAATTGATAAATGGATTATGACGTTTCAATTCACAGGAAAATTGCTTGAGACAAGAACAAATAGATTGACCTTCAGAAACAGTCTACCATTTAATACTCACCAAAATACTGGTGAAGTGTATAATAGAATGTCTTTCAATTTGGGTTTATAAGACATTTTCTTATTAGATTGGGATTATAAACTTTTGGGAAGAATGCCTTTTTCATATATTAGGAAGTACCTGATATCAATACAACATCACTGATGAAAATTTTGATCTTTTGGTTATGGGGCTATCAGGTTTCTCCAATGTAAAATTAAAAATTTTTTCCCTGCCATACTCCATTCATTAGAAGCAAGTCACTAAGCCAGCTTATATTCAAGGGAAGGGAAATTAAACTCTACCTCCTAGGAGGGGTATCAATGAATTTGTAGATATATATTAAAATTATTAAAGCAATTAATATGTATTTGGAGGGAGGTACTTTGAAGTTCTGCAAATATCTTGTTTCTCAAATTTTCATACACTAATTTTAGCATTTAACGATGTATTTTACTGGCAGGAATTGTTACTATGTTGAATAACAGTTGTTTTTCATTTACCTCATTCCATCTACATTTGTTAATTAAAATTATCCTGTGGGGAAGATTTGTTCCTTCACGCATTTGTTTATTTAGCCAATCATTTATTTACATCATATGGATTCATTGACATTTATTTTATTCTTTGGTCTATAAGCCAATACTATCATTATTTACTTATTTATTTATTTACTCAAATTATTCCTGTTTAAGGCAATGGCAGCTCTTTCATGTTGACTCCTATGTCCTTTTGACATGACACCATTTGTTTGTTTGTTTGTTTTGCCTTTACATATTCTGGTAGTACAAAATGCTCCAGGTTCATTTTATATTTCCTTACCCCGGTCCTAGAATCAAGACTGGTTTCCTTTTTTGAAAGATAATATTAGAAACCTAGATCTGGATACTAGATGTGATCATAGCCACCAGGGTGTCTAATTTCATGTCCTTGTCAACAGTCAAAACTAGGAAACATATATATTATATATATTTACTTATGTGAATTTATATGTTTTATATATTTTATAGTTTTATTATACACAATAAATATATAAACACCTGCTATATATATGTATATATACATATAAAGCCCATGTATACGTATATATCTATATTTTATACATATATATCTATATATCTAGATAGTCTATCATCTAATATCTCAGACTTTACAAACATAAGGTTCATCTATCTTTCCGGCATGAATTATTGTAACTTTTTCTTTACAGTGAGAAATCTGGCCTTCATTATCTACAGTATGTGCATGTATTTACTCAACCCTAGTTTACACATGAAATAGTTTCAATTGCTAACCTGTACCACTATGAGAACCACATTTACCAACTATAGTACCATATTTACAGTTTTTGTCTGTTTTTGCCTTACAGTATCTAGCTCAAACACTTTTCCTAAGTAACTTTTATCACCTTCTTTCTCCCCACTTTCTTTGATGAGCTTATGGAACACATTTTATCAAACACATTTGTAATATGGTTAGTTTCATTTTTTACAGTCTGTGATCCATACAGTTTCCTCCCACATCCTGGTTAATTTTTTCAATATTTGCCTACATATGGTTTACTCTTTGTGACATATACTTCTGCAGGTTTTATCAGACCTAAAGAGATATGTATCTACTGCAACTATCTTACAGAACAGTTTCATCAAAATAAAAATTTGCTTGTGCAGCTCCCTGATAGTCAAACCCTCCCCCTTCCCCAACCTCTTAACAACCACTGGTATGTTTTCTTTCCCAAGAGTTTTGACTTTTCCAGAAAGTCATATAAATAGAATCACACAGTATGTAGATTTATGGTTCTGCTGCTTATACTTATTAAAATGCATTTAAGAATCATGCATATTGTTGCATGAATTAATAATTAACTGCTATTTCTTGCTAAATTATATTCCACTAAAGTTTGTTTTTATTCCTTGTTTAGAGAGTGTTTATCATGACTGGATATCAAGTGTTCTTTCTGCATCTACTGAGTTTTGTAAATATGGTGAATTATATTAGTTGTTTTTTGATTGTTAACCAGCTTTGAATTCTTAGGTTAAACCTCATTTGGTCATGATGTATAATTATAATATATCACAAATTATATATATATATATGTATCACTCTATGCTCCTAAGCTCACTTAGGTTGTTGGTAGAATTTATTGCCTACTGGTTGCAGGACCCCAGCTTCTTGCTGGTTGTCAGCTGAGGCAGCACTCAGCTTCTAGAGACCACCCCCACTCCTCTGACACTGTCTGCAGTTTCTTTCCACGTGGGCTTCCTCAACAAGTCTGTTTATTTTATCAAGCCAGCAAGGAGAGTTTCTGCTAGTAAGACATAGACATATGTAATGTAATACAATCATGGGACTGACATCCCATCACTTTCTCCATCTTCTGTTGTTAGAAGCAAATTTAGGTCCCACACATACGCAAAGGGAGAGAACGCAGGAGGAAGTAATCGTGGGGACCACTCAAGAGTCTTTCTACTACAGTCAGTATGATGGGAGGCCTATCAATTTATTGATATTCTCAAGGTACCAGTTTTTGGTTTCATTAATTTTTTCTATTATTTTTGTTTTCAATTTGATGTATTTCTGTACACTGTTTTAAGTTTGTAAAAGTTTGCATTATTGCCCAGAATATGGTCTGCATTGGTGAATATTTTATATGCTATTGAGAAGAATACATATCATGCTGTTATTGGTCGGAGTGTTTTATAAATGGAAATTAAGTGAAGTTGATAATTTTTTTTCTCTACTTGTTCTGTCAATTACTGGGAAAGAAATATCAAAGCCTCCAAATATAACTGTGAATTTGTTCATTTCTTCTATGAAGTCTATTAGTTACTGCCTCATGTATTTTGAAGCTCTTGATATATATGCCTTTTTGAAGTCTACCATAAAAAATTTATAAATTTTCTGGATAACAATAATTATTTGAAAATTCTATATCTCCCAGAAATAAAAACCAGTGTGAACCTCATCTTATTGCTAGTAGAATTAAAATTCAGTTACATCTTTAAGCTTCAGTCTCCTAACTTAAAACAATTAAGATACTAATTGAACACTGAGAATAAGAAAAGCCATCTGACAGCCAAGAACTTGTGTGGCAGGAACTGCTAGGTCTTGGTGTACATCTGATGAGCTTAATCACTCACAGATCACTAACTACATAAGGCCACTTTGTGACATTGACAAAAGAGTCCAGTGCTAGACTGCTCCTTAATCATGCCTGAGAACAGATTTAAAATAAAGTTACTATGCAAACTATAAAAATTATCAAACATATCTTCCCCCAATAACTTGAGTCACTTTTGCTTCCTAACCAATTGGAATTTTAGCCTCCTTCCATTATTCTAGCCTCCTCAACAAGGTTTTTAAGATACCAGATCATAGACTGATCTCTCCTCCTTGACAATTACCAATCTAGAGTAATCCTCAATCCATTGATCCTTTCCTAAAATTACCTTACACAGGACCAAATCCTAAAATAAGCTCCTTTAAACACCTTCTTACTGAAACACTTCCTGGTTTCCCAAAGGAAGTCAGCTCCTTGTTATTGCAGACATCAAGAAACCTAATTTTATTTATAGCTTTCTTTCTCATGTAACTCAATAGTTGGGCATCAACAGATGCAACATAGAGATATGGTAATTAAGGTAACACAAAAAATATGGTAATTAATTAAGATAATACAAAAAATAGCACTGGTGGTACCATATGATAAATAATCATACTTTAATATAACTTAATTTCCAGTTGAAACGGTTTATTTGAAGAAAGCAGCTATGTTCTACTCACCTTTGTGTTTCTGCTGTAAAACAGTGTACTTGAAAAATAATAGATGTTCAATGAATGTGTTGAAAAAATGGATCAAACACTAATATTTTAAATAATAATTTAAAGATTTAGAAATTATAAAAGAACATAATGAAGACCTATATATGATATAGAAAAAAGTAAGATGGCAAAAAAGAAAAGTAAAATCATGAAAAAAAAGTAGAATCACAGAATAAGATAGAATTTAATCTTTAAAATGACTATGAAGAAAGAGTATCTAGATGCTCTCACTAATATTACTCCAATATCTAATATCACTGAACTTTTGTTTTTCATTTCTTATTAGGTGATATATTGAAAGAATATTGGCTCTAGCATTAGACTGTAGGATCCTTGAAGAACTGTTTTTCAACTCATCCTCCCACATTACATTCTTATTTCATATTAGGTTACTAGTCTCTTCCAAGACCCATGACCTATAAACAGTTATTGGCTTCCTTTGAGGCCCTACATGGCTTTATTCACAGTGCAAGTTATAAAGCAGATTTTGTGTTACTTACTTCTGAATCCAGCATCATTCCAGACCTATCATTAAATTTGTTAATTTAAACAATGTTTGGCCACTGGGGGAGCATTTAGTATACTAGAGAAGACTTTCTCTATTAAACTGATGGTGCACTAAATGGCATATTGATGACCTGAAAAAATAAATGGATCTCCTTGAGAACAGGACTCCTAACCAGGGAGAAACTTGGACATTAGGAAAAAAGATGGTTCATTAATGCTTAACCATCAGCTACATAATCAGTAATCTAAGAATCCAGAAGGTCTCTTTATACAGTGAAGTATTAATATATTATTAATATTCTTTTTAAACATTGATAAGGCACATCTTCTCAGCTAATTAAAACACTGTTTCTCTATAAATACAAAAGAAAGAGTAAATTTCCAATGTACTCCTGTCAATTGATTAGCTTATATCCTGATTTACTAGCATTATATTTAATTAAATCCCTATTTGGTATAAGTGAAAAGAAGTTCTGTTTGTAAACATTAATTTGTTTTTACAGTCCTCCTTTTCACCTTAAAATCTCTCTGTATAAAAAGAAGTTCAGTTTTTCTGGCTTTGAAAAGTTACACACACACCCACGTATATTGAAAATTTGTAGTCAAATTGCATGGAACTGTAAATAAATAAGTATTCTTTACTGAAGTTAGAGGGTTTTTTTAAAAATTGTCAGTTAAGAAGGTAGACAGATTAACAGGGTTTTAATAATACCAACTATTGAATATGTGAGTAAGCTATTTAAATTTTCATTGTTAAATCATTGTAGACTCACAGGAATTTGCAAAAATAGTACAAAGATCATTTTCAAAGATATCTTTCACCTAGATTCCCCCAATGGAGACATATAGCTGTAGTACAATATCAAAACAAAGAAATTGACATTGGTATATTGGTATACCTTTAACTACACTACAGATATTATTATTAATCAGTTTTATCATTTCTATTTATTTTTGGCTGCATTGGGTCTTTGTTGCTTCACGTGGGCTTTCTCTAGCTGCAGCGAGCGGGGGCTCCTCTTTGTTATGGTGTGTGGTCTTCTCATTGTGGTGGCTTCTCTTGTTACAGAGCACAGGCTCTAGGTGTGCGGGCTTCAGTAGTTGTGGCACATGGGCTCAGTAGTTGTGGCTCATGGGCTCTAGAGTGCAGGTGCAGTAGTTCTGGCACATGGGCTTAGTTGCTCCGTGGCATGGGATCTTCCCGGGCCAGGGCTTGAACCCGTGTCCCTTGCATTGGCAGGCGGATTCTTAACCACTGCACCACCAGGGAAGTCCCAAGTTTTATCATTTTTTAAAGTTTGCATTATTTGTGTGTGTATGTGTCTCTCTCTCTGTGTAGGTATAAATAATCCTATTCACTCTATTTCATGTGAAGTTTTGTGTAACCACATCCACAATCAATGTCTTTTGAGAAGAGAAATGTAGAGAGATTGAAGTTGGTATTAAAACTAAGAAGTGTCATGCAAAAACTGTATCTGAAAGAAATTAAGATAGGAAAAAATAAAGCAATGAGTACTGTGAAAAATTAGTAAAAAGTGATCTTATTACATAGCATTTAGCTAAGAACTAGGTTATATGGCAACTTTCTCTAAAACTCAAAGGAAGAATATGATTGACAAAAATGGTTAGACCTCTTCACATATTAAAAATAAAAATTAATGGCAAAATAAGGTTTGCTGTAAATATCAGAAAATATTTTGGTAATGATATATCATGTTTGTTTAAAATACAAAGTTGTTAGTGACAAATAATTTTATATTTTTAGTAGAATTTATCTTTTAGAGCAGTTTTAGATTCATAGCAAAATTGAGCAGAAGGTAAGAGATTCCCCTATACCCACTGCCCCATGCACGCATAGCCTCTTCATTAGAAACATCCTCACCACAGTGGTACATTGGTTACAATTGTACCTACATTGACACATCATTAACACCCAGAGCCCATAGCTTAAATAGGATTTTACTGCTGTTATCATACATTCTATTGGTTTGGACAAATGTAAAAGGACATTGAAATACCATATATACATGTATAACATCATTCAGAATCGTTCTATTGTCTTAAAGATCCTCTGTTCCCAGCCTATTCATCCATCCCTTTCCTCTAATATTATTGTCTTCACAGTTTTGCCTTTTCCAGAAAATCTAGATAACCTAGTGTTTGGCAATCACTTTTTAGATGCAATACAAAGTCACAATCCATGAAAGAAATAATTCATAAACAGGACTTCCTTGAAATTAAAAATTTCTAATTTGCAAAAAATACTGTCAAGAGAATAAGACAAGCCACGGACTGGAAGAAAATATTTGCAAAAGACACATCTGATAAAGGGCTGTTATACAAAGTATTCAAAGAACACTTAAATCTCAACAATAAGAACACAAACAACCCAATTAAAAAATAGGTCAATGACCTTAACAGACACCTCACCAAGGAATATATACAGATGGCAAATAAGCATATGAAAAGATACTCCACACCATATGTCATCAGGGAAATGCAAAGTAAAACTACAATAAGATATCAGTACATACTTAATAGAATGGCCCAAATTAGGAGCACTGACAACACCAAATGCTGGACAGAATGTAGAGCAACACGACCTCTTATTCATTTCTGGTGAGAATGCAAAATGGTACAGCTACATTGGGCGATAGTTCGGTAATTTCTTACAAAACTGTATATATTCTTACCACACAATATAGCAATTGCATTTCTTGGCATTTACCCAAAGAAGGTGAAAACTTATATTCACACAAAAACCTGTACATGGATGTTTACAGAAGCTTTATTTGTAATTGCCAAAAGGTGGAAGAATCCAGATTC
Organism: Mesoplodon densirostris; assembly: GCF_025265405.1. Classification (NCBI taxonomy): domain Eukaryota; kingdom Metazoa; phylum Chordata; class Mammalia; order Artiodactyla; family Ziphiidae; genus Mesoplodon; species Mesoplodon densirostris. Next base: position 88,409,442 of record NC_082665.1, on the reverse strand, counting down.
CTTGGTAAATAGATACGTAAACTGTGAATGGATAAACTATGGTATATCCAGACAGTGAAATATTACTTAGCACTAAAAGGAAATGAGCTATCAAGCTATAAAGAGAAATAAAGGAACATTTAATGCATATTACTAAGTGAAAGAAAGCAATCTGAAAAGTCTATATACTATGTGATTTCAAATATCTAACAAAATGGAAAAGGCAAAATAATTTTATAATATAGTAATTAATGTTTAACTTTTATTTAGAAGAAATTAGTGTGTTTATTTTGCATGTAACTGACAAAAAGGAACATTTAGTTTCTCTAAACACCACTTTTTGAGATAAAATCCATACAGTATACCAAAAACAAGGTGAAAAAAACAACCAAAATATTAATGAAAGATACAGATTTGGTTTATTGACAGAATAGAGAGAACATTTGAATGTTAATAAAAAAAAAAAAAAGAAAGAAAATGAAGTCTGGACCCTAAAGCCTAAAAGAAAATATTTTCATGAAAGAAAATAAGAAAAAGATTACTGGAGATTAAAATAATTTGTCATATCATCCACCTGAAGAATAATGGAAATGAGAACATGGGAAACATCTATCACTTATGTCTCTAGAATTTTACTTACCATGGAAGATTTTCTGAGAAAGGGATAATCAGGTTTGAGAATAAACAACTCATATAGGAGACTACAAAGTAAATCAGAATTTTTGTTAGAAGTTATGAATAAAAGTCAATATTGACTTTAAAGTAATGGAAAGAAAAGTTTCTGTCTCCTCCCTCCCCAGTTGTTCATACCTGAGGCCAACAAGATGTTCTTGGCTGGAACTAATTAAAATTACATGTTTCAAACGACTAAAACTAGGAGAATATTTCTTTAGAAGGGTAATTAAAATGAGAATATTTTACAAAGGAAAGTCACAAAAGCATGCATCGTAAGTCAGCTGAACAATAGGTTAGACAAATCATTGGAGTAAAAAGAGAGCAGGATTCCTAGAAAGACTTTATTTGAATGATATTTTTATTTTTTCCTAGCTTTCTTGCCTCCACCGTATATAAAATTGGATTATTTCTGTTATAGTTGGATATCCTTTTACCTTTTATGAGGAATCAAAAAATAGATTTGATATTTATTTGGGAACTGAAGTGTGGGGATAAAGAGTATTAAACAGTAAACGTAAATAATTTTCTCTAACTCTAGTAAGATTATGCTTATTGTCTTTAGAGAGAGAAAAAAACCGGTTTGTTTATATTGTGACAATACAATTAATGAAACGTATATAAGACCACACCCAATTTGGCAGGATGGTTCAGGTCAGGCTATGCTAATTGTAGCAAAATGTATTTTCCGAAAAAAAACCTAATCTATCTAAACTTCCATGAAACATACTAACTATTCAAGTATATAGTTTATGAATTATGTCTTAGTAAAGGAATTAAAAATTAACTTTGCACTTGGTAAGACTGATCAATATTCTAATAAAAGGTCTGCTTCTTTCCAATACCCCACTGGGCCTCTCCATATCATTTATGCATGCTCTCCTCACCCTGTTGTGGCTCTGGCATCCTGCTCTGGTTAACCATAAATCTTGTGTGTACACTCTCTATCCCTGTATATCAATAGATAAGACTGCTAGGTCAGTTTCTCAAGCTCTGCCTACATATAATTATTCATCTTCCCTGTCTTGATGGCTCCTCTGGGTCCTGTCATGATAAATTAAATGTAAGGACATTGGTATTTGAGCTATATAATTTCTTTATTCTGAGACTATGAGTTGGTGCCAGTATCTGCAACATAACAACCCAACAGTCATTCAAGTTTTCTCCATTTTCTTATCTATAAACCCCCTTCTCCCCTCAGCTCATTACATAGTTTGATTTCATACAAGAAATTGCTGAAATATGTACATATTTTGAGTAAACTGGAAGCCAAGCTTGTCACTGCCAGAGAAGGGAGAGACAAGTATGAAAATGGAAAAAACTAGAATGAATATTGAGGTGTTACATTGCTTGATTCCAGTACTCACACCAGGGCTCTGCCACACCCTATATACATGTTATTCTCGTCGCATTGAGACTCTTGGCGTCACCCTGCTTTGGGTCACCGTAAATACCGCCACTCCTCATGTGTGCCTTCCTCACCCTGCCTAGGCTTCAACACCTTGTACTAAGTTGTCCCCTCACAGAACTGCCCTCCTCACCCCACAAGGGCTGTGCTGGGCTGAGTAATCCTGTTGCCTATACTCCCCTCATTCCATGCAGGCTCCACCACAGAAGGCACTGCTTTTCCCCCAACCCCACTGCCATGTGTTCCAGGGTGGGTTTTTTTTTTTTGGGGGGGGGGTTGTTTTTTGGTTTTGTTTGGTTTTTGTTTTTTTTTTTCTGGCTAGGTCCTGCAGTTTGTAGGTCCCCCACCAGGGACTGAACCCGGGCCCTCAGCAGCGAGACTGTGGAATCCTAACCACTGGACCGCCGGGGAATTCCCCAGGGTGGCTTTAAAAATGAAGTCTTGTTTGTGGAAGTTTTTGCAAAAATGAACTGAAAGAATCAGAAATTGTGGTTGGAGAGGAGATTTAATTCATGACTTTGGAAGATATGCAACTGCCACTGGTAATGACAAAATCCGGAATATGATCAAGAGTGTTGTCACCATAATGGAGAGCAGATGTTATTGCCAATAAAACTGCTAGAACAACAGGTATGTAAATTACCAAAGGCACTGTCAGAGGAAAGTATCAAAAGTTGTCAAAAATATCAATTCAATAAATCTGTAAAGATTTACTTCCGTTGTCTTTGGCCTCTGAATTCAAGTTATTAAAGCCAGAGAAAGATATTAAAAATTATTTGAGGTATTGTCTCAATTTCTGAAATACTTATCTGTACCAAAGAAACTACAAAACATGGCTTGTATGTTAATTTATCATATAGTCACAAAACACAATTAGACTATGCACTAAGGTCTTAAAATAGAGTACTATAATCAACATGCATTTTATAATTGTTGGTTGATTACTCTTTTGAATGTAGTTTAAATATAATAAAAATGAGAAACATAAAAGCTAATTGCATTAGAATATGAGTTGAAACTGTAGTTTTTAATGGTTGAGTCCACACTGATAGTAAATTGTATCATGCTGTTTAATTACTTGGAGAAACTCTAGCTATTTAAAATAGATATTTCATGACACTAATAATTACAACAAAACAAATGTATTTGTGGATTATTTAGTTTAGTCATTATTTTAGCAAATAAAAATAGATCATATATATATATATATATATATATATATATATATATATATATATATATATACACACAGCAGATTGAGAAAGAGAGAGATAAAGACAGAGATAGGTTTAGATACAGTAGACTTTAGAAGTAGATTTATTCTAGACTTGCTTAACAAAGATCTAAATTATTCTTTGACAAGGTTTATTTTATTTCACAATATATTAATATTGTGAAAATATGTTGACAAAGTTCCTAAACATTGACATTTCAATGAGAGGAAACCATACACAGAGATTAATTTTACCTGTTTTGAAAAACACATAAATGGGATAGTTCAATATAGAGGTGTTACAAATATTTTCTTACATTTAATCTTAAGTATTTAATATTTTGGTGCTTCTGTAAACAGTCTTTTTCTATCTTTCTTTTAAAAAAAATTTCCATTTTTTTCACTGATAGTACTATACATACAATGTATTTTTGTATATTGACTTTTTTAACTGTGATATTGAAAAATTCACTTGATTCATTTTTTGTAGATTACTCAAGCTATTTTTAATACACAAAAAATGTTTTCTATGAATAAATACAGTTTTACTTTTTCCTTTCCAATCATTACATCTTTTATTTCTTTTCCTTTTCTTCTTTTAATGCCTGGGAAGTCAACAAAATGCTTAATAGAATGATGAAAGCAGAAATCCTTGGCTTCTTCCAGATTCTAAAGAAAAGCATTCATATTTTAACTACTATGTATGATGTTAGCCCAATTTTTTCCATAGGTGTCTTTTTTTATTTTTTATTTTATTTATGGCTGTGTTGGGTCTTCGTTTCTGTGCGAGGGCTTTCTCCAGTTGTGGCAAGTGGGGGCCACTCCTCATCACGGTGCATGGGCCTCTCACTATCGTGGCCTCCCTTGTTGCGGAGCACAGGCTCCAGACGCACAGGCTCAGTAATTGTGGCTCATGGGGCCAGCTGTTCCCTGGCATGTGGGATCTTCCCAGACCAGGGCTCGAGCCCGTGTGTCCTGCATTGGCAGGCGGATTCTCAACCACTGCGCCATCAGGGAAGCCCCAGGTGTCCTTTTTTAAATGACAGAATTTTTCCCTCTTCCTTTCTATGAAAGTTTTTTTTTTTTTTTGGTCTGTGTTGGGTCTTTGTTTCTGCGCACAGGCTTCCTCTATTTGCAGTGAATGGGGACTAGTCTTGGTTGAATTGTGTGGTCTTCTCATTGTGGTGGATTCTCTTGTTGCAGAGCATGGGCTCTAGGTGCATGGTCTTCAGTAGTTGTGTCACACAGGATCAGTAGTTGTGGCTCATGGGCTCTAGAGCACAGGTTCAGTAGTTGTGGTGCACGGGATTAGTTGCTCCATGGCATGTGGGATCTTCCCCAACAAGGGATCAAACCCGAGTGCCCAGCATTGGCAGGAGGATTCTGAACCACTGTGCCACCAGGGAAGTCCCTCTATGAAATTTTATTATAATGCAGTGTTGAATTATGCCAAATGCCTTTTTTGTAACTATTGACATGATTACAGGATTTTTCTCCTCTCAGATGAATTATACTGTTGATTTTTAATAGTAAAAAAAAAGAAAAACTGTATATTTTGAAGGTATACCTACTTTGTTCTACATGTATTATTGTTTTTTAAATTATTGCTGGATTTGTTTTGTGAACTCATCTTACTGAACATATGTCTTTTAGTCTGTTTGGGCTGCTATAATAAAATACCATAGACCATGTAGCTAATGAACAACAGAAATTTATTTCTTACAGCTCTGGAGCTAAAAGACTGACATCATCATGACAGCTGTTGGGGTAAGGCCACTTTTATAAGACCAATAATCCCTTTCGTGAAGACTACACCCTCATGACTTAATCACTCCTCAAAATCCCTACCTCTAACGCCATCACCTTGGAGGTTACATTAAAACATATAAATTCTGGCAGTACACAAACATTCAGACCATAGCAACACATAAAAGCACTTTTAAAGAATAAAGAAAAGAAAACATTGAAAAGAGGAGGAGCTTCTGGTAGTGCAGTGGTTAAGAATCCACCTGCCAATGCAGGGAACACAGGTTCTAGCCCTGGTTAGGGAAGATTCCACATGCTGAGGAGCAACTAAGCCCCTGCACCACAACTACTGAGCCTGTGCTCTAGAGTCCATGAGCCACAACTACTGAGCCCACATGCCACATGTACTGAAGCCTGAGCGCCTAGAGACCGTGCTCCTCAACAAGACAAGCCACCACAATGAGAAGACTGTGCACTGCAAAGAAGAGTAGCCCCAGCTCACTGCAACTACAGAAAGCCAGTGTGCAGCAACGAAGAACCAATGCAGCCAAAAATAAAGAAAGAAAATTAAAAAAAAGACTTATACAAGAAGTGTCATATACAAGAAGTGTCATAAATACAAAAGAGGGTGATCCATTTACCCTGAGACTCAGATAAAATGTTACAAAGCAAGCAGTATATAAAGAGGTTTTGAAACAATTTTAGCATCGTATATTTGGAGGAGCTAGTGAATAGAAGAGCATGAGCAGGTTCATAGCCAAAACAGAAAGAAAAAAAGTAATGAGGATAAACAGGTTTACTTGAAGCAGAAAATTTCTATTCTGGAATAATGGATTTGGTGGGAAAGTTAAATAATGGCTAGGTTTTAAAGGTCGTTGAATCACTTACTACAAAGTTTGAGTGCATCTTCTAGATAGCTGGTAAACATTTTCAGCATTATAGTTAAATGATCAGGTAAAAGTTTTAAGAATAATAATTGGCAGTGGTAAAAAGAAACATTAGAGGAGAATAAGACTACAAAAGGAAGATACAGTTTGAAGACCATTACAGTAACCCTCAGGAAATCATGGAAAGAAAGCAATATTTGCAAGACATATTGTGGTATATTCAACAAGATGAGGTAAATGAATTTGGAAGAGGAAGGAGAGACAGGTAGTAAGATTTCTTCACAAATTCGAAACTGGTTGATAAGGAAAATGCTGAAACCTATTTCAAACAAAAAGTAAGATGTCAGAGAAATGGCTTGTTATTTAGGGGAAATAAGGAGTTTAATTAAAGAGTTAGGTGAAACCTAAGATGATGATGAGACATCAGAAATAATTACTCACCAACCAATGGAAAGGATGTTGGGAAAGGGGCCATGCCTAGAGATTAATTATCCTCAGGAAGTAAAACTGAAGAATTTTCAGAGATACTGGATATGGTAACAGTGATCAAATTGCAAATTTTACAATAAAATTCACTACCTGAAAATTAGCTTTGTAAAATTCATTTAGAAAAGTATTATTTATGAGGGTAGACTCTGAGGCTGTTTAAGCTCTGTTTATGAGGTCTTTCGAGCGATATAGGAAAATTCAAATAACAATTAAAAAATGTATAACAGAAACTGAAAATCCACTTTCCTATGACCACTTCCTCTACCATACCATCTAAATCATCACCAGGTCCAGAAATTTCATATGTATAGGCCTTTAGCCATGTATTATTCATACTTATTTCTTCCTCATACCACTTAGCACTGTGTATTGCATAGAGTAGGTACTCAAATAATCTTATGTGTTTTTTTTTTGTTGTTTTTTTTGTTTCTGTTTTTTTTTTTTTTTTTTTTTTTGCGGTACGCAGGCCTCTCACAGTTGTGGCCTCTCCCATTGTGGAGCACAGGCTCCAGACGTGCAAGCTCAGTGGCCCTGGCTCACAGGCCCAGCCATTCCGTGGCATGCGGGATCTTCCCCGACCGGGGCATGAACCCGTGTCCCCTGCATTAGCAGGCAGACTCTCAACCACTGCGCCACCAGGGAAGCCCTCTTATGTGGTATTTTTTATGCAGAATAAAACAGAGAAAGAAAAAAGAGATGTTGCAACATAGTAGATAGGGTATAATGGAATTGGGACAATTACATATCAAAGAGGGGAAAAAAAATTCTCAGCTCACATTATACATGCTAAAATACTCAAACAATATTAAAAATAAAAGATGTGATATTATTCTACAATTATGAGAATTACAATGATATTGGTGTAATGAAAGATTTTTAAATGTGACAGAAAGTAAAAACATCCAGAAAAAAATTATAAATTTTGTTACATTGAAATATAAAAACTTCTTCAGTGCAAAAGATATGTTAAGTTAATTTTAAAAAACATGCTACAAGCTGAGAAGATATATTTTCAGTTCAAAAACCAAAGAAATATTGTTATCTATAATATGTAATAATGCTACTGTTTTAATTCTTAAAATAACAACAGTCAACAAAGATAAATCAAATAATTCAAAAGAGAAAAATGGGAAAGCCTATCAACATGAAATTGACAGAAAAATAAAAACAAGGGCTCATAAAGCTGTGAAAAATGCGCCATTACATTAGTAGTAATCAGAGAACTGCAAACTAAACATTATTTTTCATTTCAGCATTTCTAAACCATCATATTGGCAAACATTAGCATCTGATAGCACCAAATTTTTCTAAGGGTGTGGGGCAAACAGGACAGCTTAAGTATTCCTGTTAGAAGTATAAATTGTTAAAACCACATTTGAAATCAATTTCCTATTTAATGGCTTCCCTGGTGCTGCAGTGGTTAAGAATCCACCTGCCAGTGCAGGAGACACAGGTTTGAGCCCTGGTCCAGGAAGATCCCACATACCGCATAGCAACTAAGCCCATGTGCCACAACTACTGAGCCTGCGTACCTAGAGCCTATGCTCCGCAACAAGAGAAGCCACAGCAATGAGAATCCTGTGCACTGCAGCAAAGAGTAGCCCCCACTCGCTGCAACTAGAGGAAGCCCACACACAGCCACGAAGACCCGATGCAACCAAAAATTAAAAAAAAAAAATCTTGTTTAAGTTTCTATCTTAGAGGTACTCCAGGATATGGGTAATAGGTTACATGGCCAAGATGGGTCATTGTTTAATATTTATAGTAGTGAAAAAGTAGAAACAAATTCATTTAGGTAATTGATATATTTTATTAAAATAATGGAATTTTTCAGTACATAACATGTATGGTATGCACCATTCAAATAAAATGCAAAATGATATATTATCATATGTATGCATAATTATGAGTCAAATATTCTTTTAAAGATGGAATAATACACACAAAGATCAAACTTCAGGAGAGTGATTATTTCTGGGATGGAGGTAAAAGATATAGGGATGAAACTTTGTTAATATCTTCAATTATTTATTTCTGAAAAAGAAAAACATAATGAACAAAGCAGAGAGCTAAGTCTTTGTTTAGTTTGCTTATTCTCAACAGTGAATACTTAAGTACCTATTTTGTTCAAATAAATATAATATCTCAAAATTAAAATTAATCATTTCAAAATGAATACTAAAGGTGAATAGTATCTTCATCCTAGCAATTAAGTGAGCTGGATTTAAACATCTGTTCCCTGAAAGTGTTCTCTCCATAGGGAATCTTCTGAAGGCCCAAATTCTTTGCAGATCCAAAGCATGACTAGAGTTTTCAGCATGAAAAATGAGAGAAACTTCCCTGATTAAAACTAATAAAGTCTCTGAAGAGCAACTACATATAAAATTTATTTTTGATTTGTCTTTGGCCCAATTAGAATGGTCTGTATTAAAATTTAAGTATGGCTCCTAAGCCATACACATACCATTAAATTTGCAGGAATAATGAAGCCAACCAATTTTATTCCTCTTTAATAATGCATTCCTATATTTGCTCTTAAGGTAAGGTTAGCATTTATTTATTGATCATGATGCATTATCTACATAGTGGAAACTACTAAGCAGTTTTCATCTCCTGTGATATTTCTAAATAATTCAAAAACTAATTTTTGTTTTCTTTTTCTCATTAAAGTTTGTCTCTTTTAAATGTAGAAAATTTAAGTGACCTATGGCTTAGTTTGTTTCTATATTGCCCAGATGGCACAAACACATAAAGTAGCCAGATAGAATTTATAGACATACTTATCCCCTATAGCTTCATCTTCTGCATTAATGCCTTTCCTCTCCAAGTATTTAGGAACAAAACAACACAAAATAATAAAATAATATACTCTTTCAACCCTGTCTCTCCGTCTAAATGCTACACTCTCCCACATGCTATTCATAGCCAGATATTTTTAAGTGTCTAAATTTTCTTGCTTCCCATTAACTCTTAAATATTAGAAATGTTCCATCCTAAGTCCATTAAAATTTATCGTGCTAATAACTACAGTTGTCTTTCGGTATTTATCATATTTGACCTCTACCTGGAGAGTGATAAGATGGACTATTCTCATTTCTCCATGGCAATAATACTTGAGAATGAGTTGTGCTTTCAAAAGACAGAGGTCAAATACATCTTAAGGTGGAAAAATAATATAGATTTCATGAACAATTGAAAGAACATTGAGTTTTCTGCCCTGTTAATTACATACTTCACAAATCATACCTATATATTACATTCACTGTTGAGTTTTGGTTACCTTGAAGTCATTTCTTAAATACAGTTGACCTTTGAATAACACCATTTGAACTGGGTGGGTCCACTTATGCATGTATTTTTTTTTCACTAAATACTCACTACCATACTATATGATCAGCATTTGGTTAAATCTGCAGATGCAGAATCTGGGTATGGAGGGCTGCCTATAAAGTTATAAGCAGATTTTTGAGTGCAAGGTTGGTGCCCCTAACCTCCTCATTGTTCCAGGGTTAACTGTATACTCTCCTTCCCTTTCAACCCACATCTCAGTTTGTTTATTGTTATTATTATTTGTTTATCAGAGCTTATATAATTGGATTTGCCATTGACTAAGCAATGTGACTTTTGTAAAGTAACAACAGCTCGATGCCCCACTTTTTTCAACTATAATATGAGGTTACTAATGATAACTATTTATTGTGTTGTTGCAAGGATTAAGCTACTTAATATCTGCAAAATAGTTTAAAAATGCATAGAAAAACTGACCGATAGAATATAATAGAGTCCAGCATCAAATTCATACATGTATTGTCAACTGACTTATTGCAAATACAGGAGTGAAGCCATAAGCAGAAATCTTGATCTTTTCAACAAATGACCGGCTAGTTGGATTACTGTCTGGGTAGAATATAGCTTGATCCATATACATTTAACACTATAAACACAAAACAATTTCACAAATATCAATGTAACTGTTAAAGGTAAAGCAATAAAGCTTTTAAAAGAACTCATAAGAGGACATCTTTATGACTTTAGAGTAGGCAACACACACAGTGCAAGCAAAAAGCAAAAAGAAAAAGTTAAATCAGGTATTCTAAGATTCATAAATTAAGTTCACCAAAAGTAACCAGTAAGAGGATAAAAAGGCAGCCCACAGAGTGGGAAAAGATGCCCACAATACATATATCAAACAAACAAACAAAAAGCTTATATCCAGCATATATAAAGGATTCATACACATCCATAAATCAAATAATCCAATAGGAAAAAATGACAAAAAATTGACATATATTTTATAAGTATTGTAGCCAAGCAAAAACAAGTGAAGCCCATTTACACTGTTGAATAGCAATGGTTTATCTTTGTGAGGGTAGATGGCAACAGAAAGGGAGGACAAGGGACACTTGTCCAGTATGTTTGCACCCTAACTACTTGAGTGTTTTCAGTTTGCAAAAAATAATCAAGCTTTAGACTAATGATAGGTTCATATACATATACATATATATGTATATACACATACAATATTTTGGATAAAGTGCCTGGCTTGACACATAGTAAATACTATGCAAATGTCATCATTATTATTACTATGATTATTATTACTATTATTATTTAAACAGTGGCCACATTTTCTTATATCTTACTATGAACATGACAAACAACTTTTCTGTTTGCTTTAGAAAGTAATTTTTAGAAGTAAGCTTTTCTTTCAACTCTTTTTCAGGGTAATACTCTCCTGTTCCTTATGGTGCAGAACTTTTATAGACCTCATATTGATTTCTTTCCTGTTTGCTCATCCTTGAACAAAGGAACATCTGCTGTGCTGGGCTCTAGCCAACAGCAGGGTGTACGGACTGCACTTGACCCCAACTTACTGTCCACATGAACGCTTATAGACTCTCCCACATGGATGTAAAACAAAGAACAGGTTGACACAGCTTCTAGTTTAATTTTTGGAGTCTAGTGGAGATTCATATAGTGCCTTTCTATCAAACTGAGGGCCTCCTTTCCTACCCTAGTTTCTGAAAAATAAGGAAAAAGATATATGTTTCAAATCAAAAGCTTTCTAAAGTGTGCTCCTCTGAGGTAGACTGAAGTATCAATTCAAAAGTGACCCTTAAAATTTTTATTGTATAGATGGGAAATTTTGCATATGATTTGATTTGAAATAGAACTAAAGACTATAGTAATTTCTAAAAATGGCTTCAAAAGAAATACTTTATACATAATATAAATTCCCTTTGATCAGTTCTAGTGAATGTAACCCTGCAACACCTTACCCCCCACCCCCCTTTCAAACACATCCATGCATGCACTGCTCAAAGCACATTCCAGTCATTTAGAAACTACCATTTTGGTGAAAAATCATGTTTCCAAATTTATACGTCTTTATCTCCAGATATCCAGTAAGCTATGGCCGTGAAACAGTTATATCACGGGAAGTAATGATACAGTTGATGTGGAAGCAATTGCCTGGTCATCTCAGGATAATCTCATAGCATTAGGATGGTAGCCACCCTGATTTCTGGTTGGTGTAGACCCCAGGATTCTGAATTATGGAGAAGAGGTAGGAAAAAAGATGAAGGAGGAAGAGGAGATGAAAAAGAAGACAGAGGGGAGAGGAATTATAGTTGTATTTGTGATTTAATTATACAGTGTGACTAATATGTATTAACTAGTTGTTATGTGCCTGGAAGTAGGTTAAGCACCATATATACATTATCTCAGTTATTTTTACACACTCGTATAAGTATGCTAATCTCCATTTTACATAAGTGGGAACTGAGAAGTAGAATTGATAAGTAATTTGTTCAAGACCACACACCAAGAAAGTAGAAAATCCAGTTAGTTTTCATTCAAATGCTTATCTTTCTTGAGTCTGGTTGTGATCATTTTAACAGAAACTTTTAAAAGTACATAATAGATGTGTTGGCCTCATGGTATTCTGATCAAATAAAATAATATTAGAATTAATACTGCCATAGTTTGAATATAGTCACTAAACACTGAGTCAATATTGTTATACATTAATCTAATGGGTGTACACTATAAATGACATATAGTCAGCAGTATTGCTAAAAGTAAGAAAAATATTCTATTTGTATCACTCTCATTTGGAGGAATATGAAAACAAAAATTCAAAACTAAACATTCAACCTCTATTGACACTGCAAATATAATACATAGGAAAATAATTTTTTAAATGTAAGAAAAAACAAATGTGATATGTGAAGGACAATTTCTTATTCATTTCTTTATTTTTAGCACCCAACAAGACTTGACCCGTAATATTATTTAATAGTACTTGCTGAACAAATGTATTATTTTTATAATTTAAAGTTTATGAAGTACTCATACATATTGTATCAAATGATCCTCCACACAAACCCTATGAGGCATATTCTGAAATGTTCTCCCCAGTTGAGTTCCTTTTGCTTGCAAATCTTCTACACACAAATTTACTTTTCTCAATCTATTGCTCAACAATTTGAATACTGCTGTCCACAGGGGGAGCTTCAAGATGGCAGAGGTGTAAGATGTGGAGATCACCTTCCTCCCCCAAAATACATTAGAAATGCATCTACATGTGGAACAGCTCCTACAGAACACCTACTGAATGCTGGCAGAAGACCTCAGATTTCCCAAAAGGCAAGAAACTCTCCACGTACCTGGCTGTGTGTCTGACAGGGTCATGGTGCTCTGGCTGGGTGTCAGGCCTGTGCCTCTGTGGTGGGAGAGCCGAGTTCAGGCCATTGGTACACCAGAGACCTCCCGGCTCCATGTAACATCAAACAGTGAAAGTTCTCTCAGAGATCTCCTTCTCAACACTAAGACCCAGCACCACTCAATGACCAGCAAGCTACAGTGCTGGACACCCTATGCCAAACAACTAGCAAGAGAGGAACACAACCTCACCAATTAGCAGAGAGGCTGCCTAAAATCATACTAAGTTCACAGATAACTCAAAACACACCACCGGATGCAGTCCTGCCATACGGAAAGAAATGATCCAGCCACATCCACCAGAACACAGGCATTGGTCCCCTCCACCAGGAAATCTAGACAATCAACTGAACCAACCTTAGCCACTGGGGGAAAACACCACAAACAATGGGAACTACAAGCCTGAAGACTGAAAAAAGGAGACCTCAAACAGAGTAAGTGAAGTAAAATGAAAAGACAGAGAAAAACAAATGAAGTAGCAAGATAAAAACCCACCAGACCAAACAAATGAAGAGGAAATAGGCAGTCTACCTGAAAAAGAATTCAGAGTAAAGATGATCCAAAATCTTGGAAATAGAATGGAGAAAATACAAGAAATGTTTAAAAAGGACCTAGAGGAACTAAAGAGCAAACAAGCAATGATGAACAGCACAATAAATGAAATTTAAAATTCTCTAGAAGGAATCAATAGCAGAATAACTGAGGCAGAAAATGGATAAGTGTATGATAAAACAGTGGAAATAACTACTGAAGAGCAGAATAAAGAAAAAAGAATGAAAAGAATTGAGCACAGTTTTAGAGACCTCTGGGACAACATTAAATATACCAACATTCGAATTATATGGGTCCCAGAAGAAGAGAAAAAGAAAGGAACTGAGAAAATATTTGAAGAGATTATAGTTGAAAACTTCCTTAATATGGGAAAGGAAATAGTCAATCAAGTCCAGGAAGCACACAGAGTCCCATACAGGATAAACCCAAGGAGAAACACGACAAAACATATAGTAATCAAACTATCAAAACTTAAATACAAACAAAAAATATTAAAAGCAGCAAGGGGAAAACAACAAAAAACATACAAGGGAATCTCCATAAGGTTAACAGCTGATCTTTCAGTAGAAACTCTGTAAGCCAGAAGGGAGTGGCAACACATATTTAAAGTGATGAAAAGGAAAAACCTACAACCAAGATTACACTACTCAACAAGGATCTCATTCAGATTCAATGGAAAAATTAAAATCTTTACAGACAAGTAAAAGCTAAGATAATTCAGCACCACCAAACCAGGTTTATAACAAATGCTAAAGGAAGTTCTCTAGGCAGAAAACACAGAGAAGGAAAAGACCTACAAAAACAACCCCAAAACAATTAAGAAAATGATAATAGGAACTTACATACTGATAACTACCTTAAATGTAAAGGATTAAATACACCAACCAGAAGACATAGACTGGCTGAATGGATACAAAAGCAAGACCAGTACGTATGCTGTCTACAAGGGATGCACTTCAGACCTAGGGACACATACAGACTGAAAGTGAGGGGATGGAAAAAGATATTCCATACAAATGGAAAACAAAAGAAAGCTGCAGTAGCACTTCTCATATCAGACAAAATATACTTTAAAATAAAGACTATTACAAGAGACAAAGAAGGGTACTATATAATGATCATGGGATCAATCCAAGAAGGTGATATAACAATTGTAAATATTTATGCACTTAACACAGGAGCACCTCAAAACATAAGGCAAATGCTAATAGCCATAAAAGGGGAAATCGACAGTAACAAAATCATAGTAAGGGACTTTAACACCCAAATTTCACCCATGTACAGATAATCCAAAATGAAAATAAATAAGGAAACACAAGCTCTAAATGACATATTAAACAAGATGGATTTAATTGATATTTAGAGGACATTCTATCCAAAAAAAAAAGAATTCACTTTCTTCACAAGTGCTCATGGAACATTATCCAGGATAGATCATATCTTGGGTCACAAATCAAGCCTTGGTAAATTTAAGAAAATTGAAATTGTATCAAGTACCTTTTCTGACTACAAAACTATGAGAGTAGATATCAATTACAGGAAAAAAAACTGTAAAAAATAAAAACACATGGAGGATAAACTACATGATACTAAATAACCAAGAGATCAGTGAAGAAATCAAACAGGAAATAAAAAAATGCCTAGAAACAAATGACGATGAAAATACGATGACGCAAAATCTATGGGATACAGCAAAAGCAGTTCTAAGTGAGAAGTTTACAGCAATACAATCCTACCTTAAGAAACAAGAAACATCTCGAATAAACAAACTAAACTTATACCTAGAGCAATTAGAGAAAGAACAAAAAACCAAAGTTAGCAGAAGGAAAAGAATCATAAAGATCAGAGCAGAAATAATTGAAAAACAAATGAAGGAAACAATAGCAAAGGTCAATAACACTAAAAGCTGGTTCTTTGAGAAGATAAACAAAATGGATAAACCATTAGCCAGCCTCATCAAAAAAAAAAAAAGGGAGAAGACTCAAATTAATAGAATTAGAAATGAAAAAGGAGAAGTAACACTGACACTGCAGAAATACAAAGGATCATGAGAGATTACTACAAGCAACAATATGCCAGTAAAATGGACAAACTGGAAGAAATGGAAAAATTCTTCAAAAAGCACAACCTTCCAAGCCTGTACCAGGAAGAAGAGAAAATATAAACAGACCAATCACAAGCATTGAAATTGAGACTGTGATTAAAAGTCTTCCAAAAAACAAAAGCCCAAGACCAGATGGCTTCACAGGCGAATTCTATCAAACATTTAGAGAAGAGCTAACACATATCCTTCTCAAACCCTTCCAAAATATAGCAGAGGGAGGAACACTCCTAAACTCATTCTACAAGGCTACCATCACTCTGATACCGAAACCAGACAAAGATGTCAAAAGGAAAAATACTACAGATGAATATCACTGAAGAACATAGATGCAAAAATCCTTAACAAAATACTAGCAAACAGAATCCAACAGCACATTAAAAGGATCATACACCATGATCAAGTGGGGTTTATTCCAGGAATGCAAGGATTCTTCAATATAGGCAAATTAATCAATGTGATAAACCTTATCAAAAAACTGAAAGAGAAAAACCATATGATCATCTAAATAGATGCAGAAAAAGCTTTTGACAAAATTCAGCACCCATTTATGAAAAAAACCCTCCAGAAAGTAGGCATAGCTGGAACTTACCTCAACATAATAAAGGCCATATATGACAAACCCACATCCAGCATCATTCTCAATGGTGAAAAACTGAAACCATTTCCTCTAAGATCAGGAACAAGACAAGGTTGTACACTCTCACCACTATTATTCAACATAGTTTTGGAAGTTTTAGCCACAGCAATCAGAGAAGACAAATAAATAAAAGGAATCCAAACTGGAAAAGAAGTAAAGCTGTCACTGTTTGCAGAGGACATGATACTATACATAGAGAATCTTAAATTTCCTACCAGAAATCTACTAGAGCTAATCAACAAATGTGGTAAAGTAGCAGGATACAAAATTAATTCACAGAAATCTCTTGCATTCCTACACACTAATGATGAAAACTCTGAAAGAGAAATTAAGGAAACACTCCTATTTACCACTGCAACAACAAGAATAAAATACCTAGGAATAAACCTACCTAAGGTGACATAAGACCTGTATGCAGAAAACTACAAGACACTGATGAAAGAAATTAAAGATGATACAATAGATAGAGAGATATACCATGTTCTTGGATTGGAAGAATCAACATTGTGGAAATGACTATACTACCCAAAGCAATCTACAGATTCAATGCAATCTCTATCAAACTACCAATGGCATTTTTCACAGCACTAAAACAAAAAATGTCACAGTTTGCATGGAAACCCAAAAGAGGCCAAATAGCCAAAGCAATCTTGAGAAAGAAAAATGGATCTGGAAGAATCAGGCTTCTGGACTTCAGACTGTACTACAAAGCTACAGCAATTGGGACTGTATGATACTGGCACAAAAACAGAAATATCGATCAATGGAACAGGATAGAAAGCCCAGAGATAAACCCACGCACATATGGTCACCTTATCTTTGATAAAGGAGGCAAGAATGTACAATGGAGAAAAGACAGCCTCTTCAATAAGTGGTGCTGGGAAAACTGGACAGCTACATGTAAAAGAATGAAATTAGAGCACTCCCTAATACCATAAACAAAAGTAAACTCAAAGTGGATTAAACACCTAAATGTAAGGCCAGACACTGTAAAACTCTTAGAGGAAAACATAGGCAGAACACTCTATGACATAAATCACAGCAAGATCCTTTTGGACCCACCTCCTAGAGAAATGGAAATTAAAAAAATAAACAAATGGGACCTAATGAAACTTCAAAGCTTTTGCACAGCAAAGGAAACCATAAACAAGACCAAAAGACAACCCTCAGAATTAGAGAAAATATTTGCAGATGAAGCAACTGACAAAGGATTAATCTCTAAAATATACAAGCAGCTCATGCAGATCAATATCAAAAAACAAACAACCTAATCCAAAAATGGGCAGAAGACCTAAATAGACATTTCTCCAAAGAAGATATACAGATTGCCAACGAACACATGAAAGGATGCTCAACATCACTAATCATTAGAGAACTGCAAATCAAAACTTCAATGAGGTATGACCTCACACCAGTCAGAGTTGCCATCATCACAAAGTCTACAAACAATAAATGCTGGTGAGGGTGTGGAGAAAAGAGAACCCTCTTGCACTGTTGGTGGGAGTGTAAATTGATACAACCACTATGGAGAACAGTATGGAAGTTACTTCAAAAACTAAAAATAGAACTATCATATGACCCAGCTTTCCTATTACTGGGCATATACCCTGAGAAAACCATAATTCAAAAAGAGTCATGTCCCACAATGTTCATTGCAGCTCTATTTACAATAGCCCGGACATGGAAGCGACCTAAGTTTCCATTGACAGATGATTGGATAAAGAAGTTGTGGACCATATATACAATGGAATATTACTCAGTCATAGAAAGAAACAAAATTATTTGTAGTGAGGTGGATGGACCTAGAGACTGTCATACAGAGTGAAGTAAGTCAGAAAGAGAAAAATAAATACCGTATGCTGACACATATATATGGAATCTAAAAAAAAAAAAAAAAAAAAAGCTCTGAAGACCCTTAGGGCAGGACAGGAATAAAGATACAGGCATAGAGAATGGACTTGAGGATACGGGGAGAGGGAAAGATAAGGTGGGATGAAGTAAGAGAGTGGCATGGACTTCTGTGAACTACCAAATGTCCACAGAGCAATGCATTCCCTTAATAAGTAATTAAAAATATAAGCACGTTGTCATACACTTTGTAAAGCATTTTAGATAATTCCACCCATGAAGAACTCAACCAAGTGTAAATGTAATATGTAAATATAATATGATCCTATACTGTGGTTATCACCTTCCTTTTCAAATCTGTTCCTCCTTCCATGTTATTTAATTGTGCAGTAGGAATGGTGCTCCATGGGAAACTGCCATGTTAATCGTATCTAGACATGTATCGTGAAGTCGTCTCTATATACTACTTTTTTCACTTATGATTTGATTGCCTAGTCATGTCAGTTTTAGAGCTGAAACAGCTCTACTGTCTATCAACATCACTCCATTGTCAGAATCATTCATTTAGATCAGGCTTTTGTTAGCCCATGCCTGCATTACACCTTCCTAGCTTACCACAGAAAATTTTTCCCTCTCTTCAACTCTATTGCCACACAAGAAAGTAATTGCATAACTCGTAAATCTTCAATGCCATAATGACAGGGAAGACAGCCTAGACTTTTTTCCTTGACTCTGAAGGCCCTTCACAATCTAATCCAACCAGCTTAAATCTCATTTCTGCTCACCATTCACTTTCTCCTCTGGTCAAATTAAACTAATTTCATTCACCACATGCCATACTATTTCCCAGATGTGAGATTTGGGGTATATCTCATCTTTCTACCTGGAGAATTTTTCCAGATATTCACATTTTCATAAGCTCATTATATTTTAGGGATTAGTCCAATTGTCATCTATTCCAACATCATTTTTCCCTCCTCTGAATGTCCAGAGCTTTTTATTTGACCTTTTTTAAAATGTAAATAACACTTAAACACAGCATAAAAGTTGTTTAGATATGTCTTGCTACAGAATCATTATCCAACACAACTGTGTATGGTCTCCTCCTCTTCTTAAATTGCTATAGGTGTCCAGTGTCTTATGATGTTATGTGCTTGAATAATTACAACAAAGTCTGACTTGCAACTATAACTCTAAATTTAAATTCTCCAAATAGATTGTATGATGCTTAAATATAATAGAACAAAATTTGTTCGCTTCCCTTTTTTTTTACATTTTGCCTAAATACCGCACTTACTGTTTAGTAATTTATGTTTAAATTTTTCTTACATTCTAACATTTGCCTCTATCAGTCTCCGAAAAAAGAATATTTAGTTTGAAATTTTCCTCTTTGGCCAATCTGATAGAAAAGCAATAATAATTCCAGCAAATTTGGGTCTGTAATATTTTTCTTCAATGTTTTCATTCCACAAAACATCAAGTACAGCTTTTAGAAAAGAAAAACCTCAAAAATGTCTAAGAGAACAAGAGCATAATTATGGCCTGTTGAAAAGTTTCATGTGTATCTATAAACTTTTGTTCATGTCTCTAGGAAGTTTACAACAGGGTTTCTCTACTAAGAAAATTGTGTTCCAAAGGGATTATGCTCATAAACTATCTGTAAATTCCCTATAAACAGCATTAGAAAACACCAAATAACTTTGTTGAACAATTAGAATTGAAAATCAATAGTGAGAGGGAATCATTCTGTGATGTGCAGTTTGTGAATTCACAATTCTGGGAGCCAAATGAATCTCATAATGTTAAGACTCTGTTCTTTCTCATCAGTCCTTCATGTTCTCCTCCCCACCCTTACAGGTTGAAAGCTCTGACAAGCCCGCAGTTCTCAAGAATGAACCCTGGAAATGCTATAGCTGAATCATCTCAGTTTGGGTTTGGCAACCATCAGAGTTCAGCATCTTCTGTAGTTCCAAGGCCAGCAGTTCTGGACCCTCTGTAGAATGTGGATTGCTGGTTGTTCTTTCACATTTTAGTGGTCGTTGTGGCCATGTATTACATGCAGAAGCATTTCACAACCAAGCATTATGTCAAAGATATCTCCATAGGAACTACAAGCCTTCAAAATATGGATTTGTTAACCCGTCAAGGGCATCTACAGCCAGCAAATGATCCCCCTTTCTAAGTTTGTAAACAGAGGTTAGAAAAAGATCCATAACAGTTTTAATGGAAAATGGTAATCTGACAGAAAACTGTTTAGTATGGGGGCAAAACCTGGCTTAAAAAACAGGTTTTTAAGCCTTTCCTCCAGGTTTGCCCAGATGACTTACTACTTTGCTCCATACATGTGCATTTTTCCAATATGGCTTTTTTACTGTTTATTTTTAAATACTGTAAGTTAATCAAGCCTATAAGTATTGTGTCTTAATGTTAATTAATTGAAATTTATTTCTAGAATGTAAGCCTTTATTATTCTCTGCATTCAGTTGGCCAGCAAGTGTGATTCAGGACCTTTTCATATATTACCTGCATTAATGTAGCTACCTTCTAATTGGTCTCCCTGTCTCTAGTCTTATATACTCCAAACTTCTTTATCAGTGATATTTCTAAAAGGCAAAACTGATGAGGAATTCCTTACTTTAAATAATTCAATGGCTACTTACTCTTTTCAAGATAAATCAAAGATTTTCACCAGGTTGTGCTAGGCTCTTTATGACCTGACACCTATTCATTTTCCTTTCTAATTTCAACATCCTCTCCAAATGCATACCTACTCTAACAAAGCACTCTCAGTTTGTAGGAGGCTCCATCCCACCTCTTGCCCTGATTCTATGATAGGATTTCACTCTGCTTACCATATTCTTGCCCCATTTTCTTTTTTTACCTGGATACCTTCTTACTCAGTTGTCATGGCTCTTCTCATATGTTACCTCCAAGAAGTATTCCTTGACCCACTGAGGCATTCAATATACAGGTAAGTCAGATTAATGCTTTTATTTACCTACTGCAACGTTGCTTATGGATTTTAGCTGTTTTTAATCATTTCAATCTAATTTTTTTTTCTACATCTTCAAATACATTGAAATCACTAGGAGGAAACTTTGCCTTTTGCTCTTTCTTTCAAGATTTGTCTGAATATCAGTTGTGAAAATATTTTGAAGAACTACTGATTCTATCCAAACATAGGTCAGCAGGTATCAACATCATCATCACCACCACCACCACTGCCATCCTCAACTATCAGCATGTAGTCTTAAAGAGATCAGCAGACCTAGATTGGCCTTTGTTGCTTGATGAATTAAATGGAGGTGGCACTAACTGGATTAGGAAGATTTTAATACACACTGGGCACTTCTCTAATCAGTAACAAGCATGAATTAATTATCACATTAATGTTATTAGGTTGGTAATATTTTCACCACTTTATAGATGAAGTATAGAAAGGTTAAGTAACCTGCCAAATGTCATAAAATGAGTAAACGTGAGCCAAGATACAGAAGCAGGCAGTCTCTTTAACAATATACCATCCTGACTTTTGAAATTACTTATTTCTATAAGAAGAACATGTTGAGAATGTATCCTGAAATTGTAAAGCACACACAAAACAAATATTAGTAAGAAAAATATTATTAAAAGGAAAAAAACTATATTCTTTTCCAAAATTATCTTGAAAGTGGATAAGCTGATGAGGTGTTTGTTAATTCTTACAAGTTAAAAGTGGAAATAACCTACACTATTCGCCTTTGTTACACCTAAAATATTTAGAAACATCTTATTGATTCTACACCATTATTTAGATGCGAGAATTTTGTTAATAAACTATTTTTGTTTTCTTCTGTCAAAATAGAATTTTGGCTACCTAAGTTCAGTGGAGATATCCAAACAGAGCTGTAGCTCTTACTATTCAAGGATTTTTATAAGGGTTCATGTCTTGAGCGCAGAATTGGACTAAAATATTTCTACACTCTCTTCTGAATATAATATGCTATGATTCTGCCATGCTTCACTGCTTGGTTAAAGGATCTTCTTAAAGAACAGGCCCTGGGCTTATGTGAGCACGTGCTGTCAATAAATTACCCGTGATAACACCCCAAAGCAAGCTCCCAACCTCCAACTCTACATTAACATAGACTCAGTTGCTAAGACTGTCAGCATCCAGTTCCAAAGCCCACCAACTAGAAATTTATACTGATGAAAAATTTATTCACCAAAAAGCCCTTTGAGACTGGCAGATCTCATCAGTAAATCATCTGATGTTACTCAAGACAAAGTTTGCCAGGAAAGGAGAGGACATAAAATTAATAAGAGATTACACCTACGTATGGAGCACAGTTTTCTTCCCAGAACTAATTATACACTTAAAAGAGAAAAACAGAGGGAGGGAGAAAAAGAGGGAGAGAGAGCTTAACCTTAAAGCTCTGATTAACTTTAAAACCTTAATGTAGCAAACTGGCCAATCTGGAAATTTTGCATTCTCTTTGCAATTCGATCACTTTAGAAGTGCTGAGAGCTAGACTTCTTAAAACTATTTTAGACATATCTGTTTGACTCTTAAACTTAGCGGGTATTTGAGATCCATCAATCATGTACAATAAAACTTCATGTTACTTTTTAATTTCTGGAAGGCTTTCATACTTAGCGCCAAATCAGCAAAATTGTTCTCTCAGGCTCCTAGGCAAGTGGATTACTCGGAAATGCAGATGTAGTAATTGAACATGCCCTAATGTAACCTTGATAGTTTGGCTACTCCTGACTATCCTGTGCATAAGAGTGTCACAGGAGGCTTCTGATGCTTAGCAATGATGGCAGTCGTGTGCAGACGGTAGCCTGGAGAAGTAGAATACCAATAGCCAAAGGAAGCATTTTTATGGTTTCACTAAGATATTTACATTGTGATGCCTGCTTCTTAGATTCAAAGTTTGAGCCTGTAGGCTTCTGTTCATTGCCATGACTGCCTCACAGTCTCAGAAAGCTTTTTAATATTCATTGTTATTTATCAGTTTATTTTGTTACTAATAGAGGTGTATGTCACCTGTATACACCTGCAATTTGTGCTTACATAATTCTCCTCCTTTTGATTCCCTCAATATTTTCAGCCTCAAGAGACAAACAGATCATAGGAAAGGTATTCTAGCAGCACTTGAATTGTGGCTTATCACCACCATGGATAGTTGCCCTTGATTAATTTTCAAAAGGAGAGCAACTTAGTTTCACGGTAATTAATGGCAATACTCATTGAATCAATTACTTGTCACTTTTCTCTTTGACAATGTCTCTATGTTAAAAAAATTGCAGGAAGATACTATATTAAGATAGACATAACATGAATTTATGAAAGAGAAAAAAGAAAGCATAATTTAGAAGTGTTAAAAAACAATGTTCACATATGAATACTTTACTACTTTATTTTCAGATTCTGGAGTTAAAAGCCTAAACCTAAAATAGAATGTCACATTTCAAATTGTTTCTTCATTTCTACTATTTGTGTCCTGTGTGTCTGTTTATTGAAAACATAGCATATTTTAAATAAAAGCATAAAAGTGCAGTGTGGTGCTAGTGAAATATTAGCCATCTCAGGGGCTACACCAGTTGGGCTAATTATTCAATCATGTTAAAAAGATTCACCTAAGAAACACTCCCCTCGGGCTCTATTGTCTGGATCAATTAACTTCTTCCAGTATTTTCTGAAACCAGAACATACCCAAGCTCCTTAAAGCTGATCATAAGGGACGTGATACCCGCCAAATAGGTATCCACTGAGTACTTTATTGAACCAACAATATCAGTCTGGACTTTTTATTGCTCCTGGAATAAATTCTGTGCTGCCTGGAGTCCTGATGCCTAAAATTCCCAATGTAGCTCCATATTTTGAAACACATCCTTGTTAAATATCTTTTAGAATGCTTCTGCCCCACCCCAGTGAATCTGCCCCTCCTCCCACCCTCAGCATCTGCTGAGTACCCATTTCTGTACAAACTCTCTGCTTTCTCAGCCCAGTTCCTAAGACCAAAATTGGGCACCTAATTCCAGAGCAGCACATCCACCAAAGGCCAAAATTCTATGCCATGTAGGACCTGAGATAATCGTCTTGTTTGGAAAGGTAGAATTGGAAAACTGAGGGACCATTTCTAGAAAAGCTGTAAGCCACTGAGCTGAAACATCATGTAGAGTCCAGAGCTAAGGAAACCACCTCGAGCTGTCAACAAAGGAAGCTGCTTGCAGGAAGGAAAATGGAACAGGTTTAACCTGTTTCTGGCTACATGTCTGGCATTCACTGAATATATATAGATCAATGTTCATTCATAAGAGGTAAATAGTCAAATGCCATTGAATGCCTCCATTACCACTACTATTTTAAGCCAGAAAGAGGGGTGGGCATTGAGATACAATTTCCCTGATTACCACAAGAAATCACAGCTAGAATATGACCCCTCTTTCCAAACATCATCCCTAAGACAGATGACTCTGGAAACAAAGCAGAAGATAGGGTATTTAAGACAGAGAGAGATGAAGTAATTTTCTTCCATCACTGTTTCGACAATAGAAAGACCAGCAAGCCTGTGGCTCAGTGACTGAGGAGTTATCCAGCCCTAGACTTGGGGGAAGGAGGATGCACAGGAAAGGCTTATATATGCTTTCTGCTCTGATCACCACATCCATATAAATAGGCTTCTTTTTTAAAAGTATGGATATCAATCATGTTTGCTTGAATTCACCCCATACAAGTTAAGAAGAAATTTAGAAACCTTAATGAGTGTGGACCTTCTAGCCTGTGTCATCAATGTCACAGGAGAAAAAAATGACAAAGGAGTAACTCCATATAACAGCTCACCAGATACATCCTCCCTCCTCTGGGGACGTATGCTGGACATAAAAAATAAATGCTATATGTTAGTAATGAATTCAGCTGAGAGTAAGCCAGTGCAATAAACAATCAATCTGAAGTCAGAGGTCTAGATTACCATCCCAGGTGGCCACTGAGAAAGTTGAGAAAGCGTTTATTTAGGAAAGTTGATTATCCTCAGAGTCTCAGTTTTCTCTTTCTTAAAGAGATAATACATATTTTTGGCTTGGTTGCTGCAAGAATTAAGACAGAAAATGTTTCTGGCCTGTAGTAAGTATCCAAAAAGGATAGTTAATAATATTATCATCACTTCTAGTACCTATTCCTCTGCCTAACTCCAAGGTCCGTGAAGATAGGGCACATGCCTTGCTTCTCTTTGTATTTGCAGCATCTCACCAAGACCTGGAACCAAGTACATACTGCCTAATTATTTGCTGCTCTTAATAGAACTGTCCCAGACAAAACTAGGACTTAATGTCAGTGAAGTGAGAGTGATAGGCCAGATGGGGAATGTCTGTAGGATTGGGGGTGTTAGGGGAATACCAGTCATACACAAAGCAGCAGGCAAGTACAGGAAATTCACATACACATGTAGGGCATGCTATCTAGAGGAAGCCATTTACAGAAAATGGAAGTAAGAATCATATATGGATTAGTGAGGGCCAGAAAGGGAACCCTAGGTAAATGCATTAAAACAGGCTAGAAGAGCCTGAGCTCTGATAGCTGTCAACATGGGACACATAAGCAAGTATTTCCAGCAGCAGGGAAATCTTTAAGAAGTTATGGTAGAGTTCCCAGATAAAATACAGGATACCCAGTTAAATTTGAATCTCAGATAAATGACAAATAATTATTTTAGTATAAGAATGTTCCATGCAATACATTATCTCTGTATACTTGCAATAATCTTGCCAAGCATGCATAATTACAATCTTTTTAATTATTTACTTTTTCCTTTTGTCTAGTCTCACAGCTTGCAGGATCTCAGTTCCCTGACCAGGGATTGAACACAGGCCACAGCAGTGAAAGCCTGGAATCCTAGCCACTAGGCCACCAGGGAACTCCCCATCTTCAATCTTTTTAAAGAAGAGGCAGTTGAGATTCTGAGGATACCCCTATGTAATATTGGGGGCATGCTTATACTAGGAAAAAAAAAACAACTATTTGTTGTTTGTCTGAAATTCAAATTTAACTAGTATCCTGTAATTTATTTGCTCATCTGATAACCTCAAATTAGTGTGTAAAGGTTAGGATGCCAGGATAAGGCAGGACCCACATATAGCAGAAAACTGGATTGCTAGACAACAAAAGTAAGACAAGCAAATGACCAAGATAGAGGCCCAGATGCTGGAGTTCAAGCCTAGTCCAAAAAAATCCAAAAAAAACAAAAAACAAAACAAAACAAAAAAAACTGGCTGACTCTCCAGGAAATAAAGGTAAGACTCTCTTCTCAGAGTTTCCAGTAACTTAGTAAGTCTGCATCTGATAGCTGAGCACATCTTTCCTTCAAGAATACAGGATTTCTTTCCCTCTGAGTAGGAACCGGATTGGCACTAATGCCTAGGTTAAACACAAACTTGCAACTGCAAAAATGGGAGGGAACAGGGCCAGGAATCCAAGCAGGTTTTCATTTTTTATATTTTCATCTTTTTTATTATATTTAATTATGTAAGCTTCCTCAAATCCCTTTATGATGTAAGCTCAGGTAAATCCTAAAAGAATAAATAAATAAATAAGCAAAACCCTGCCCAGCCCAAGGCAATTATAGGAAAACCAAGATAAGGAGCCCAGCCACAATCTAAGAAGCAGCTTGCTTTTCTTTTCTTGCTTTTCTTTGTACCTCAGTTACGGTACATCTCAGTTAGTAGCCTGTAGTCCCTCTGCCCCGTTAGATTAACTCCTTAGTTTTCTTGGCAAATTAAATTTTCAGTTCCTTTTTGGAGCTTTTGATTAGACTCTGGGAGATAAGCATTCCAATGATTAGCTGGAATTACTGTAAATAAATCAAATTTTGGCAAAGATATTAATTGAAGCCAGATTTTTTTTGAAGCTATTTTCAAGTCTGTCCGTTTTTGTTACTTAAACTTTATTCTACTTAGCTTTTTACTGTCATAAATGCTTGTCCATACAAGATAATTTGATTGAATTCCTCAACATTTCCTGGGAGTGGGGTAGGGTAAACACTTTAATGGAATATTTTAAAAGAATATCATTATTTTGTTAGGTCTAAGACGTTAAGGTGGTAGAAGAAAATGCTATTATCCAGTCCCTAGGTTTAGTGCTATACAGTGTAGGCTTGTAACAAATGCTACTATGCTTACTTAAGTGACATGTAGTGAAAAGCTTGACTGACTTGTCTGTTATTACTCCCACCAGCTACACTTTGGATCTGTTGCCCCTAAAACAAAATCCTTTATTTATAATACATTTTTATGACCTCCATTATGAAATAAAACATTTATACATTGTTTTATGTTGTAATAGGTTGCTATATGTGTTATCTGACCCCTATGCTAGAGGTCCATATAGAGATTGGCCTTGGGAAAACTGAGGAGCATCTTCTCAACAGAGATTGGAAAGGAGTATAAAAGCAGGAATGTGTTAGCATAGCATTCTCTTTGGGTCCTTACAAGGAATGACAGTAGCCCTAGAGATAAAAAAAAGTATGGCTATGAAAACTCTGGATCTTTTTACTACCCAAAGATGTAAGTATTAAGCTGATTACCACTAAAAGAATGAAAGAAATGGCTGTTACCCTCATCACTCCCTACTCTGTCTCCTTTCTGTCCATGATTCATTCATTCATCCCTTTTGGTTTTCTATTTGAAATACACCTGAACTTTAGATAAAGCTCAGACACTGTGATCCTTTTCAATGAGATGAAGTCACCCAAATGGTTTGCCTCCTCTGAAAAATGATGGAATAGGAATCCCTGATTCTCTCTTCACTGTTAAAAAATAACAGATTCATTTGTAATGTGGCATAAATAAGGAAGAAGGGAAGAGGAGGTTATCTGTTTGTTTGTTTTCCCATGAACAACTTCTTATATTATTATTAATCAATTGCTCAATTAGTGATTATCTGTATATCTAGAAGGACTTGAGTACAGTGGAGGCAGAGACAATTCTTAACTACCCAAGGCTACAAATTGCTAAATACCAAATTAGAGACATCTCTCACGCTTCTCTTCCTTCTGGCATTCCCCCAGTGGGGTTGACTATAAAAGAGTTCTTGTTCACATCAGACTCAGAAGTTTCCCCTTTTCAAAAATAGAAAAAATATAAAATAAAAAAGTGTTTTCTTATTTGATGTCTCCACTGAATTGATCAGTGTTCAATTGCAAAAAAATGAAATTCACTCTGGCTAGTTCAAGCACAAGGGCTCTATTACAGATATTAAATTGTTTATAGAGTGAATGTGGAGATTGAAAGAAGACTGCAGGCTAAACTTTTAGTGATGATTTCAAAAGCACTATAGAATTTGGTTACCAAGGGAGCTACAAGATTCTTCCACAATCATGAAGTAGTCAGATCAGCAAATATGCAAAATCAAAAAATTCATCCCAGAAATGCAAACACTTCTAAGACTGAGTTTACCGACAGAAGCTACAGAAGTATCAGAAAATATGGCTTTCACATACAATATCTCTCACAACTACATCTAGCTAATGAAAATAATGTACATTCATCTAGGTGTAAGCATATCTAGGAAATACAGTTTTTAGCTTTTCATATTTTGCAGCATGTGCAGTTCACTAGTAGGAATCAATGCAAATGCTATACACCACTCTGCCTGTCTGACCACTACATATTCCCATCACCTTCTATCCATTTTTAAACTTCCAAACCACAACAATAGCAACAGTAATACATTACCATTCAACATAATCCAGCGATGCCCCATAAAAATTAAGAAGAACCCTCTATCCCAAAAGAGATGACCAAACATTCCAGCAGTCACAGAACCCATTTCTGGATGATGTTCATTCTCTTATAATTAAGTCAATATTCCCACCTTTATATACTGTAACCTATGAACTGAATTAAAATATTATTAATCACCAAAACTTCATATTGTATAAAGTCTTAAAAAGAGAAGGAAATAATAACTTGTATAGATAGATATAGGTAGATGATAGAAGATAGATAGATAGATATAGATAGATAGATAAAGGAAAGATGATAGAAGACAGATGGAAGAATATAATATGAATAGCTAGGAAAATCCTTGTTTCTGCAACATGCCATGGCGTTGTGGTTGGCATTTATGATTTATTTATTTTATTGTACAGTTCATGTGTCCTCTGCCTTCAGTATAACCTCAGTTGGTTGTGATTCCTCAAATGAGATAAACCAGTGATTTATTCCTGAATAATTCAAACACCTGGAAGTCCTATTATTGAATCATAATAATCTAACATTAATTTTCCCCAAGAAACTTGGTAGTTGGAACAACTTTGGAGGATCCCAGATATAATCATCCATGTCACCATTGTATAAGGGCCTCTTGAGAATCTGGATCAATCCTCTCAGCATCATAGTAAAGCCCTATTGGTTCTGGAGGAGCCCCAAATGGTCAAGTATAGTCTTAATTTTAAGTGCCATAGAATCATCATTGTCTCTTCTAATAAATACATTATCCCCTTGCGCACCAAGACCTCTAAGCTATTAGAGGTTAAAAGCTGGAAGGTAGGAAGCAAACATTTCCCTAATAAGTCATTTAATATAATTGTGAGAGTTGCCATTCCTGACTCCACTCCTTGCTTTTAGGTTCTGTGTTTTCTACAAGAGAATTGACAAACTTACAATCTCCTCCTACACTCCCCCTCCACAGAAACTTTTCTTACCCACAGATACAGACATAACTGACTCACATCATCCTTCAGATCTTACCACTGAATGTAGTTTCCTTCAGGCAAACTGCACTGACCTCCGACATATGGGAAAAGTGATGTCCCATTGAGTCCCATAGCATCCTGTCCTTCCACATCATATTTCCACACTGTAATAATCTCAACTCAAAATATATGTCTCACTCTACATTTTGCCATAAAGCTAATGGGACAGGCAGTAGCCTGTCCCATCATGTTCATAATCAGAAACTGGAACTTAATGCAACAGTATAATACCAATTTTTTTTTAATCAAAAGAATTTAAAATTAGCATTCATGTGCATGTGTACTTCATGTGCATGAAGTATGAACACATGATTATGATGGATGACAATGATTGTCTTCAAGTCAAAAATCTCAAAGGTAATATTTCATTAAAAATAACACTTTCATGCTGTGATTTTAATGGAGTATTCAGGTAAACTTTGATTGACAGCTCAGGCAATCAGTGACTGGGATAGTTATCTGTTTGAATAATAGTGCTTTAAGGCAGAAGATAAACACCCACATTGTAGCAGAGTACCCAGTATGAAAATAGATGTCTCTTCCCTTTTCTGACAAAGTAACTTTCAGCAAATATAAAAATAAAGCAAAACCCAAGAATCCTCAGTCTTACCAAGATTCATATCAAAACTTTGACTCATTGAGAAAACTTTTATTTTAATTTATTATTTTCCTTACATCAAGTGGTTTGGATTATGAAAAAAGTTTGGAATTAAACAATGCTAAACCTATAGAAAGCTCAAGTTGTCCAAGTTACATTGAAATTACAAGGTAAATGGGAATAATTCTTATTGGGTTTTGTTCTGATAACTTTCATGAGAGTTTTAGATAGCTTGATGTCATTTGAGGAAAAATAACAAATTGAAAATACTAGTGGGATCTGATATAATTTTCTAACCATTTCTTAAAATTAAAACAGTGCTTAAATTCTATTTTCTTGATCTGTCAACTAGAACAGGTAAATTTTATCTAAGTGCCTGCATTAAAAAAAAAAAGTATACTAGTGAAGCATTAAAATAAAAATCAATGTATGTAAAACATGAAAAGATTATTCAATAAAACCAAATAGATATTTCTACAATATTTAATTTATAATTATATATGCTATTAGTTTATAACTATAAGTTAATTTATAACTGTACTTTAAAATTTTGTAATAAAAGGACTTACTAATTATAGTGGTGGATATTATTATTTTATCAAATTTTTTCCACACTAGAATTTATCTTATCCCTGAAAGCAATTTTCCAAAGACTCATATTTGACTCATATTTGATATCATGGACATCTACATTAAATTAGCATCAAAACTAATATGCTTTGTGCAAGCATTCAAATATATTATCAAATAGGTATTAACCTTTGCTTTTCCATGGCTGGAGTTTTGGATGAAAAGTCAAGTCTTGTGCACAAGACTATGATAGTTAATATGCCATTCTGGGCATTAAACAGTTTATTGCTAAGAATCTGTTCACATTAAATGTGAATCATAATACTGTGTATTTTTGGACCAAAAATATTGGTCCAAAAATATGTATTTTTGGATCAAAAAAGAAAACGAAAGCAAGGCATAGTTTTTTTTAGTATGTACTCGAGGTTATGGCTAAAGTATATGTTGAACTCATTTTGGAAGTGATACAAGCACTAGAGTAAAACTCCTCAATATGTATACTATTTAATTCAGGGATCAGATGAAAGTCAGTTGAATTCAGTTGAAAACCATCACTAGTATGTTACATAAACTTCTATAATAAAATACTGAAAAGTGAATCTTAAAAGTACAACAACCAAAACCAAACCAACTAACAAGAAATGAAATCAGAGAAAGGATAACTTGGGAAAAATGAAGACAAATGCAATAAAAGAAAAAACTGGGGACTTTAATAAAATAAATATAAATTGACAATACACTCCTCCCACCCTGCCATCAGTGCTGTATACAAAGAATAGGTAGTTCTCTAAGTAGTATGATTTACAGGGTTTTAAAAAGATTGCCTATGCCCCAAACATCTCCTTCTTATATTCAAACCACATTAATAAAGACCTTAATTTTTTGAAGAGAACTTCTCCACATTAAGCACGCAAATAGATTCATTTGGAAGTGGCATTAAATAAGCCTTACAAGAATTTAAAATAACACCTGTGGTGGACTGCTCATACAAGTAGAGGTAGAAGATAAAAAGGTTAAATGTAAGAAGGGAACCCTAATTGAGTGGTATAGCTGGAGGGCTCAGCAGGAGGCCTTGATTGGTGCTGGCCAAGACCAACAAATTATCACAGCTTTAGAGAATGTCTCTCCAAAAAGCATAAAATCCAGTTTTGCTCATTTCAGTGTGTACTTGGCTTGGCCTTTTCTCCCTGACCTCCAGTACATAAAAGCCCCAGATATGTTGTCTTATCACCAAGGCAATTAGAGTTGTGTTCATATACTAACTTTGTTATAGCTCTCCGTTAGGTGAAAATTGTGAACACTGACACTGTTTGCATTATAATATGCTCCTTAAAATGTTGTATTTCTAGGGCTTCCCTGGTGGTGCAGTGGTTGGGAGTCTGCCTGCCGATTCAGGGGACACGGGTTCGTGCCCCAGTCTGGAAGGATCCCACATGCTGTGGAGCAGGTGGGCCCGTGAGCCATGGCCACTGAGCCTGTACGTCTGGAGCCTGTGCTCCACAACAGGAGAGGCCACAGCAGTGAGAGACCCGTTTAAAAAAAAATGTTGTATTTCTAAAAAATCACAATGGAAGTTTTATGAACTGACTGATAAATGAAGAGTCATATAGATATTGGACAAATTCTGATTCTGACTGTTAGTAATTAACGTTGTAAAAGTTAAAATTATTGAAGCTCAGTTTCCTTATTTGTTGGATGGAGAATGTGACACTTTCCTTGGAGATTTTCTTTGCTTAATGAGGATTGAATAATAGTAAGATAATTTATTTAAATTGATTTACACATAATTCCTCATTCTCAGGAATGAAAGATATTATTATTATTAGTTCATTTAAAATTAAAGATAGAAGTTTGATTAAAGTTCAATGAACACAGCTTTATCTCCTTGAGAGTCAGACCTCTATATTCCAAACCATACCCTAAGCATTCTAAGACTTACAATATTATTAATATTCACTTCTGGCTTTAATTTTCTCAATAAATCAGACATTTATTGAAGGTAAGGAACATCTTACTCATTTGTATATTTTACCACAAAGTCTGCTTCCTCTTGTGACAGGAAAAGTGTTTATTGAATGGCAGTTAATTCTTATTTTTTAATTAGTTTCTGCTTTATAACAAAGTGAATCAGTCATACATATACATCTGTTCCCACATCCTTTCCCTCATGCATCTCCCTCCCTCCCACCCTCCCCATCCCACCCCTCCAGGCGGTGACAAAGCACCGAGCTGATCTCCCTGTGCTCTGCAGTTGCTTCCCACTGTCTATATACCTTACGTTTGGTAGTGTATATATGTCCATGCCTCTCTTTCACTTTGTCACAGCTTACCATTCCCCCTCCCCATATCCTCAAGTCCATTCTCAAGTAGGTCTGTGTCTTTATTCCCATTTTACCCCTAGGTTCTTCATGACATTTTTTTTTAATTCCATATATATGGGTTAGCATATGGTATTTGTCTTTCTCTTTCTGACTTACTTCACTCTGTATGACAGACTCTAGGTCTATCCAACTCATTACAAATAGCTCAGTTTCGTTTCTTTTTATGGCTGAGTAATATTCCATTGTATATATGTGCCACATCTTCTTTATCCATTCATCCGATGATGGACACTTAGGTTGTTTCCATCTCTGGGCTATTGTGAATAGAGCTGCAATGAACATTTTGGTACATGTCTCTTTTTGAATTATGGTTTTCTCAGGGTATATGCCTAGTAGTGGGATTGCTGGGTCATATGGTAGTTCTATTTGTAGTTTTTTAAGGAACCTCCATACTGTTCTCCATAGAGGCTGTACCAATTCACATTCCCACCAGTAGTGCAAGAGTGTTCCCTTTTCTCCACACCCTCTCCAGCATTTATTGTTTCTAGATTTTTTGATGATGGCCATTCTGACTGGTGTGAGATGATATCTCATTGTAGTTTTGATTTGCATTTCTCTAATGATTAATGATGCTGAGCATTCTTTCATGTGTTTGTTGGCAGTCTGTATATCTTCTTGGAGAAATGCCTATTTAAGTCTTCTGCCCATTTTTGGATTGGGTTGTTTGTTTTCTTGCTATTGAGCTGCATGAGCTGTTTATAAATTTTGGAGATTAATCCTTTGTCAGTTGCTTCATTTGCAAATATTTTCTCCCATTCTGAGGGTTGTCTTTTGGTCTTGTTTAAGGTTTCCTTTGCTGTGCAAAAGCTTTGAAGTTTCATTAGGTCCCATTTGTTTATCTTTGTTTTTATTTCCATTTCTCTAGGAGGTGGGTCCAAAAGGATCTTGCTGTGATTTATGTCATAGAGTGTTCTGCCTATGTTTTCCTCTAAGAGTTTGATAGTTTCTGGCCTTACATTTAAGTCTTTAATCCATTTTGAGCTTATTTCTGTGTATGGTGTTAGGGAATGATCTAATCTCATACTTTTACATGTCCCTCTCCAGTTTTCCCAGCACCACATATTGAAGAGGCTGTCCTTTCTCCACTGTACATTCCTACCTCCTTTATCAAAGATAAGTTGACCATATGTGCCTGGGTTTATCTCTGGGCTTTCTATCCTGTTCCATTGATCTATCTTTCTGTTTTTGTGCCAGTACCACACTGTCTTGTTTACGGTAGCTTTGTAATATAGTCGGAAGTCAGGGAGCCTGATTCTTCCAGCTCCGTTTTAAGTTCTCAAGATTGCTTTGGCTATTCGGGGTCTTTGGTGTTTCCATACAAATTGTGAAATTTTTTGTTCTAGTTCTGTAAAAAATGCCAGTGGTAGTTTCATAGGGATGGCATTGAATCTGTAGATTGCTTTGGGTAGTAGAGTCATTTTCACAATATTGATTCTTCCAATCCAGGAGCATGGTATATCTCTCCATCTATTTGTATCATCTTTAATTTCTTTCATCAGTGTCTTATAATTTTCTGCATACAGGTCTTTTGTCTCCTTAGGTAGGTTTATTCCTTGATATTTTATTCTTTTTGTTGCAATGGTAAAAGGGAATGTTTTCTTGATTTCATTTTCACATTTTTCATCATTAGTGTACAGGAATGCCAGAGACTTCTGGGCATTAATTTTGTATCCTGCTACTTTACCAAATTCATTGATTAGCTCTAGTAGTTTTCTGGTAGCATCTTTAGGATTCTCTATGTATAGTATCATGTCATCTGCAAACAGGGACAGTTTTACTTCTTCTTTTCAAATTTGGATTCCTTTTATTTCCTTTTCTTCTCTGATTGCTATGGCTAAAACTTCCAAAAGTAAGTTGAATAAGAGTGGTGAGAGTGGGCAGCCTTGTCTTGTTCCTGATCTTAGTGGAAATGGTTTCAGTTTTTCACAATTGAGGAAAATGTTGGCTGTGGGTTTGTCATATATGGCATTTATTATGTTGAGGAAAGTTCCCTCTATGCCTACTTTCTGCAGGGTTTTTATCATAAATGGGTGTTGAATTTTGTTGAAAGCATTCTCTGCATCTATTGAGGTGATCATATGGTTTTTCTTCTTCAGTTTGTTAATATGGTGTATCACATTGATTGATTTGCGTATATTGAAGAATCCTTGCATTCCTGGAATAAACCCCACTTGATCATGGTGTATGATCCTTTTAATGTGCTGTTGGATTCTGTTTGCTAGTATATTGTTGAGGATTATTGCATCTATGATCATCAGTGATATTGGCCTGTAGTTTTCTTTCTTTGTGACATCCTTGTCTGGTTTTGGTATCAAGGTGATGGTGGCCTCGTAGAATGAGTTTGGGAATGTTCGTTCCTCTGAAATTGCTTGGAAGAATTTGAGAAGGATGGGTGTTAGCTCTTCTCTAAATGTTTGATAGAATTCGCCTGTGAAGCCATCTGGTCCTGGGCTTTTGTTTGTTGGAAGATTTTTAATCACAGTTTCAATTTCAGTGCTTGTGATTGGTCTATTCATATTTTCTATTTCTTCCTGATTCAGTCTTGGCAGGTTGTGCATTTCTAAGAATTTGTCCATTTCTTCCAGGTTGTCCATTTTATTGGCATAGAGTTGCTTGTAGTAATCTCTCATGATCTTTTGTATTTCTGCAGGGTCAGTTGCTACATCTCCTTTTTCATTTCTAATTCTATTGATTTAAGTCTTCTCCCTTTTTTCTTGATGAGTCCGGCTAATGGTTTGTCAATTTTGTTTATCTTCTCAAAGAACCAGCTTTTAGTTTTATTGATCTTTGCTATCATTTCCTTCATTTCTTTTTCATGTATTTCTGATCTGATCTTTATGATTTCTTTCCTTCTGCTAACTTTGGGGCTTTTTTGTTCTTCTTTGTTTAATTGATTTAGGTGCAAGGTTAGATTGTTTATTCGAGATGTTTCCTGTTTCTTAAGGTGGGATTCTATTGCTATAAACTTCCCCCTTAGAACTGCTTTTGCTGCGTCCCATAGGTTTTGGGTCGTGTCTCCATTTTCATTTGTTTCTAGGTATTTTTTTTATTTCCTCTTTGATTTCTTCAGTGATCACTTTGTTTTTGAGTAGTGAATTGTTTAGCCTCCATGTGTTTGTATATTTTACAGATCTTTTCTGTAATTGATGTCTAGTCTCATAGCATTGTGGTCGGAAAAGATACTTGATACAATTTCAATTTTCTTAAATTTACCAAGGCTTGATTTGTGACCCAAGATATGATCTATCCTGGAGAATGTTCCATGAGCACTTGAGAAAAATGTGTATTCTGTTGTTTTTGGATGGAATGTCCTATAAATATCAATTAAGTCCATCTTGTTTAATGTATCATTTAAAGCTTGTGTTTCCTTATTTATTTTCATTTTGGATGATCTGTCCATTGGTGAAAGTGGGGTGTTAAAGTCCCCTACTATGAGTGTGTTACTGTCAATTTCCCCTTTTATGGATGTTAGTATTTGCCTTACGTATTGATGTGCTCCTATGTTGGGTGTATAAATATTTACAATTTTTATATATTCTTCTTGGATCGATACCTTTTTCATTATGTAGTGTCCTTCTTTTTCTCTTTTAATAGTCTTTATTTTAAAGTTTATTTTGTCTGATATAAGAATTGCTACTCCAGCTTTCTTTTGATTTCCATATGCATGGAATATCTTTTTCCATCCCCTTACTTTCAATCTGTATGTGTCTCTAGGTCTGAAGTGGGTCTCTTGTAGACAGCATATATATGGGTCTTGTTTTTCTATTCATTCAGCCAATCTGTGTCTTTTAGTATGAGCATCTAGTCCATTTACATTTAAGATAATTATTGATATATATGTTCCTATTCCCATTTCCTTAATTGCTTTGGGTTCATTATTGTAGTTATATTCCTTCTGTTGTGTTTCTTGCCTAGAGAAGTTCCTTTAGCATTTGTTGTAAAGCTGGTTTGGTGGTGCTGAACTCTCTCAGCTTTTGCTTGTCTGTAAAGGTTTTAATTTCTCCATCAAATCTGAATGAGATCCTTGCTGGGTAGAGTAATCTTGGTTGCAGGTTTCTCTCCTTCATCACTTTAATTATGTCCTGCCACACCCTTCTGGCTTGTAGAGTTTCTGCTGAGAGATCAGCTGTAAACCTGATGGGGATTCCCTTGTGTGTTTTTTGTTGTTTTTCCCTTGCTGCTTTTAATATGATTTCTTTGTGTTTAATTTTGACAGTTTGATTAATATGTCTCGGCGTATTTCTCCTTGGATTAATTCTATATGGGACTGTCTGTGCCTCCTGGACTTGATTAACTATTTCCTTTCCCATATTAGGGAAGTTTTCAACTATAATCCCTTCAAATATTTTCTCAGTCTCTTTCTTTTTCTCTTCTTCTTCTGGAACCCCTATAATTCGAATGTTGGTGCGTTTAATGTTGTCCCAGAGGTCTCTGAGACTGTCCTCTGTTCCTTGCATTCTTTTTTCTTTATTTTGCTCTGCATCCATTATTTCCACTATTTTATCTTCCACCTCACTTATCCGTTCTTCTGCCTCAGTTATTCTGCTATTGATCCCATCTAGAGTATTTTTCATTTCATTTATTATGTTTTTAATCAATGCTTGATTCATCTTTAGTTCTTCTAGGTCCTTGTTAACTGTTTCTTGCATTTTGTCTCTTCTATTTCCAAGATTTTGGATCTTGGAAATAGAATCTTGGATCATCTTTACTATCATTATTCTGAATTCTTTTTCAGGTAGACTGCCTATTACCTCTTCATTTGTTAGGTCTGGTAGGTTTTTATGTTACTCCTTCACCTGCTGTGTGTTTTCCTATCTTCTCATTTTGCATATGTTACTGTGTTTGGGGTCTCCTTTTTGCAGTCTGCAGATTCGTAGTTCCCGTTGTTCTTGGTGTCTGTCCCCAGTGGCTAAAGTTGTTTCAGTAGGTTGTGTAGGCTTCCTGGTGGGGGTGACTAGTGCCTGTGTTCTGGTGGTTGAGACTCGATCTTGTCTTTCTGTTGGACAGGTCCATGTCTGGTGGTGTGTTTTGGAGTGCCTGTGGCCTTATTATGTTTTTAGGCAGCCTCTCTGCTAATGGGTGGGGTTGTGTTACTGCCTTGCTGGTTGCTTGGCATAGGGTGACCAGCAGTGTAGCTTGCTGGTCATTGACTGAAGCTGGGTGCTGGTGTTGAGATGGAGATCTCTGGGAGATTTTTGCCGCTTGATATTATGTGGAGCTGGGAGGTCTCTTGTGGACCCGTGTCCTGAAGTTGGCTCTCCCACTTCAGAGACATAGCACTGACTCCTGGCTTAAGCACCAAGAGCCTTTCATCTACCCGGCTCAGAATAAAAGGGAGAAAAATTAGAAAGAAATAATTAGTAGAAGAAAGAAAGAGAGAGAGAAAGAAAGGAAGAAGGAAAGAAAGGAAGGAAGGAAGAAAGAAAGAAAGGGGGAGGGAGGGAGGAAGGATGGAAAGAAAGAAAGAATGAATGGAGGGAGGGAAGAAGGAAAGAAAAAGAAAGAGTGAATGGAAGAAGGGAGGGTGGGAGGGAGGGAGGGAGGAAGGAAAGGTAGAAAGAAAGAAACAAAGAAAGAAAGAAAGAAAGAAATTAAGACAGGAGGGTGGGAGGGAGGAAGGAAAGAAAAAGAAAGAGTGAAAGGAAGAAGGGTGGGTGGGAGGGAGGAAGGAAAGAAGGACAGACAGGAGGGAGGGAGGGAGGGAGGAATGAAAGAAAAAGAAAGAGTGAAAGGAAGAAGGGAGGGAGGGAGGGACGAAGCATAGAAAGAGAGAAAGTAGGAAAGGAGGGGCGGAGGGAGGCAGGGAGGAAGGGAAGGTAGGAAAAAAAGAAAGAGCAGGTAAAGTAAAATAGAATAAATTATGAAATATAGTAGCATTATTAAAATTAAAAAGTAATTATTAAAAAAATAATGGACAGATAGAACCCTGAGACATATGGTGGAAGCAAAGCTATACACAGAAAATGTCACACAGAAGCACACAAATACACATTCACAAAAAGAGAGCAGGGGGAAAAATCGAAAATCTTGCTCTCAAAGTCCACCTCCTCAATTTGGGATAATTCATTGTAAAAAGAGGAAAAGGGGGAAAAGTCTTAAATCTTGTCCTCAAAGTCCACCTCCTCAATTTGGGATGATTCACTGTCCATTCATGCACTCCACAGGCGCAGGGCACATCAAGTGGACCGTGGAGCTTTAATCCACTGCCTCCGAGGCTGCACAGAGAGATTTCCC
Source organism: Mesoplodon densirostris (assembly GCF_025265405.1). Classification (NCBI taxonomy): domain Eukaryota; kingdom Metazoa; phylum Chordata; class Mammalia; order Artiodactyla; family Ziphiidae; genus Mesoplodon; species Mesoplodon densirostris. The sequence continues at coordinate 88,369,663 of NC_082665.1, read as the reverse complement.
TGTCTCTTCTCTGCTCTCACAGCTCCCGGGTCTCAGCCTTGGACCAGGCCCTGCCTCTGCGCGTAGGTCAACGGAGGGCATCCGTTCTTCACTCAGACAGGACGGGTTTAAAGGAGCCGCTGATTCGGGGGCTCTGGCTCACTCAGGCAGAGGGGAGGGAGAGGTTCACAGTGTTGGGCGGGCCTGCGGTGGCAGATGCCGACGTGACATTGCACCAGCCCGTGGCACTCCGTGCACTTTCCTGGGAAAGCCGTCCCTGGGTCCCGGGACCCCGGCAGTGGCGGGGTGCACAGGCTCCCCAGAAGGCAGGGTGGACATTGACCTGCACTCACACACAAGCCTTGTGGCGGTGGCAGCAGCAGCCCCAGTGTCCCATGCCCATCTCCGTGGTCCGTGCCTTTAGCCGCGGCTCGCGCCTGTCTCCGGCGCTTCCCCAAGCAGCCCTCTTAATGCCCTCTCCTCGCGCACCATGAAACAAAAGGGAAAAAAGTCTCTTGCCTCTTCGGCAGCTCCGGACCCTTTCCCCAGACTCCCTCTGGGCTAGCCATGGTGCACTAACCCCTTCAGGCTCCCTTCCTGCCGTCAGCCCCAGTCCTCTCCCTGCGCTCCGACTGAAACCCGATACCCGAGCCTCAGCTCCCAGCCCCTCCCGCCCCAGCAGCCGAGCAGACAAGCCTCTCAGGCTGGTGTGTTCCTGAGGGCACATATCCTCTGTGCCGGAATCTCTCCGCTTTGCCCTCCACACCCCTGTTGCTGTGCTCTCCTCTGCTACTCCGAATCTTTCCCCCTCTGCCACCTGCAGTCACTGCCCACGAAGGGGCTTCTAGTATGTGGAAACCTTTCCTCCTTCACGGCTCCCTCCCCCTGGTGCAGGTCCCGTCCCTATCCTTTTGTCTCTGTTTATTCTTTTTTCTTTTGTCCTACCCAGGTATGTGGGGAGTTTCTTGCCTTTTGGGGTGTCTGAGGTCTTCTGTTAGTGCTCAGTAGGTGTTCTGTAGGAGTTGTTCCACGTGTAGATGAATTTCTGATGTATCTGTGGGGAGGAAGGTGATCTCCGTGTCTTACTCTTCCGCCATCTTCCTCCGGGACCTGGCAGTTAATTCTTATAATGTGTAAAAATCAAATACAAGCAAAGTAGTTCTTAGTGTTTTGTGTACAAATCTTAGTATCTGGTACACAAAAGAGAGATACAGAAACAACTACACAATAGGATAAATTGTTTTTTAATACCAGGAAAAAACAGTTGGAAGAAAAGTGAGGAAAGTAGTGTGTTTCTGATAGGGAAAATTTAATAAAATGCAATTTTAGATCATGTGGAGTACTCACCAAATTTAGGGAGATTGAAAAGTCTGGTGGCAAAATGTAATTAAGGTACAGGAAAGAGCATAAGTACAGACACATACCAGGCTATTTTGAGAACAATGATACATTTGGTTTGGAAGGTACAAAGGTAAGGGTAAAAAGTTAAGACTGTAAAGGAAGTTCAAGTGAAATCCTGTTTGCACTGTCCAGAATTTTAGGTTAGTTAGCTTTTCAGCAAAACTCTTTTCTCTATTTCCTGAATACATTGCTGGGCCACATCATTCTGCCCACCTCCACCTTTTTTGTTTGTTTGTTTGTTTTTTTTTTTGCAGCTGGGCATGGGCTTGTGATTGCAGCCTAGCCAATAGCATGAGGATGGGACTTGTATATTTCACATTAATGCTTTGGTTTTGTAAACATCAGGTACAGTACTGTCTACTCCTCCCCACTGGGTGAATGATGGTGCCCAGGGCGACCTTGGAAACCAAGCCTTGAAGTTAGAGATCTTCTGTCATCTTGGGTCCCTGAATTTATTTTAGCAAGCCTCTCCACTGTTAAATGAGTAAAATAGCTTCTTGTATTTAAATTGGGAAGAATCTGAGTTTAGCCAGTAAGAAATACTGTTATCTGAACTCTGTAAAACACCTTATTTATTTATTTTTAAAAAGGTTTGGGGGTTTTTTTGTTTGTTTTGGTTTTGTTTTTTTGTTGTTGTTTATTTGTTTGTTTTTGGTCACACCACACAGCTTGCAATATCTTAGTTCCCTGACCAGGAATTGAACCCAGGCCAGTGAGGTGAAAGGGCTGAGTCCTAACCACTGGACCACCAGGGAATTCCCTAAAATGGTTTTCAAATAAGCAAGATTTCGAAGGGAAGTTAATAGGAAAGTATAGAGTCAACACAATAAAGAAAGACAGAAAGGAAGTGAAGGACGGAGGGACAGAGAGAAAAAAGGAAGGAAGGAAGGAAGAAAGGAAAGAAAGAAAGAAAGAGAGAGAGAGAGAGAGAAAGAAAGAAAGAAAGAAAAAGAAAGGAAGAATAACGAAGAAGGAAGGAAGAAAGGACAAAGGGGAAGAGAAAGAAAGATTCACTGTTTCGAGTAAGATTCTTTACTTACTAAGTGAAAACCACCTTTAAATAGCACTTCATATCCACAATATTTATTTTTGATAACTTGATATTGAATAGACATTTTAAAGTCAGCCAACTGTCTCTTTTCCTTTCACTATCATCCACAGTTTACCAAAACTTGCATCGGATTTTCTTAAACGCTCAGAGCCCATGATAACCAAATGATGTAACTATGGTACAGAAGGAGAAGAAAACCAAATGGAGTCTGGAGATGAAGAGAAAGGAGGTTGGTCAAGAAGAGGAAAATGGGAATATGCAAAATTCTATCAATTTCAGTTTAAATTGAAATAGTTTCTCTAAAATGAAGTGATTCATATAGCTGCTATTGGGGCAGACCTGGGATTCAGCGCTTACACATCCATTCTGCTTGCCACACAAAAGTAAGAAAAGATGCCCTTTCACATGTCAATGCCCCGACCTGATCAAATCACTATCTTATTTTCTCACTCTCAAATTCCATCCCTTGTATTTTTTAAAGTACATTTGTTAAATTGAAATATCAATATGCATACAGAGGAGCATACATATAAAACCAGCATAACTGCCCTGGTGTCGTTTTGCTAAAAAATAAAATTAAATGTCTGAGAGTTCAAGAAATATGTGCAGTAGTAGATAGTGGAAGAGGGAAAATTTTAACAATGAAAATAATTGCAGGTAAATTCAAAATAAAACAGCTCACCACAGATATAACCATTAAGCTTATTTTCTCTTTCCTTTTTTTTTTTAATGAGTTAAATATTTGTCCTTTTTCAGATAAGGTATAAAAAGAAATAAAAGTGTACCCGAGTGAAAGATTATAAATCTTTAAAATTGATACTACTACTATTTCGAGAGTTAAGAATTTAGAAAATCTGAGTGTTATTTTTGCAATATTTAGCTTCCTGAAGGTGTAAATCATACGCATACTAACATGATAACATAAAAAAGACAAATATTGGCTTTTTGTCACTAGATAACAGTGCTGGCAAATCTTCAGGTACTTTTGTTAAAAATTAGTATTTGCGGGCTTCCCTGGTGGTGCAGTGGTTGAGAGTCCACCTAACGATGCAGGGGACATGGGTTCGTGCCTCAGGCTGGGAAGATCCCATATGCTATGGAGCGGCTGGGCCCGTGAGCCATGGCCACTGAGCCTGCATGCCCAGAGCCTGCGCTCCACAACAGGAGAGGCCACAACAGTGAGAGGCCCGCATATCGAAAAAAAAAATTAGTATTTGCCATTAATTGCTAGTTTACTAGTATGTGAACATGATTTTTAGCAATCATGGTTAAAATTAGTATCTCATATTATTCAATTGCTTAGTTAATATATTTCATTAACTGGAATACTACTTCCTCTAATAATATAAAATAATTTTCTATTTATATAATACACATCTTATTTTTTAGCTTGAAAAATGTGCTACTGTTAGGCATTTCTTGGCAGTTAATACTTAACTAGATTAAGAACTCTTATTTTGAACATCAAGGGATATTTGCTGCCAGAAATTGTCCTTGGCTTGTCCCTATATCAACAATTATTTCCTTTTTTTTTTTTTGCATTTTTTTTATTTTTTGCTTTATAACAAATTTAATCAGTTATACATATACATATGTTCCCATAGCCCCTCCCTTTTGCGTCTCCCTCCCACCCTCCCTATCCCACCCCTCCAGGCGGTCACAAAGCACCGAGGTGATCTCCCTGTGCTATGGGGCTGCTTCCCACTAGCTATCTACCTTACGTTTGGTAGTGTATATATGTCCATGCCACTCTTTCACTTTGTCACAGCTTACTCTTCCCCCTCCCCATATCCTCAAGTCCATTCTCTAGTAGGTCTGTGTCTTTATTCCTGTCTTACCCCTATGTTCTTCATGACATTTTTTTTTTCTTAAATTCCATATATATGTGTCAGCATACAGTATTTGTCTTTCTCTTTCTGACTTACTTCACTCTGTATGACAGACTCTAGGTCCATCCACCTCATTACAAATAGCTCAATTTCATTTCTTTTTATGGCTGCGTAATATTCCATTGTATATATTTGCCACATCTTCTTTACCCATTCATCTGATGATGGACACTTACGTTGTTTCCATCTCCGGGCTATTGTAAATAGGGCTGCTATGAACATTTTGGTACATGTCTCTTTTTGAATTATGGTTTTCTCAGGGTATATGCCCAGTAGTGGGATTGCTGGGTCATATGGTAGTTCTATTTGTAGTTTTTTAAGGAACCTCCATACCGTTCTCCATAGTGGCTGTACCAATTGACATTCCCACCAGCAGTGCAAGAGTGTTCCCTTTTTTTCCACACCCTCTCCAGCATTTATTGTTTCTAGATTTTTTGATGATGGCCATTCTGACTGGTGTGAGATGATATCTCATTGTAATTTCGATTTGCATTTCTCTAATGATTAATGACGTTGAGCATTCTTTCATGTGTGTTTGTTGGCAGTCTGTATATCTTCTTTGGAGAAATGCTTATTTAAGTCTTCTGCCCATTTTTGGATTGGGTTGTTTGTTTTTTTGCTATTGAGCTGCATGAGCTGCTTATAAATTTTGGAGATTAAACCTTTGTCAGTTGCTTCATTTGCAAATATTTTCTCCCATTCTGAGGGTTGTCTTTTGGTCTTGTTTATGGTTTCCTTTGCTGTGCAAAAGCTTTGAAGTTTCATTAGGTCCCATTTGTTTATCTTTCTTTTTATTTCCATTTCTCTAGGAGGTGACTCCAAAAGGATCTTGCTGTGATTTATATCAAAGAGTGTTCTGCCTCTGTTTTCCTCTAAGAGTTTGATAGTGTCTGGCCTTACATTTAGGTCTTTAATCCATTTTGAGCTTATTTTTGTGTATGGTGTTAGGGAGTGATCTAATCTAATACTTTTACATGTCCCTATCCAGTTTTCCCAGCACCACTTATTGAAGAGACTGTCCTTTCTCCACTGTACATTCCTGCCTCCTTTATCAAAGATAAGGTGACCATATGTGTGTGAGTTTATCTCTGGGCTTTGTATCCTGTTCCATTGATCTATCTTTCTGTTTTTGTGCCAGTACCATACTGTCTTGATTACTGTAGCTTTGTAGTATAGTCTGAAGTCAGGGAGCCTGATTTCTCCAGCTCCATTTTTCGTTCTCAAGATTGCTTTGGCTATTCGGGGTCTTTTGTGTTTCCATACAAATTGTGAAATTTTTTCCTCTAGTTCTGTGAAAAATGCCAGTGGTAGTTTGATAGGGATTGCATTGAATCTGTAGATTGCTTTGGGTAGTAGAGTCATTTTCACAATGTTGACTCTTCCAATCCAAGAACATGGTACATCTCTCCATCTATTTGTATCATATTTAATTTCTTTCATCAGTGTCTTATAATTTTCTGAATACAGGTATTTTGTCTCCTTAGGTAGGTTTATTCCTTGATATTTTATTCTTTTTGTTGCAATGGTAAATGGGAGTGTTTTCTTCATTTCACTTTCAGATTTTTCATCATTAGTATATAGGAATGCCAGAGACTTCTGTGCATTAATTTTGTATCCTGCAACTTTACCAAATTCATTGATTAGCTCTATTAGTTTTCTGGTAACATCTTTAGGATTCTCTATGTATAGTATCATGTCATCTGCAAACAGTCACAGCTTTACTTCTTCTTTTCCAATTTGGATTCCTTTTATTTCCTTTTCTTCTCTGATTGCTGTGGCTAAAACTTCCAAAACTATGTTGAATAAGAGTGGTGAGAGTGGGCAACCTTGTCTTGTTCCTGATCTTATTGGAAATGGTTTCAGTTTTTCACCATTGAGGACAATGCTTGCTGTGGGTTTGTCATATATGGCCTTTATTATGTTGAGGAAAGTTCCCTCTATGCCTACTTTCTGCAGTGTTTTTATCATAAATGGGTGTTGAATTTTGTCGAAAGCTTTCTCTGCATCTATTGAGCTGATCATATGGATTTTCTCCTTCAATTTGTTAATATGGTGTATGACGTTGATTGATTTGCGTATATTGAAGAATCCTTGCATTCCTGGAATAAAACCCACGTGATCATGGTGTATGATCCTTTTAATGTGCTGTTGGATTCTGTTTGCTAGTATTTTGTTGAGGATTTTTGCATCTATGTTCATCAGTGATATTGGCCTGTAGTTTTCTTTCTTTGTGACATCCTTGTCTGGTTTTGGTATGAAGGTGATGGTGGCCTCGTACAATGAGTTTGGCAGTGTTCCTCCCTCTGCTATATTTTGGAAGAGTTTGAGAAGGACAGGTGTTAGCTCTTCTCTAAATGCTTGATAGAATTCACCTGTGAAGCCATATGGTCCTGGGCTTTTGTTTGATGGAAGATTTTTTATCACAGTTTCAATTTCAGTGCTTGTGATTGGCCTGTTCATGTTTTCTATTTCTTCCTGATTCAGTCTTGGCAGGTTGTGCATTTCTAAGAATGTGTCCATTTCTTCCAGGTTGTCCATTTTATTGGCATAGAGTTGCTTGTAGTAATCTCTCATGATCTTTTGTATTTCTGTAGTGTCAGTTGCTACTTCTCCTTTTTCATTTCTAATTCTATTGATTTGAGTCTTCTACCTTTTTTTCTTGATGAGTCTGGCTAATGGTTTATCAATTTTGTTTATCTTCTCAAAGAACCTGCTTTTAGTTTGGTTGATCTTTGCTATCGTTTCCTTCATTTCTTTTTCATTTATTTCTGATCTGATCTTTATGATTTCTTTCCTTCTGCTAACTTTGGGATGTTTTTGTTCTTCTTTCTCTAATTGCTTTAGGTGCAAGGTTAGAATGTTTATTCGAGATGTTTCCTGTTTCTTAAGGTGGGATTGTATTGCTATAAACTTCCCTCTTAGAACTGCTTTTGCTGCATCCCATAGGTTTTGGGTCGTCGTGTCTCCATTGTCATTTGTTTCTAGGTATTTTTTAATTTCCCCTTTGATTTCTTCAGTGATCACTTCGTTATTAAATAGTGTATTGTTTAGCCTCCATGTGTTTGTATTTTTTACAGCTCTTTTCCTGTAATTGATATCTAGTCTCATAGCATTGTGGTCGGAAAAGATACTTGATACAATTTCAATTTTCTTAAATTTACCAAGGCTTGATTTGTGACCCAAGATATCATCTATCCTGGAGAATATTCCATGAGCACTTGAGAAAAATGTGTATTCTGTTGTTTTTGGATGGAATGTCCTATAAATATCAACTAAGTCCATCTTGTTTAATGTATCATTTAAAGCTTGTGTTTCCTTATTTATTTTCATTTTGGATGATCTGTCCATTGGTGAAAGTGTGGTGTTAAAGTCCCCTACTATGATTGTGTTACTGTTGATTTCTCCTTTTATGGCTGTTAGTATTTGCCTTATGTATTGAGGTGCTCCTATGTTGGGTGCATAAATATTTACAATTGTTATATCTTCTTCTTGGATTGATCTCTTGATCATTATGTAGTGTCCTTCTTTGTCTCTTCTAATAGTCTTTATTTTAAAGTCTATTTTGTCTGATATGAGAATTGCTACTCCAGCTTTCTTTTGGTTTCCATTTGCGTGGAATATCTTTTTCCATCCCCTTACTTTCAGTCTGTATGTGTCTCTAGGTCTGAAGTGGGTCTCTTGTAGACAGCATATATATGGGTCTTGTTTTTGTATCCATTCAGCCAATCTGTGTCTTTTGGTATGAGCATCTAGTCCATTTACATTTAAGGTAATTATTGATACGTATGTTCCTATTCCCATTTCCTTAATTGTTTGGGGTTCGTTATTGTAGGTATATTCCTTCTGTTGTGTTTCTTGCCTAGAGAAGTTCCTTTAGCATTTGTTGTAAAGCTGTTTTGGTGGTGCTGAACAATCTCAGCTTTTCTTGTCTGTAAACGTTTTAATTTCTCCATCAAATCTGAATGAGATCCTTGCTGGGTAGAGTAATCTTGGTTGCAGGTTTCTCTCCTTCATCACTTTAATTATGTCCTGTCACTCCCTTCTGGCTTGTAGAGTTTCTGCTGAGAGATCAGCTGTTATCCTGATGGGGATTCCCTTGTGTGTTATTTGTTATTTTTGCCTTGCTGCTTTTAATATGATTTCTTTGTGTTTAATTTTTGACAGTTTGATTAATATGTGTCTTGGCGTATTTCTCCTTGGATTTATTCTGTATGGGACTCTCTGTATCTCCTGGACTTGATTAACTATTTCCTTTCCCGTATTAGGGAAGTTTTCAACTATAATCTCTTCAAATATTTTCTCAGTCCCTTTCTTTTTCTGTTCTTCTTGTGGAACCCCTATAATTCAAATGTTGGTGCGTTTAATGTTGTCCCAGAGGTCTCTGAGACTGTCCTCTGTTCTTTTCATTCTTTTTTCTTTATTTTGCTGTGCAGCAGTTATTTCCACTATTTTATCTTCCACCTCACTTATCCGTTCTTCTGCCTCAGTTATTCTGCTATTGATCCCATCTAGAGTATTTTTTATTTCATTTATTGTGTTTTTAATCGATGCTTGATTCATCTTTCGTTCTTCTATGTCCTTGTTAACTGTTTCTTGCATTTTGTCTCTTCTATTTCCAAGATTTTGGATCTGGGAAATAGAATCTTGGATCATCTTTACCATCATTATTCTGAATTCTTTTTCAGGTAGACTGCCTATTACTTCTTCATTTGTTAGGTCTGGTGGGTTTTTACCTTGCTTCTTCTCCTGCTGTGTGTTTTTCTGTCTTCTCATTTTGCTTATGTTACTGTGTTTGGGGTCTCCTTTTTGCAGGCTGCAGGTTCGTAGTTCCCGTTGTTTTTGGTGTCTGTCCCCAGTGGCTAAGTTTGGTTTAGTGGGTTGTGTAAGCTTCCTGGTGGAGGAGACTAGTGCGTGTGTTCTGGTGGGTGAGGCTGGATTTTGTCTTTCTGGTGGGCAGGTCCACGTCTGGTGGTGTGTTTTGGGGTGTCTGCGGACTTTTTATAATTTTAGGCCGCCTCTCTGCTAATGGGTGGCGTTGTGTTCCTGTCTTGCTAGTTGTTTGGCATAGGGTGTCCAGCACTGTAGCTTGCTGGTCGTTGAGTGAAGCTTGGTGCTGGTGTTGAGGTGGAGATCTCTGGAAGATTTTCACCGTTTGATATTATGTGGAGATGGAGGTCTCTTGTGGACCAGTGTCCTGAAGTTGGCTCTCCCACCTCAGAGGCACAGCACTGACTCCTGGCTCCTCAATTTGGGATGAGTTGTTGTCCATTCATGTATTCCACAGATGCAGGGTACATCAAGTTGATTGTGGAGCTTTAATCCGCTGCTTCTGAGGCTGCTGGGAGAGGTTTCACTTTCTCTTCTTTGTTCTCACTGATCGTGGGTCTCAGCTTTGGATTTGGCCCCGCCTCTGCGTGTAGGTCGCTGGAGGGCGTCTGTTCTTCGCTCAGACAGGACAGGGTTAAAGGAGCAGCCTCTTCGGGGACTCTGGCTCACTCAGGCCAGGCGGGAGGGAGGGGCACGGAGTGCGGGGCGAGCCTGCAGCGGCAGAGGTCGGCGTGACATTGCACCAGCCAGAGGCATGCCGTGCGTTCTCCCATGGAAGCCGCCCCTGGATCCCGGGACCCCGGCAGTGGCGGGCTGCACAGGCTCCCGGAAGGGCGGTGTGGACAGTGACCTGCACTCGCACACAGGCTTCTTGGCAGTGGCAGCAGCAGCCCCAGCGTCCCACGCCCGTCACTGGGCTCCGTGCTTTCAGTCGTGACTCGCGCCCGTCTGTGGAGCCCCTTTAAGCAGCGCTCTTAATCCCCTCTCCTTGCGCACCAGGAAACCAAGAGGGAAGAAAAAGTCTCCTGCCTCTTCGGCAGCTCCAGAGTTTTCCCGGACTCCCTCCCGGCTAGCTGTGGCACATTAGCCCCCTTCAGGCTGAGTTCTCGCCGCCAGCCCCAGTCCTCTCCCTGCGTTCTGATCGAAGCCTGAGCCTCAGCTCCAGCGCCGCCCACCCCAGCGGGGGAGCAGACAAGGCTCTCGGGCTGGTGAGTGCCGCTCGGCACCGCTCCTCTGTGTGGGAATCTCTCTGCTTTGCCCTACCCAGGTATGTGGGGGGTTTCTTGCCTTTTGGGAGGTCTGGGGTCTTCTGCCAGCATTCAGTAGGTGTTCTGTAGGAGTTGTTCCACGTGTAGCTGTATTTCTGGTGTATCCATGGGGAGGACGGTGATCTCCGCGTCTTACTCTTCCGCCATCTTACCCGGAAGTCCCAATTATTTCTTAAATATCATCTGCTTGTATGGATTTTTTAAAAGCATAAATCTACTATAAGAACTATGAATACTTATCTCTCTATGTAATCATTAAAGCTTTCACTGTTGTACATATTTCAACATGATGTATATTATGTAAATATCCAAAGAATAAATTTGTTATCTGGTGTATTGTGCAAAAAAAAATTGATCTAATCTCTGATATGATATTGGAGAGTTTTTTTCACCTCAAGTTGCTTTATAGCCCAATCAAATTCTAAATTACATATTTATTTGGATTTTTTAAGAAATATTTAAGTTACTAGTGTTCTCATGTAAAATTTAATTGAAAAGCTAATATTATTTGACCTTATTAATAACTTAAAGTACATAATAAGACATTGGTCTTTGTTAAACTATTTTATTGGATATTGACTATGAATATTTTATTTCCCTTGTAATTTTATTATTAAATGCTGAGATATGGACCAAATTCTCCAAGTTGTTTATTATACACACACACATAAACACACACACACACAATAATGCTTTGTGTACATATAGTAGGCAAGAAAATGTAAAGTGTGTTCACAGATCTCTACAAGACAAAGTAGAAAGTGTCAGCAAGAGGACACACATTGCAATATAGTAATCCAGATGAAGAGAAAAATTATTTCTTTTTGGAAGAAGTTAGTTATCCAAATGTTCTTTCAGCTTTTGAGAAGCTATTACATACTTTTGAGGAGGTAGAAAAATATCTGACTCTAAGGTCCCAATTCTTCAAATATTCTCTGTACTTTATTACAGCCTCAGGTTTATACGTGCCTCAAGAGCCAGTGATGACTATTAGAGGCAAGAGCATTACCAGATCCCTTTAGAACTTTCTTCCTTATTTTTGTTAAAGAAAAAAAAAAGTTTTAGTCTCTTAAGCCTTTAGCAAAAGTAATAGAACTCACAGTTTTTAACTGTGGGGAGGGAAAATAGTGAAAGCATTCCAAAACTGGACAGATTTTCTTTTCATTTTTACTGAAACCATGGCATAATCTTTCCATTTTGATTTTGATAAAATAACCAAAGTTCTAATTAATTTCTAAAAGCACATCCATGTGATTTTTCTCTAAAAGTAATGGAATTAAAGCAAGAAGTAAACAATAGAGCATTTTTATAAACCTCTTCTTAATAATTCTTTCTACAAAGAAAGTTAAATTTGTCCAGTGACAGTTTTCTGTTTCAGAACTATATTTTTACAGGATAAACTTTTGTCAGTTAATTTGTATTTACAATAAAGTTCAAAAACACTTGCAAGGGACGTTCTGATAAACCTTATGAAAATATAAGGGGGCAACTTTTTTCAGTTCTGGAATCACAATGGTCCACCTGGATTATTTTCTTCTCCCATTACCATATCAATCAGGAGCATATAGATATTTTAATTTTTGCACACAGGATTTTTCCCATTAAAATAATACAAAATTTGGGTATTACTCATCTGATTCATCTAAGGTAATGCTACTGTATTCTTAAAAAGTTAGAGATATACATTTTTTTTAATTTAGCAAAAAAAATTAAAACACTTTAAATATTTCTGGAATTTGTCTAATTTTACAAAGTTTATATTTCATTCAGAAACAGTGCATCAGATAGTCCTTTCTTTTATTTTTATATAGCAGATTTACTGAGAGACAATATATATATAATAAAATGTGCCCACCTAAAGTATAATATTCAGTGACTTTTAGTATATTTACAGAGTTGTGCAACCATCATCATAACCTAATTTTAGATCATTTCGATCAATTTAAAAAGAAACCTCATACCAATTACCAGTCTTAGGTAACGTCTAATCTACTTTCTGTCTATAAATTTTCTTATACTGGACATTTCATGTAAATGGAGTCATATAATATGTGCCCTTTCGCCACTTGCTTTTTTCACTTAATATTGTGACTTTTTTTTTTTGTAACAACTTCTTTGACATTTAAGCTATATTGCATACAATTCATTCTTTTAAAATGTACCACTCAGTGATTTTTACTATATTCATAGAGTGTGCAACCATTACCACTAATTAATTTTAGAAAATTTTCAGTACCCTGAGAAAAAATTCCACACCCATTAACAGTCATTCTCCATTCAACCCTTCCTCAGGCCCTGACAACCACTAATCTACCTTTTTGCCTCTACAGATTTTTCTGTTCTGGATATTTCATATTAGTTGAAATGACACATGGTCTTTTGTGATTGGCTTATTGAATATTTTCAAGATTCATCCACATTGTAGCATGTATCAGCACTTCACTATTTTTATTTGCATGATACAGTTTAAGTGTGTGAATATATCATGTTTATTTATCAATTCATCAGTTAATGGACATTTGAGTTATTTGCAATTTTGGTCTGTTATGAATATTGCTGCTATGAACTTTCATGTATAAGTTGTTGTGTGGACATATGTTTGTATGTCTCTTCTGTATATACCTAAAAGTGGAATTTCTGAGTCATGTGTTTATTATTACTAAGAAATCGAGGAGCTGGAATCTTCAATCACTATGGACTATTAGCTGGTAAGTTCCCTCTCTGGTTAGTCTTGAAAGAGTACATGTCTAGGGCATAGGCATAGTTTTCCAGACCACTAGGGATGACTGTGATTTTAACAGGGTCCTCTTTGATGGTCTGTTTCCCTCATTTCCCAGCTAAACTTCTTGCTGGTCTGCCTCTATTGGTATCATACCAAGCTGTTACCCCCCAACTGATTGCTAGCTGATGGCTTTATTGGTTTCATCAACACACCTTGGTGCATAATTTGCTCCAAATAGAGTTGCTCCCCTCAGGTAGAGCATGGTATCACCAGTCTTTGAGGCTTGCTCCCCTAACCTGTGCCTCACCTCTTCCCTTACAGGACAGAACTGCTAGTCTATGAAGCAAGTTTTGATGGTGGAATTTACCTTTCCCTGTGTGTTCCAACAAGATCCAATCTAGGGAGTAGGATCTGTGTATGTGAGGAAAGACTGGTGCTACCACCCAGCTATCGATCTCCCACCAGGAAAGATTGTCCCCAACATAGAGCTGTGGGGAATTGGGGGACTACACTCTTTACCAGCTGCCTTGCCAGACTTTCCTTAGAGAATGGCAACTGGGGGTGGGAAATGAGAGCATTGCCTGCCTGCCATCATCCACCTAATATAGGTCTTTTGCAGGGTAGAGCTGTGGAAGATAGGATCTACCACTGGTTTCTATGCTGGGATAGCTTTTCCACACCACAAATTGGGTGAAGCACCCAACTTGAAAGCTAATGCCTTTCACTCTTATTACTAAATTTCCAGAGGCCTTGAATAAATCCTTTTCGGTCTGTTGCAAGTCAATCTCCAGAGACTATGAATGATCATCTTTGCTAATTTTGACCAGTTTATAGATATCTCTCTGGGTGAGACCTTCTGCCAAACTGCTCATGCTGCCATTCCATTAAGCCACACCTGGTATTTCTTTCTAGTTCCAAATGCCAAGTTAGATCAAATTATAATGTTTAAAATATCTATGATCTGTCATAAGTGAGAAGAAGAATCTCTAAATAACCTTTAAATAATTGGAAGAGGTGGGCAGGCAGGAGGTTGTAAATAAAGTATATATATTTTATGATTACTAGTCTTTTTCCACAAAAAATCATAATTATTCATGAGCTCTTTTTTTTTGAAGGAGCAGGGTGTTAATTTCTCAAATTTCTTGCAGTAAAAATAAGATCTTCTACATTTCCAACCTACTTGATTTTAAATTACTCCCTTTTCTTGCTCCCTTAAATATAAAATTAATAAAGGAAAACTTTATTATATTATAATGTATATTTATAGCACTTCTCCATAAAATATGTCCTTACTAGGATGATCCAGGGTTTTCATTAGAAATTCAGTTTTTTAACTTATGAATACTCTTTTTATTCAGTGAAACTTAGTAAAAAAAATTAAACTAGACTATTTTATATCTGAATTCATATTTGAACTTTAAAATAAGGAGGTCTTACTTTTATTGATCATATGGCATTATCTTTATGTTTGAGAGTTTAAGCTCTTTTCATTGTTTTTCATTGGTTCTAAATAATTCCACTTTTACTATTCCATCAGTACTCTAATTATAGCAATTTAATTTAAAAAATTCTCACTGAATGCCTACTATATGTGAGGTTCTAAGCTAATTAAAAAGGAACAAAGTATAGTCCCAACCCAGTAATTTGTACTACCTAAAAGGAAGTACGTAAATTAGTTTAAAATAAATTAATATGATAGTGCCAATGGAAACTGAACATAAAGCACTGTGACAGTTCACAATAGGGAAAGATCACATCAGACTGGGAAGCTCAAGAAAAAAACTCAGTGTATTTGATATGTATTATTCATCCATCTTTCAGCTCCTGCTGAGCAAAGGTGTATAAAATAGAGAGAGAGATCATAGAGATAGAGACAGAGATGAGAAAGAGAGAGAGATAACAAACAAGATCATACTTGATACTTCAGAGTAAGGACGTATGGGCATATTTTTGTTAGGTTCAGTTGGAAAAGAAGAGCTCTGCAGGGAGGAAATTCTAACAGCATACATGTTAAGGCACAAGGATGGAGTCACAAACCATTGTGCCTTTGGAACCCAGTAGGTTAATGTAATTAAATGGAGTGGGCCACTTATAACACAATAGGGAAGGGGTGGGCATGTGCCTGAAAAGGGTGTAGATTTTACTCTCATCCAGACAACTATTTTCATGCAGTAAATATATATGTTTTTAAGACACATCATATTCAGATCCTAGTCAGTGACCTCACATTGATCTTCAAGAGTCAAGAGAGCTTTCATGAAGTCCTGTTCAGTTGTTCTTATCCATTGGCCCATTTAGTTTTCTATACAGAAATCTATGGTTTTACATGACAGTAAGTGTCTTCTAAATATTTGAGAAAAATCTGTATGCTCTTTATCGTGGTAAAGGATTTTCTTGACAAAAGTCAGTTCAAATATTTGGGAATTTAAGATAGAAAATTTTGTTCTTACAGATCACTCACAATGTAAAAAGTAAATCTAGTAGTGAACAAAATGCTGATGTGAATGTGTCTGTGTTATAATAGTTTATAAAATAGTTTATGAAACACAGGTGTACCTTGAGTCATTACATCTCAATACTATAGATATCCTATCTTGATTCTCAGGTTTTTCAAGACAAATTTCTAGCTACAGTTCTTATTCTTCCACTCCCAACAAAACAAAACAAAACAAAAACCCACTGGGTCAAAAAAGATCCTCTGACCATATGTGAGATTAAATTCTAAAATAAATTCATATCTTTGATCCTTTCCCATTACACAAAACATTTAATCAATAAAAAACTTATGCTTCATAACTTATTTTACATTAAAAATTTCAGTGATGAAAATTATCTGAATCTTTGTGGTATTAAATATCTGAAGGCCTTCAATTTTTTGACAATTATCAAGATTTGTATAATTAAATAGAAATTAAATTTATACTTTATTTTTTATATTAAATTCAGTATATTCATGGTAAATGCTCAATTATTATTATATGTCAATTAATTAATAAGTAAAGAATATATTTGATATTTTATTATCCTAAGGGTATATATTTTTAAGTATCACACATAATTCATATTTGCATAAGGCAAAGATCCATACAGTATTTAAATCTGGAAAGACCAAATTTTAGAGAAACCCTAAACAACCCTATTGTTTCCAATATCCAATTACAAGATATTGTTAGATATGGGATATCTCAGACAATGCCTATTAATTACCAAAAAAGTAATTTATTAAAGTTTTATCAAATACATGATGAAGAGAGTCAGTTTTGTAGTGGCATGTATACATAATCACAGATTTGTTACAAACAAAACTAAACTAAACAGGTTTTGAATATTTGACATTTCAATTGTAGAAATGGGATGCAAAGTTAAGTACTTCATTTTTAAAATCCCAGACTGAAGTGCTCAAAGAAATGGATGTATTTTAAAAATATATGTAATCCTCTCTATGTCTAAAAAGAGTGAATTGAAACTGAGAAAAAAAACTTTAAGAATGGAACACTAACTAATACATTTATAGGAGAACTACTGATGAATGGTGACATTTCTGCTTCGTGTTTCTTCTGGTGGGAACAATGGATTCCTATGCATCCCAATTAATGTCATGACCATAGAATTGTTATGCCATGATGCTTGAAAATCACTGACTCATAGTAAACCTTCACTAAACCTATAATTGCAGTTGCATTCCCATATCACTATTCTGGAAAATACCTTCAATTGTTTGTTTTTGTTTGTTTGTTTGTTTCTCTTTTCTTTGTTTTTCTTTTTTTTAACTTATAAAGGTAGTTTCATAGTTGCTATTTTTGAAGAAATATAATTAAAAACAAAATCTCCTCCCAACCTAGAAAATCCTCACCACAAACGTGGTAGAGAAAGAAAACAATTTTATTATTGAACAAGCTTTTAAACCAGAATGTGCTGTGCATCCCAGGCAATCTGCTAATAGATTGCAAGGATAAAATAAATGCTACCCTTTATAGAGCCAAGCAGAATTTACCCATTACATGCATGTTCTCAAGATAAACAATTACTAATCCTCAAGTAAGAGAACCTGACAGCAGAATTGGTCATACATAGTTCATTCTAACTTTACCTGATAATTGAATTGACCCCCTGTGTTACCTAATTGGCTTTATTCCTAGGGAAAACAAACCTCTTATATCTTTATGAAAGAGATGGTTTTGCAACTTGGAACAAGGTGCCCACTTCTAATCTTCCACAGAAACTGGGAGATAAGGGTGGTATTTCCCTTGATGTTTCCAGGTCTTTGAGAAAGGCATTCTTTGGTCATAAAGCTGACAAAAGGTCTCATTTTCAAAAGAGTGTACTTATATTTCTAAAAGAGGAGGAAACACTTACAATTTTAAGTTTTCTAAAGTAAATGCTCTGATAAAAAGGAGGGAAGTGTATCTCTTCCTTTACTTTCAAGAGAGAGAATTAAGCCCCCTTTTTTTTAAATTTATTTTTGCGGTACATGGGCCTCTCACTGTTGTGGTCTCTCCCGTTGTGGAGCACAGGCTCTGGACGCGTGGGCTCAGAGGCCATGGCTCAGGGGCCCAGCCGCTCCGCGGCATGTGGATCTTCCCAGACCGGGGCACGAACCCGTGTCCCCTGCATCGGCAGGTGGACTCTCAACCACTGCACCACCAGGGAAGCCCTAAAGGTCTTTTTTTTTTTTTTTTTTTTTTTTGCGGTATGTGGGCCTCTCACTGTTGTGGCCTCTCCCGTTGCGGAGCACAGGCTCCGGATGCGCAGGCCCAGCGGCCATGGCTCACGGGCCCAGCCGCTCCGCGGCATATGGGATCCTCCCAGACCGGGGCACGAACCCGTATCCCCTGCATCGGCAGGCGGACTCTCAACCACTGCACCACCAGGGAGGCCCCTAAAGGTCTTTTTGAAGTATCAGCTAGGCCCAAAGCTGGGAGTGTTTTTTTTTTTTTTTTAACCTAAATGTTAGTAACCAACATTAGGTCTCATTAGTGTTTTGACCATAAGGTCTTTCAGTTACCTACTTCATATTATTATCATTACCCCAATGAAACATAATATTAAAAATAATGTAATATTTTAATAAAACTTTGCTTTGAAAAAAAATACTTTATTACATGATTGCATTTTTATATTGCAAAAAATAACATGCTAATGTGCTTTCATTTGAAGATTGTTAAGAGAGGCACTAAAATATTTGGGGGGTATGGGGATTAATAATATGGTTAAAAGTAAAAAAGAAAAGACCAGGAGGAAGTGTTTTGGACAATTTGCAAGGGAACTATCCTGGACTGTAGGTCTACATCAGAAAGGTTGTAATAATTTGTTACCAAAGGTTGAACTAGATAAGCAGAGATTTTAGAGTGATAAGGATTGGAGTACTTAGAATACAAAGATATACCTAAAGAATAACCATTAGGACAAAACTTGGCAGTATGAATACTAGACTCTGTATTTCATTCAAAGATTATTAATATTTGACCTATAAGTACATTCAAGGATTATAAGCATTCAAAAAAAGCCAATAGGAGTTATACATATATATGTACATGTATATACATTTTAAGAAAAAAGAAAAATGACGTTTCACAAAAAGGAACTTTAAAAAGCTCAGGAATTCCTCTATTTTGTAAGATCAGCATCTTATAACTCATTAAGGAAAACTCTTATAAGTAATCTTTAATATATTTTCTTCACTGAATTCTTATATCCTCTAAAACCTCCCCTAGCTCCTTAGGTAATGATTTTGTATCTAGAGCAAATGAAATCTGAAAATCAAATTATGGATTTGACTTCTGATTGAAAAAACTAAATATAGGTGATTCATTGAATTCTGTATTCCACGAAAAATTAAATAGTCTTAGGGTGCAGGCATAATTTGTCATGAGAAGTTGAAAAACTGCTCAATTTTTATATTCATGGGTAAAAGTCAATTATCTTATTCAATCTAAAGGATCACAGAGTGTAATATAATTATAGAAGAAATTATATATTATATGTTTAAACCATGCTATTTACATTCAAATGTATATCTCTATATCTATATCCATATCTATATTTCTGTATTAGACTGTTAATTTTCAATTAATCACTGTGAGGCAAATATTATAGATGAGGAAAGTGATGCTTAATATGCTAAGAACTTTTTCCAAACTCACAAGGTATATTAAAGACAGAAACATAATTTGAATCCTAGATATGTTTGCTTTGGAAATACTTCATTCATTCAACACGTATTTATTACATGTCCTCAATGTCCCAAGTGCTTTTTATTCTAGAGGTAAACTGGTGAAGAGGAGAAATTTGTCCCACCCAGCCTTCATGCTCCTTCCTTACCTAGTATCCTGAAGGCTGGTTAAAATGTGCTGTCCAATCTACTTCCTCATTTGTTCCAGTGAGGGCACACCCAGCTCTTGTGATAAGGACACTCAGCTACTGCAGTTTGTGGCTGAGGCCATTCCTCTGATTCCCAGTTTATAAGTCTTTTTTACCACACCACAAACTGATAATACAGGTCTTAGTGTGTTTTTAACATTCTGTTAACTCACTCAGTATATAATGTAGGCATCCAAACAGGTATATTTACTTTTCCAAGACACCCCTGTGTCGCCTCTGTAATGTGGGGAAAAATAAAGTTTCTACCTCATCACAGCTGTCTTCACAAAGGATATGAAAAACTGCTGTCAAATTGTCCTTGTGGCAGCACTCATGGATTTTTAAGACAGTCAAAATAAAGAGATCACTCATGCTGTGCTCAGTTAATTTTGCATGTATAGACAAGATGCCTTATAGAACCCAGTGATTAGATAACAGCTGATTTAATTAAAGGACAACGTGTAGAAGCAGCATTCCTATTTGATTCACATAAAAAAAGAAGACATACAGCTAGTTAAAACATCACAGTATTGCCTAAAATCTCAGTATTATCTCTTGCAAATGAGACAGAGCGAGGAAAAACAACAAGCAAAACATTATGTATAAAGGATCTACTGACATTGGAAAAGCTAGAAACAAGAAACATTTCACAGTTATGCTTACTTGATCCTAACAGCCAGCCTGAAATTCTTTGATAGAGTAAAGAATATTAGTTATTAGAATATTTTAAGAAAAAAAGGAATGTTGAAAACACACAGCTGGAAAGTGATTCCATTTGTTTCTATGTTGAATCCCCTCCCTCACCCTTAGAGCTTTACAATTGTAACATTCACAGGGGACAAAAGTGGCCATGAAGTTAAAATGAGATAGTGCATATAAAAGGCACATGGCTCCTATGGAACAGATGCAAACTTTATGTTAGAACTTTTACATTTTCTGTTATCATTAAGAGTTGGTGATTTTTATAGCTAACAAGAACTAATTTGATCCATCATGCTATAAAATTTCAAAGTATGTGGAGTAGAGCCACTTGAGTAAAGAGAAACCACTAATTTTCATGGTTTAGGTCAAATTCTAACCTAAAGCAAGATATTTGTGTCTGTTATACTCTGTGCAGAAAATATGACTACTTCTCACTAAGAAATCAGGGATACATGCATAGCAATGTAAATGTTTTGCTAGCAATTTAAAAAAAATGGAAAACAGAAAATGTGATAGTTTCTATTACAATAAATGGAAGTGCACATACAAAAATAAAGTTGAAATATGCATATATAATGTAACAAAAAGGTAATGACCTTCTCCACAAAGAGTATTTCAATTTTATGACACCCCAGTTTACTTCAATTAAACATAGGTAAAAGATAAAGGAACCCTTTAGAAATACACCAGTACTGGGACTGGGTAATATTGATTCTCATAGTGAATCCTGAGCTGCAAGTAGGTAGAAATATTATATTCATTTTAGTATATTTATATAATTATAATATTTGCACCTATTTTTCTGGCATGAGTTACAGATTAATTGTATTTCCCAAAAAGGTGAGCAATATTTCATATTTATTCTTTTAGAGTTTTGTGGATTTTTATTAGGTATATTAGATTATTAGGGTTGCCATAACAAAATACCACAGACATTTCTGTAAGTTTTAGGGGCTAGAAGTTCAAGGTCAATGTACTAGCAGGGATAATTTTTCCTTAGCTTGAAGATGACCGACCACCTTCTCATTTTATCCTCACATGGCCTTTTCTCAACTTTCTGTCATCTCTGGTGTCTCCTTCTCCTCTTATAAGGACACCAGTCATATGGGATCAGCACCACACCTTTATGACTTCATTTAACCTTGATTATCTCTTTAAAAGCCCTGTCTCCAAATACAGTCACATTTTGGGTTAGGGTTTCAACATACTAATTTTGAAGGGGACACAATTCAGCTGCCTAGGACTCCCTTTCACTAGGAAAGGGAGAAGCAATTACATTTTAAAATGTTAGTGGGTGGATGTGCAGTAAAAGTTTATCCTTGCTCAAAGAAAGGTTTGACTCTTGACCAGGTCCTGGGAAGTAACTTCTAAGCCCTTTTAATGTCCTGCCTACTTAGAGTGTCTTTGTTTACCAGGAGACCTTAGAGTGTGCTAGATAGTCCAAGCTGGCAATGGGATTTATGGTAGAGGCCTAGGGCCATGTGATATCAACTTGACCTCGGGAGGGGCTGGAGAACTACAATACAAATGATTTTAGTCAAAGTTGAAGTTAAAGGCACAGTTTTCCAGACTGCCAAGACTGTCCAAGCCTTCTGACCCAAATTGTGAGTTTGGGGCATTTTCAAAACCATCTTCAGATTCAATAATTTGGAAGAGACCTAAATGGAAAAGTCCTGGAGAATTACAAATGCAGAGTTTCTACCTTTCTCTGGGTAAGTGTGGCAATACACATGGATTATTGACAACTCAGAAAGCTTATGCAAGCTTCAGTGTCAAGAGTTTTTTTTCTTGAGACTTTATTGACTAGACATAATTGTCTGATTTGCCCCAGTGAATGAACTTAATCTAAAGTCCACTCCAAAACCTCCCCCAGGTCAGATAGACATCACATGGCCCAAAGCCCTAGCCCTTTAATCATGATTGGTCTTTCTTGCCTGTCCAGACCCCACTCTGACACATCTTGTCCCCATAAACTGTCAGTTGTGATCCAAGGGGCCCACTATCAATAACAATGGCACTCTTGGCACTCAGGAAATTCCAAGAGTTTTAGAGGTTATCTCCTAGAAGGCCAAAAAAAGACAAAACCTCTCTTTAGAGGACGGATTCCTTGCTATCCATAGACTGGCCACATGAGTGGTCAACCACGTCTCAGTGACCAACTCCTAATAAAAAACCTGGACCCCAAGGTTCATGTGCCTTTCGCTGGTGAGCAATGCCAAATATCGGGGCCAAG
Organism: Mesoplodon densirostris; assembly: GCF_025265405.1. Taxonomy (NCBI): domain Eukaryota; kingdom Metazoa; phylum Chordata; class Mammalia; order Artiodactyla; family Ziphiidae; genus Mesoplodon; species Mesoplodon densirostris. The sequence goes on along the minus strand of NC_082665.1, from coordinate 88,347,231 downwards.
GGGAGTAAGCACTCTGGGTGCACTCTACTGGGAAGGACAACAAATAACTCCACTCCTGGTCTTCCTAGACACTGCCTTATGTATTGCTTCCCTTTGATGATTTTAATCTGTATTCTTTCTGTTTAATAAAATGTAACTTTGAATGTAAAGGCTTTTCCGAGTTCCCTGAATTCCTTTAATGAGTCACTGAACCTGAGGGTGGTCTTGAGGACCTCCCAAAAAGAGCAATGAACATATATGATCTGAAGTATGTCTTTCCCATGGCAGTATTTTGAGGATGAGAAAGAAATTGAGAACTACCACTGTACAATGATTCTTTTGGTTTACCCAGGAGTTACAGAAACTATAATTCCACTAATTATTTTATCACATCATGATGACACAGAAGATCCTGAATCACAATGCTAACTCTCATATTTCCCTTTTAGAAGCAATATATGAGAAGAAAATCAATCTGATAAACCTCCAAACTTTCCGGCTTGGCAAACCACAGGTAATACTTGATTTGCTCACTGTCCAGTTAAATTTAATGACAACACCCATGTTTTACCATTCCTTAGCAACAACAAGAACTTCCAAGTCAGAGATAGCAGGACTTTTCTTAGTAAATATACCAAATAATGTTTCCTAAACCATAAACACTGAAAGAGAGAGCAAATTTAAGCTTAACCTAAAATATATGGTAGATATGAAAATGCAGAAGATGATAATTTAACTTCAACATATTCTAAGTCCATATATCTGTTGTCTATAAATATACAAATAGATTCACATAAAATAGTGCTTGTGTATAAATATATATAAGTAAGCACTTATACCTATATACATGCCTTTTAAACACTTTACATATATTAACTCATTTAATCTCCACAATAATGCTGTGCCTTAAGCTCAGCATTATTGTACCTGTTTTGTAGATAAGATAATTTAAGCATAGAGGTTAAGTAATTTAGCTCACTATTTCATGATAGATAGATGGCTGTTCTTTTCAATTCTTGACAGCTTGGCCCCAGAATAAAAAATCACCATGCTGTGGTGAAATAAAAACCACATATATTTGGGGAAGAGGGAGAAGATGGCGGAAGAGTAAGATGCGGAGAAGAGCACAGCAACAGGGGTGCGGAGGGCAAAGTGGAGAGATTCCCGCACAGAGGATCAGTGCAGACCAGCACTCATCAGTCCGAGAGGCTTGTATACTCACCCGCCGGAGTGGGCGGGGGCTGGGAGCTGAGGCTTGGGCTTCGGTTGGAGCGCAGGGAGAGGACTGGCGGCATGAACACAGCCTGAAGAGGTTAGTACACCACAGCTAGCCGGGAGGGAGTCTGGGGAAAAGTCTGGACCTGCTGAAGAGGCAAGACACTTTTTCTTCCCTCTTTGTTTCCTGGTGTGCAAGGAGAGGGGATTAAGAACTCTGCTTAAAGGAGTTCCAGAGATGGGCGCGAGCTGCGGTTAAGAGCACGGACCCCAGAGACGGGCATGAGACACTAAGGCTGCTGCTGCTGCCACCAAGAAGCCTGTGCACAAGCACAGGTCACTATCCACACCTCCCATCCCGGGAGCCCCTGCAGCCCACCACTGCCAGGGTCACGTGATCCAGGGACAACTTCCCCAGGACAATGCATGGCACACATCAGGCTGGTGCAATGTCACTCTGGCTTCTACTGCTGCAGGCTTGTCCCGCATCATGCCCATCCCTCCTCCCGGCCTGAGTGAGCCACAGTCCCCGAATCACCAGCTCCTTTAACCCCATCCTGTCTGAGCAAAGAACAGATACCCTCCAGTGACCCACACACAGAGGTGGGGCCAAAACCAAAGCTAAGCCCCAGGAGCTGTGTGAACAAAGAAGAGAAAGGGAAATCTCTCCCAGCAGCCTCAGGAGCAGTAGATTAAATCTCCACTTGATGTACCCTGCATCTGTGGAATACAGGAATAGACAACAAATCATCCCAAATTGAGGAGGTGGACTTTGAGAGAAAGATTTATTGTTTTCTCCCCTTTTCCTCTCTTTGTGAGTGTGTATGTATATGCTTCTATGTGAGATTTTGTCTGTATAGCTTTGCTTTCACCATTTGTCCTAGAGTTCTATCTGTCCATTTTTTTTTACTTTTTAAAATATTTTTTCTTAATAATTAATTTTATTTTAATAACTTTATTTTATCTTACTTGATTTTATTTTCTTTTATCCTCTTTCTTTCTTTCTTTCTTTCTTTCTACTTTTTCTCCCTTTTATTCTGAGCCTAGTGGATGAAAGGCTCTTTCTTAGCGCTACAGACAGGAGTCATTGCTGTGCCTCTGAGGTGGGAGAGCCAACGTAAGGACACTGGTCCACAAGAGACCTCCCAGCTCCACATAATATCAAATGGTGAAAATCTCCCAGAGATCTCCATCTCAACACCAACACTCAGCTTCAGTCAAAGACCAGCAAACTACAGTGCTGGACACCCAATGCCAAACAAATAGCAAGACAGGAACACAACCCCACCCATTAGGAGAGAGGCTGCCTAAAATAATAATAAGTCCACAGACACCCCAAAACACACCACAAGACGTGGACCTGCCCACCAGAAAGACAAGACCTAGCCTCATCCACCAGAACACAGGCACTAGTCCCCTCCACCAGGAAGCCTACACAACCCACTAAACCAACTGTAGCCACTGGAGACAGACACCAAAAACAACGGGAACTATGAAGCTGCAGCCTGCAAAAAGGAGACCCCAAACACAGTAAGATAAGCAAAATGATAAGACAAAAAAACACACAGTAGATGAAGGAGCAAGATAAAAATGCACCAGACCTAACAAATGAAGAGGAAATAGGCAGTCTCTGTGAAAAAGAATTCAGAATAATGATACTAAAGATATCCAAAATCTTGAAAATAGAATAGAAATAATGCAAAAAAATATTAACAAGGACCAAGAAGAACTAAAGATGAAACAAGCAATGATGAACAACACAATAAATGAAATTAAGAATACTCTAGAAGGGATCAATAACAGAATAACTGAGGCAGAAGAACAGATAAGTGATGTGGAAGGTAAAATACTGGAAATAACTACTGCAGAGCAGAATAAACAAAAAATAATGAAAAGAACTGAGGACAATCTCAGAGACCTCTGGGACAATATTAAACACAACAACATTTGAATTATAGGGGTTCCAGAAGGAGAAGAGAAAAAGAAAGGGACTGAGAAAATATTTGAAGAGATTATAGTTGAAAACTTCCCTGATATGGGAAAGGAAATAGTTAATCAAGTCCAGGAAGCACAGAGAGTCCCATAAAGGATAAATCCAAGGAGAAACACGCCAAGAAACATATTAATCAAACTGGCAAAAATTAAACACAAAGAAAATATATTAAAAGGAGGAAGGGAAAAATAACACAGAGGGGAATCGCCATCATGTTAACAGCTGATCTTTCAGCAGAAACTCTGCAAGCCAGAAGGGACTGGAAAGACATATTTAAAGTGATGAAGGAGAAAAACCTACAAATAAGATTACTCTATACAGCAAACATCTCATTCAGGTTCGATGAAGAAATTAAAACCTTTACAGACAAGCAAAAGCTGAGAGAGTTCAGCTCCAGCAAACCAGCTTTATAACAAATGCTAAAGGATCTTCTCTAGGCAAGAAACACAACAGAAGGAAAAGACCTATAATAACAAACCCAAAACAATTGAGACAATGGGAATAGGAACATACATATCGATAATTACCTTAAATGTAAATGGATTAGATGCTCCCACCAAAAGACACAGACTGGCTGAATGGATACAAAAACAAAACCCACATATATGTTGTCTACAAGAGACCCACTTCAGACCTACAGACACATAGAGACTGAAAGTGAGGGGATGGAAAATGATATTCCATGCAAATGGAAACCAAAAGAAAGCTGGAGTAGCAATTCTCATATCAGAAAAAAATAGACTTTAAAATGAAGACTACTAGAAGAGACAAAGAAGGACACTACATAATGATCAAGTGATAAATCCAAGAAGAAGATATAAAAGTTGTAAATATTTATGCACCCAACATAGGAGCACCTCAATACATAAGGCAAATACTAAAAGCCATAAAATGGGAAATCAACAGTAACACATTCAGAGTAGGGGACTTTAACATCCCACTTTCACCAATGGACAGATCATGCAAAATGAAAATAAATAAGGAAACACAAGCTTTAAATGATACATTAAACAAGATACACTGAATTGATACTTATAGGACATTCCATCCAAAAACAACAGAATACATATTTTTCTCAAGTGCTCATGGAACATTCTCCAGGTTAGATCATATCTTGGGGCACAAATCAAGCCTTGGTAAATTTAAGAAAATTGATATCATATCAAGTATCTTTATTGACCACAATGCTATGAGACGAGATATCAATTACAGGAAAAGATCTGTAAGAAATACAAACATATGGAGGCTAAACAATGTACTACTTAATAACGAAGTGACCACTGAAGAAATCAAACAGGAAATTTAAAAAAATACATAGAAACTAATGACAATGGAGACACGACCAACAAAAACCTATGGGATGCAGGAAAAGCAGTTCGAAGAGGGAAGTTTATATAATACAATCCTACCTTAAGAAACAGGAAACATCTCGAATAAACAACCTAACTTTGCACCTAAAGCAATTAGAGAAAGAAGAAGAAAAAAAAACCCAAAGTTAGCAGAAGGAAAGAAATCATAAAGAACAGATCAGAAATAAATGAAAAAGAAATGAAGGAAATGATAGCAAAGATCAATAAAACTAAAAGCTGGTTCTTTGAGAAGATAAACAAAATTGATAAACCATTAGCCAGACTCATCAAGAAAAGAAGGGAGAAGACTCAAATCAATAGAATTAGAAATGAAAAAGGAGAAGTAACAACTGACACTGCAGAAATACAAAAGATCATGAGAGATTAGTACAAGCAACTCTATGCCAATAAAATGGACAACCTAGAAGAAATTGACACATTCTTAGAAATGCACAACCTACCAAGACTGAATCAGGAAGAAATAGAAAATATGAACAGACCAATCACAAGCACTGAAATTGAAACTGTGATAAAAAAAATCTTCCAACAAACAAAAGCCAAGGACCAGATGGCTTCACAGGCGAATTCTATCAAGAATTTTGAGAAGAGATGACACCTATACTTGTCAAACTCTTCCAAAATATAGCAGAGGGAGGAACACTCCCAAACTCATTCTATGAGGCCACCATCACCCTGATACCAAAACCAGACAAGGATGTCACAAAGAAAGAAAACTAGAGGCCAATATCACTGATGAACATAGATGCAAAAATCCTCAACAAAATACTAGCAAACAGAATCCAACAGCACATTAAGAGGATCATACACCATGATCAAGTGGGGTTTATTCCAGGAATTCAAGGATTCTTCAATATATGCAAATCAATCAATGCGATACACCATATTAACAAATTGAAGGAGAAAAACCATATGATCATCTCAATAGATGCAGAGAAACCATTCGACAAAATTCAACACCCATTTATGTTAAAACCCCTCCAGAAAGTGGGCATAGAGGGAACTTTCCTCAACATGATAAAGGCCATGTATGACTAACCCAGAGCCAACATCGTCCTCAATGGTGAAAAACTGAAAGCATTTCCACTAAGATCAGGAACAAGACAAGGTTGCCCACTCTCACCACTCTTATTCAACATAGTTTTGGAAGTTTTAGCCATAGCAATCAGAGAAGAAAAGGAAATAAAAGGAATCCAAATTGGAAAAGAAGAAGTAAAGCTGTCACTGTTTGCAGATGACATGATACTATACATAGAGAATCCTAAAGATGCTACCAGAAAACTACTAGAGCTAATCAATGAATTTGGTAAACTAGCAGGATACAAAATTAATACAGAGAAATCTCTGGCATTCCTATACACTACTGTTGAAATATCTGAAAGTGAAATCAAGAAAACACTCCCATTAACCATTGCAACACAAAGAATAAAATATCTAGGAATGAACCTACCTAAGGAGACAAAAGACCTGTATGCAGAAAATTATAAGACACTGATGAAAGAACTTAAAGATGATACAAATAGATGGAGAGATATACCATGTTCTTGGATTGGAAGAATCAACATTGTGAAAATGACTCTTCTACCCAAAGCAATCTACAGATTCAATGCAATCCCTATCAAACTACCACTGGCATTTTTCACAGAACTAGAACAAGAAATTTCACCATTTGTATGGAAACACAAAAGACCCCGAATAGCCAAAGCAACCTTGAGAACAAAAATTGGAGCTGGAGGAATCAGGCTCTCTGACTTCAGACTATACTACAAAGCTACAGTAATCAAGACAGTATGGTACTGGCACAAAAACAGAAAGATAGATCAATGGAAGAGGATAGAAAGCCCAGAGATAAACCCACGCACATATGGTCACCTTATCTCTGATAAATGAGGCAGGAATATGCAGTGGAGAAAGGACAGCCACTTCAATAAGTGGTGCTGGGAAAACAGGACAGGTACATGTAAAAGTATGAGATTAGATAACTCCCTAACACCATACACAAAAATAAGCTCAAAATGGATTAAAGACCTAAATGTAAGGCCAGAAACAATCAAACTCTTAGAGAAAAACATAGGCAGAACACTCTATGGCATAAATCACTGCAAGTTCCTTTTTGACCCACCTGCTAGAGAAATGGAAATAAAACCAAAAATCAACCAATGGGACCTAATGAACCTTCAAACCTTTTGCACAGAAAAGGAAACTGTAAACAAGACCAAAAGACAACCCTCAGAATGGGAGAAAATATTTGCAAATGAAGCAACTGACAAAGGATTAATCTCCAAAATTTACAAGCAGCACATGCAGCTCAATAACAAAAAAACAAACAACGCAATCCAAAAATGGGCAGAAGATGTAAATAAACATTTCTCCGAAGAAGATATACAGACTGCCAACAAACACATGAAAGAATGCTCAACATCATTAATCATTAGAGAAATGCAAATCAAAACTACAATGAGATATCATCTCACACCAGTCAGAATGGCCATCATCAAAAAATCTAGAAACAATAAATTCTGGACAGGGTGTGGAGAAAGGGAACACTGGTGGGAATGTGAATTAGTATAGCCACTATGGAGAACAATATGTAGGTTCCTTAAAAAACTACAAATAGAACTACCATATGACCCAGCAATCCCACTACTGTGCATGTACCCTGAGAAAACCATAATTTAAAAATAGTCATGTACCAAAATGTTCATTGCAGCTCTATTTACAATAGCCAGGAGATGGAAACAACATAAGTGTCCATCATCGGATGAATGGATAAAGAAGATGTGGCACCTATATACAATGGAATATTACTCAGCCATAAAAAGAAACGAAATTGAGTTATTTGTAATGAGGTGGATGGACCTAGAGTCTGTCATACAGAGTGAAGTAAGTCAGAAAGAGAAAGACAAATACCGTATGCTAACACATATATATGGAATTTAAAAAAAAATGTCATGAAGAACCTAGGGGTAAAACGGGAATAAAGACACAGACCTACTAGAAATGGACTTGAGTATATGGGGAGGGGGAATGGTAAGCTGTGACAAATTGAGATAGTGGCATGGACATATATACAGTACCAAACGTAAAATAGATAACTATTGGGAAGTAGCCACATAGCACAGGGAGATCAACTCGGTGTTTTTTGACCACCTAGAAGGGTGGTATATGGAGGGTGAGAGTGAGGGAGGCACAAGAGGGAAGTGATATGGGAACATATGTGTATGTATAACTGATTCACTTTGTTATAAAGCAGAAAGTAACAGACAATTGTAAAGCAATTATACTCCAATAAAGATGTAAAAAACAAAAATAAAGAAAAGAAAGAAAAAGAAACCCACATATATTTATATATACAGAATATTTTGTCCAGAATCAGTATTTATCAGTTCAGTGTTTAAAACCAGTAGCATGAGAATTAAAAACTGGGCTCCCACATTTTGTTCCTGTGTGTTTTGGTACATGATAATAACCTCACTGTGTCTCAATTTCCTCATTAATAAATCTGTGAAGTCATTGTAATCACTACAGGGTATAACATAATGGTTAAATGAGCAAATGCATGTCAAGCGCTTAGAAATTTTCCTGGATCATAGTAAACACTCAATAGATATTACAATTACAATTTTATAGCTCAAATTCACAAATAAATTGTAGATAATTCTTAGACAAGGATCTAGTATTGAAATAGCCTCATATAAATTTATTCACATCTTATACGATAGGAAGAATTAAAATCAGAGTATTTGTGATGGCCCTGTCTCGTAACGTTTTACTTAACTTGAATTTTAAATATGAGTATGCATACTAGGAATGGATCCCAACGCATATTATTTCTACATCATACAAATTACAAATTCTAAGTATATTTCAGAATCACCTAGCTCCAACTACAAACAAGCATTTCTGTGAATTCAGATATAAGTAGCATGTGGTTCAGCTTTACATTAAATATTGCTAGCTCTTACAAAACTTGGCATTCATACATTTGCAAAATTTGATCAAAAGTATACAACAACAAAAAAATCTTATTTACACAAACAAAAGTGGCCTCTGAAAGTACATGACCTTAGCTTAAACATATGCTCATCTCTGCCGAGAGTTTACTTTTGTTGACGAGATAACAGACTTGACTGAGCAGCTGGGAATCTGGGTTGTGCTGATTCCATCCTCAGGATGGAATCTTATCTGAAGATACAAATAAGCCAGAATTAGACTTTTTCCATTGATAAAGCTTTAATTGATGGATGAAAGAATTTCTAAATTCATTGCTTACATAATGCCGATTTCTTTAAAAAATCTAAAGAAGTGGTTTGCACTTAGTAGAACTTGAGATATTTGTAGACCTTAAAAAAATGTGATTGGAATAGTAAAAGAGTAAACTAGGATAAGTTAGGAGCTGTCAGATCAAGACTAATGGGTGAGGAAACATTTTCCGAGTAGATTCATTCTGGAATATGATTTACTGCCCAAGAAAGTCAGCAATTTTACAAGCTAAAAGAGCACATTTTTGAGGGACACAGCAGTTCAGAGAGAAAAACAGAAACACAATGCCATGACAATAGATTAAGCATTAGCATCAACATCTTTCAAAGGATAATGGACCATAAAAATCATCATGGAGGACAAAAAATAAAGCATCTGTTTGCAAAACATGAGCTATGAAGATCTAAGGCATGAAAGTACATTCTTTCTATTTGAAATTAAAAATGCTAATTAATGGAGGACAGCATTCCAAGGGGAGCCAGTATATGACCCAAGAAATATAAGGGAAAAAACGAATGGACAGGATAAAAATCTTTCCTGTGACCACTCATGATTGAGGATATGTCAAATTGTTTATAGGTGAAATCCTGAAGTTAGAAGTAGCTCTATCTAAAACATTAACTTTAGTCAACTGTGTATAAATTTATTGTCACTCTGTAATCGGGCGTACACTGCTGTGTGTGTAATGATATGATTTTAATGTCTGTGGTCATGTTGAGGCTGTGAGTTATGTTAAAGTGGCTGAAAACTTCAATATTGAACCATTCTACTTTTCAAAAAGGCTTGGTTTTCCCTTAATAAGTAATAGAGTTATAAGCAAGGATAGTCTTTTATACTTCACAGAGAAATTGAATGACACTTTTGCTCAAAATGATCCATTTTATATATTTCCAGACTTCAAGGATTCTATGGTTATTATTTCCTAATGTGAAGCAGCTTTGCTCCATTGCTCCTATTTTGTCCTTCACTGTGTCCTTATAGGGCTCTTGATTCTGTCTTCTCTGCCTTTGCACACCCAACCTGAGATTATCTACGAACACTGCTGTCCCTGTCATTGAGGTGAATTCAACCCCAAATAGACAGTTGCTAGAAGTGCAACTCCACTGCCAAGAACATGGCTATATTCTCAGAGGTGGCATAATGTAGTGGAAGTTGTATAGGCCTTGAAGCGTGATCTCTACCTCTGTTAAGGTTAAGACTCTTAACCGGGCCTGTTAATTTCATCATTTCAACTTCTGTGAGGCTTCCTTCCTGCAATGTCAGGAGCACCAATTTAAAAACTGCTTTGATTGACTGAACATGGAATTTGCGGTAAAGACACGTTTTCTGGCTTTGTCCCTAAAGAATTCTCTGAAGAAGGGTACATATGATACTATTATATATCTGTCTTACTTGAAGCAGCTTCATTTTGATGTCAAAGTTTATCTATAAAGCGTGTGCATTACACTAAAATTCATTGATTGATAGCCTTCTGTAAAGATATATACCAAGTAATTGCTATATATAAATAGCAGCAGCAAACTAATAATCCTGTCAGGTAAGGGCATGAATGATGAACTACTATTGACTTTAATGATATGGCTGACAGAAACTGTCAACATTTTATTCAAATCTATGAGTGAGTTGTGTGTGTGGACATACCTAATTGTTAACCATTTATGAGGTAATAAGACTTCTCTAGACTGCACTAAATCAAAGTTTATACCACAAGTAACTACAAAGTATTAAATAAATGAGCATGTCAAAGCTCCAAAGTGCTCTAATTTTCACTGGTAGATTCAAGCATGCTGCTGAGTTTTGCACCCATGCAAAAGAGAACTTAGTAGTATTCACATGGGAGATTTTACTCTCTGTGTAGATAGTGCAAAAAGCTCTAGTGGGTATTTTATTGGTACTTTCACAGGCAGGTTCAAAGGGTGAAATGTAAAATTATTCCAAAGCCAATATACAAATGGAGGCAATACTTCATGCTTCAATCTCTAGCTCAGGATTGGGAAGGTCATTTTTTCCCCTGATTTAAGAATGTCATAATTAACTTACAGTCAATTGTTCTTTTGCATGGGATCCACTTAATATGCCAACCCCTCTATAATTTTGGATTTCTTTTCTTTGGTTACTTTTGAAATAATTGTGCATTAATATAATAATCTAAACTGCTATTTTCCATTGTTTATAATTCTATTCCTTTAGGGAAAAATGTATCCTTATATCAAGAAACATTTAATCTTCAATTACTATCCCATGAATACCTCAACAGAGAGGATGAAATGGCATATAGATTGAGGCATATATTAATAGTTCATAGATATATTTAAGGCATATACTATTCCTAAAAAAATCATTTTTTCAACTGATCTTTAATAAAAATATACAGAGTAGCTGAAGAACTCTGAGATTATGATTTTGGAGTCCATACACTAAAAATATGTGCCAAAACTAAAAGAGGAAAGGTCAATGAAATATTTCTATTCAGTTCAGTAAAATTAATGTTCCCATTTCCTCTTCTTAGAAAAGTAAAGAGCAATTTCTATATAAAAACATTCCTTGGGAAGCTCTCACAATTTGAAAAGTAAGTTTATTTTTTGTAGCTTTGCATCTATTTTCAAAATATATAGAAAGGCAAACGTATATCTTATTGCTACTTTTACATTGATTTCACTGTGTACATTTTATATTAAGCATTTTCCCATGTTCCTTTGTGATGTTCTTCTCAGACTGTCATCCATAAATAGAAGTGTCACTAAGAGTAACATGTGTTAAGAATTTCTGAAGGAGCAGCAAATAGGATTTCCAATACATGGAAATTAGAAAGCACATATTGAAAAATGAGAAAATTTGTAATTTAAGTAACCTGAAGGTTCCAAATCTTTCTATCCAATATTTTCCTTTCTAGGAGAGACATTTTTGCTAGGAGCAGCAGAGAAACTCATTTTTAAAAATAAACTGATAGTGAGGGCTAGCATATTTCCATTTACTTAGATAGAAGAGTTTGACCTCTAGTGTGGTTGGATAATCCAGAAGATGGAATATATACATACGTGTGTGTGTGTGTGTGTGTGTATAAAATGAGATATATAGGATCTATCTATCTAACTTAGATATAACCTACTCAAGGATGTTTCATGGTTGCTTTGGAGATTTTATATATGTGTGTGTGAGTGTGCAATGAAGAAGAAAGGAAAAGAATAAGAAGTATTTCTTTTTTTCTTAAATGGGAGAATAGGAATTTAATAAGACTACTACCAATCATCTGTTATTAACAACAGGATTCACTGCACTACATTATTTTCAGTAATTTATTAACTTTCTTTGTACACTTGGTATTTTACAGAAACAATTAAATGGCTCTGCCTATCCAGGTGGAATGTAAAACCTCAAATATTTTGCCATAACATCATTAAACTTCTCTCATTTCTAAGTATCTTGGATGGAGTCCATACTGCTTGATGCAATTCATGTCTTAATCACCAAGAAACATGACTCAAGAGCTCATTTCTTCAGTGACAAATAAAAATTGCCTTATGAGTTTTCAAAGTATAAGAAAAATGGCTTACCAAAGCATGAATATCACATTAAAACAATGCAATGCTATTAGCATGCCCCACCTTCACCTTTTTGAGATGAGATCAAGCACAACTGCAAGAAATAGAGCAGAAATCATTTCAATTGAACACATAAAATCTTTCTTCACAGAAATGAGTTAAATAATACAAATAGGGAGTTATCAAGTTTTTTTAATAATAAGTAAATGGCAATAGTCAATACAATGCAACTCATTGAAAAAAATTTGCATATTAATCTTGGAAATGAATTTTTTATTTTTATAATTAGTCCTCCATTGTTGCTCTCTCTACACGTGAACAGCAAGTTTAAATTTATTGCAAATACAGGGATTACTATTAATATTAAAAACAATTGCTTCAATATACTAAATAATTTTAATCAGCAACAAATTATTTGTGAGAGAAGGGAAAGACGGTATTCTTGAAATAAAACAAAATAAAAGCCACTCAATAATGTTTTATTGGCAATATTCTACTCATATTGGGCAATTTTTTCCATATTTTACATAATAAATATGTAATGTTACTTACCTCTCTGCTCATGCACTGATCAGGAGGCTTATTCCTTTTAATTGACAACTAAAGCAATGAATTCTTGCAGACATACTAGTAAAGCAGGTCATTGGGTTACATAGTTTTATCAATGGAAACACATAGCAATAAACCATAAAAGATTCCAGTTTCTTACTTAACATAGTGAAAAAGAATGACTTAAATTCTTACAGGCCAGAAGCCAAAAACACAATCCATATATTAGCATTTACCAACATAAATGTATTGCTAATAGTTGAAGTTACCATGAAAATAGACAGTAGCTGAATTTGTCCTCACATCTGTTCAATTCATTTTACACACTAATGTATACATTTACACACACACTATCTAAGCCTGTGCTAACTACTTGAGTATTACACAAAAATTACAAGACACTGGTACTACTTTTAAATTGGTTTATAATGTCAAGAGAAATCATCATAAAGGGAATACATAATTAAATTAAAAAGTGCATTTACTATGCACTATATTGTGTCTCTTTCAAAAAGGGATTGGAAAGGTGAACTAGATACTTGAATACTTTAAAGTATTCAAAGAAGTTAAAACTATTAGAAATTTGAAACCACCAAAGATTTCCCAGCAGAGAACCCTTCTATATGTATGACCTTATTACATAGTATTTTAGCGACATATATCTTAAGTTCCTTAAAATCTGGAAGTGGAATTTAATCTATCATAATATCAATACTACCTAAGTCAAAAGACAGATAGTAGACATTGATCCAAACCAATATTGACAATTCCTCTTTAGGAAACTGCCCCCTGATCCACAGGGGTGGCTCCTCATTAGCCACATTGATAATGTATAACCCACTCCTCACCCACAACAGTGAGCATGACTATTGGATTTGGTATTACACTCCTTACTTAAGCTAGGCCAGTCAGAATTATTTTCTCTGAATTATTTAATTAGAATTTTTACATTGAGTTTGTCGCAAATGGAGGTATTGGAATATAAATTTTAAAAAATGGAGGAGCTATGGGATAGTCATATTCCTCCATTAATTCAGGAGATAGAGAATGCCAAAAATCTGAGAAAGTTTCAGTTCCTAATTCCAGTGTCTTCTGGCAATCTGGCTGCACTGGAGAGTTTGAGGTCTGAGAAGAACACATGCATTTTTATACTCAGTTCCCTCTTTTTCTCTACTACTTGACTGGTTTACATTGTTTGAAAAAAAATAAAATAATGTAAGATTATTCAACTGAGTAATGAACATTATGACTTCGGTACAAAAATTTAGTGGCATAGTGTAGTAGTAGGTTGGAGGGAAGAAAAACAGGGTAAGTGCAATTAAAATTAGGTAAGGAACTAATAAGTCTCTATTATGAAATGCCTAGTCACTCTCTTTTTGTAGGTTCCCACCCCAAGTAGGAGACTATGACTGTATTCAATTTGAGTATGGCAGGTATTTATATTTCCTTAACCTTTTTTTTTTTTTTTTTTTGCGGTACGCAGGCCTCTCACTGTTGAGGCCTCTCCCATTGCAGAGCACAGGCTCCGGACGCGCAGGCTCAGCGGCCATGGCTCACGGGCCCAGCCGCTCCGCGGCATGTGGGATCCTCCTGGACCGGGGCATGAACCCACGTCCCCTGCTTCGGCAGGCGGACTCTCAACCACTGCGCCACCAGGGAAGCCCCCTTAACCTATTTTTAATAGTAAATAATAATGAAGCATCTTTATGTCAAACAAAGCAAACAAGACCAGGTCCAATTTCTTTCTCTTTCTATTACCTGGAAACTGTATAAGCTTAGGAAGCTTTTTAAATAGTCTAGATATTCTATCCCCTAACTCTAAAATGAAATATTTGTTTATAATTATATGAGTGGTTTAGAAGAGGCAGGGTTAATATTTGCAAATTAGAATAAAGCCAAAGCTAATTACTAGTGTGGTTATTTGGGAAAATCATGTCTCAGTACTTTTTAAATTAATTAAACTTCTAAGAGGAATTTTTGGTTTACAGAAAAATTGAGCAGAAATTACAGAGTTCCCATACACCCAGTCTCCTCTCTGTGTACAGTTTCCTATTATTTATATCCTGCATTATTGTGTTACACATGTTACAGTTAATGAGCAGATAATGATACATTATTGTTAACTAAAACTCAAAATTTATATTAGGACTCATCTTTTATGTTGTACACTTCTATGGTTTTTAAAACTTTCAAATGACAACTTTGGCTCAAGGTAAATTCTTAATACACCAGTCTTATTTTTAAAAATTAACATCCATTGAGTATTTCAGTTCCCCTTGTCTTTTACTATAAGCTTTTACTACACTTAGCTTTGTCTCACATAATATCTATAAATATGATTTCTTCTTCATGTTTATTCTTGAACCAACAGAGATATTTTTTAAAGTGATGTTTTTAAAATTCCAATGAGTAAGAAAATAATATATTGAGCTCTTGAAAATGAAAAATGACAATGGATAGCAAAACCTTGTTGGATTCTCCCAGTGTCCCATTTATTTTCAGCCCAGATAATGTAACTGTTCAGAACAAAAACAAAACATAGCAAGAAAATCTTTGGTATTTTTGAATTCAGTTATTTTCTGTCACTCTGGGACTTTCTAATGACCCTTCACATTACAGCTTAAATTCTAAATATCATTATTATTGAATCTTTTGTGAACTATTTAATCTGTTTGAAAGCTGAGACAAATGAGACCATCAATACTTAAATGATTTCTATTCCACATGGTGATTTCAAAATGAATTAGAGCTTACATTTGAGAATCTGAACCAAGAAACATTTACCATCACAGACTCAGCACATCAACAAGGCAGAATGTATTGTTGTATTTGAGATGCATTTGATATGAGGAACATATGATAGTGACTCTGGCAAAGAAAGGGGAAACATTTTAAAAAGTAGTAATTGTTTTAGGTTATTTTTGTTAACACAGAAGCCGAGAGTACCTTGGAGATTCGGTTTATGGCAATTAACAGACAATAATTTCAAGATGTGCTTTTTTAGTGCTGAGCTGTATCTGAAGACTTTTTGCCCTGGAAGAAAGGAATATATATCCTTCTATATGTGCTTTTCAATATTTGACATTGAAAATAGTTTTCGTTCTTCAATTAGAAATTATTAATCATACACTTATATTTCATGGTCTTTCAAGAAAACCCTCTGTTGAATGATGCTACTAGAATCCACATACTTCCAACTTTTTCTACTCCTACCTTTGCTTAATATATGTGGTCTACCTTCTGTAAACTACATTATTGCTTTTATTATTGCCAAGTTATTAATGCTATGCTTTCTCTTATGACCAAGTCTTCTGCATTTTCCCCCTGGGTTGATTC
Source organism: Mesoplodon densirostris (assembly GCF_025265405.1). NCBI lineage: Eukaryota > Metazoa > Chordata > Mammalia > Artiodactyla > Ziphiidae > Mesoplodon > Mesoplodon densirostris. The sequence goes on along the minus strand of NC_082665.1, from coordinate 88,330,987 downwards.
TAAATGTTGAAAGAGAAATAAATAGCATTTATCTTATGTGTTTATGTAATTATTTGTTTTATTATTGGATCAAATAGAGTTCTGGGGTTTAATTTTTTCTCTATGGATAATATGTCTAGATTTCTGGGGCACTTGAAGGAGAATTTTTCTGGAATCAAGACCAAACTAATTATTTTTCTCTCTCTCTCATTTTTTACATTTTTCATTTAAAAAAAATTTACAGTCAGTCCACATTATAATTACCTTGATATTTGAATTATGAATTTCTTTTAAAATATTTGTTTTTCCTGAATTTTACATTTTTGTTAAATATTACTTTTGTATTATTCTTTTTAAAATGTGTCCATCTTTTAAATCAGGAGACTCTCCTAGGAATTCCATCCTCACAAAAACTTTATGTGCCAGAAACTTTATGTTCTCCTAGATAAGGATGTTGTTTTCTGGATCTCATATCTTCCAATTTTTTTGTTTACTCCCTCATTTTGCTGGAAGTAACCTTTAGTAACTGCCTCAGAAAGGATATAAAAGAGGAAAATATTTTGAGAATTTTATGTTTGATAATGTTTTTAATCTTTTATATAAAATATCTAATATTTTATATTGTCTCAAGGCTTTACCTGGCTATACACTTCTAAGTTGTAAATATTTTCCCAAAACTTTAAAGATGTTGCTTCCTTGCCTAATTTTTAATTTCCAAGAGCCCTATAGAGTTTTCTGCTCACTTTTCATAGCACAAAATTGTCATTTTAAGAATATTATAACTTCTCAATGTTTTGAGTATATTTATTAAATATTTTAAAGTTCTTTGCTAAATTTTATAACTTTTTCTTATATTGTATTTTTTTCTGATCATTTGCCTTTGCCTTTTTCTTACATATTGTTCTGTTCATATGTATTTTTTATTTATTTTTTCTTTATTGGAGTATAATTGCTTTACAATGGTGTGTTAGTTTCTGCTTTATAACAAAGGGAATCAGCTATACAAATACATATGTCCCCATATCTCCTCCCTCTTGCATCTCCCTCCCACCCTCCTTATCCCACCCTTCTAGGTGGTCACAAAGCACCGAGCTGATCTCCCTGTGCTATGCAGGTTCTTCCCACTAGCTATCTATTTTACATTTGGTAGTGTATATATGTCCATTCCACTCTCTCTCTTCATCCCAGCTTACCCTTCCCCCTCTCCATGTCTTCAAGCCCATTCTTTACGTCCCTTAGGTTCTTCAGAACCTTTTTTTTTTTTTTTTTAGATTCCATATATAAGTGTTAGCATATGGTATTTGTTTTTCTCTTTCTGACTTACTTCACTCTGTATGACAGACTCTATGTCCATCTACCTCACTACAAATAACTCAATTTCATTTGTTTTCATGGCTGAGTAATATTCCATTGTATATATGTGCCACATCTTCTTTATCCATTCATCTGTCAATGGACACTTAGGTTGCTTCTATGTCCTAGCTATTACAAATAGAGCTGCAATGAACATTGTGGTACATGATTCTTTTTGAATTATGTTTATATGTTTTTGATCGTTTTTCTTTCATAGTTAAGAAATAAGAACAAAAGAGCTAGTATCTTTCCTGTGGCATATTGTATGTATGACATTTACACAGAATTTTGTTGAGGTGGAAAAATCTTTCCTTCTTCCCTCCTAGGTTCTTTGGCTGGTCTAATAATTAAACTGACATTGACATTAACAGGAGTAAAACTAATTTAGCTTCATATGTACAGGAGCCTATAAAAATATGAGACTAAAGAGCAGTCAAGAAATGGAGACTTATCCTCTACCCTGAACAGAAGAAAAGAGATGGAGTCTGGGGCTTCAAAGGGGAGGATAGCAATTCACAGGAAGAGCAGATATTTGGTAATCAGATATTTGCCCTGCTATGCAGATAAGTCATTCAGATAAAAAGTTATCTCTAGTAATTTTTTTTTTCTGATATAGGTACCCTATCCAAATTCTTTTAGACAGTTAAGGGAGGGGAAAAAAGCTTTTTCTGGGTTGCTGGGTCTTGATTGCCTTCAGTTCAAAATAATCCATTTGCCAATGTGACACAGTTTGCTGTGGAATATTCTGCTCTCCTTCAATACCTTGTAGTGGCAGTTGTTACTGTGATAAGTATATATTTTGTCAGGACAAAATTTACATTAAGAAGAGCTAGCAGGCTGTGGATTGCCAGGATAAAATTCCTTCAACACATGAATAAGAGGTTTTTATTTGATGGAGCTAATGCACTGAAAGATTTACCTTTACTCAGAATTTTTTTTTTTTTTTTGGCATAAGGAGTGTCCTGTATTTTGCTTAGGGTTTATAAATAGGCTGTCTCTATTTTCAGTTGAATTCCTCTATGTTCAGTACACATTCACTAAACCTGTATGAAATTTTGTACTATGCAATCATCAGTAAACCATCCTCTTCCTCTTTGTTTTTGAAAAATTAGTTGCAATATCTTAACCACTAAAGATGCCTTCATTCCCTTAATTACCTTTGGATTTATGAGATTCACTTTTTTTTCTTTTATTTTTATATTTTAAACAGGTTTTCAGTGAGGCATGGAGTAGAACTGAGTGTGCACTTCTTTGGAATCACTTATTGATTAAAAAATAATACTACTTAATGGAAAACTTTATTCTGAGATTTGGCATATTTTGGATCATTCAACACACCACGTAAAAGTTTATTTATAGAAAGTTCTGTTATTTGTTCTATATTCTTGTTTTCTGCTTTTATTTAAGTATCCTTCTAGAAATTCTTATTTTAATGTGTCTATAACTAAAATTTTCCTACTGATTATGAGATTCTTAAGCATAGCAATCAGGTTTTACATTATTTTTTATTTTTTCTTGAGTCATACACAATACCTCAGGTGCTACGTTAAACACTGACTTAATGAATGAATTGAATTACAGTAGCAAGAGCTTACTGCTAGCTTTAAAGCTATTATTAGGTGGTTCGATAATGAACATTTCATATTTTGCCCTAAGTGTACGGGAGGAACAATAATTTCTCTTTACTCCTCTAGGTTCTTGGCTGAGAACTCCCTGTAATAAAAGACAGATTAACAGGAGAAAAAAAAAACAATTTTAATTATGAACATACAGGAGCCCCACAAAGGTATGAGACTCAAAAGGCAGCCAGGGCATGGAGGCTTATATACATACCATTCTGAGGTAAGGAAAATGATGGATAAGGGACTAGGGATTGAAAGGAGGGAAAGCAATTCACAGGATGGTGAGAAGAGGAAATGTTTGTACATATGCAGATAATTCTCTCAGGTGAAAAAGTCATCTAAAACTAAAAATACAACTACCATACGACCCAGCAATTCCACTTCTGGGTGTATATGCAAAAATAAAAACCAAAAATGATAATTTGAAAATATACATGCATCCCAATGTTTATAGACACATTATTTACAATTGCCAATTTATGGAAACAACCTAAGTGTCCATCAACAAATGAATGGATAAAGAAGGTGTGGTATATATATATATATATATATATATATATATATATATATATATATATATATATATATATACATACATACAATGGAACACTACTCAGCCATTAAAAAGAACCAAATTTTGCCATTTGCAGCAACATGGATGGACTTGGATGGCATTATGCTAAATGAAATGTCAGAGAAAGACAAATCCTGTATGATATGACTTTTTGTGGAGTCTAAAAATATACATCAAACAGTGAATATAATTTTTTAAAAAAGAAGGAGATTCACAGATATAGAGAACAAGCTAGTGGTTACCAGTGGGGAGAGTGGGGAAATATAGGGGGTGGGGAGTGAGAGGTACAAACTATTGGGTTTAAGATAGGCTCAAGGATGTATTGTATAACACTGGGAATATAATCAATATTTTGTAATAATTGTACAGGAAAGTAACCCTTCAAAATTGTATACAAAATAAAAATGTTATTTAAAAAAAAACTTTAAAAAAAAGAGTTATCTCTGGTAACAATACTTTTCTCGGTAGCACAGCTTACCTTCTACTCTGTTTTTAAGCTTCCTCTATGTCCACAATTTCTCAAAATAATCATCTCAAAATAATGCTCATGCCAGAGACATATTTTAGGGTGGAATTCTGCTAACTTATGTAAGAATGCAAATACGTAATATATAATTAAATGTATGAATATATATAATAGATTATAGCTAGAGATTATCTAACTATCTAGAATTATACATAGCATGGGAAAGAAACAAAACTTTTCCTGTACCATTTCTAGATTCTTTTGGCAGTCTAAGAATTAAATTGAAAATTAGACTGGTTAACAGGAGACAAACTAAATTTTATTACATACCTAACAATTTCTCCCTAAGAATATGAGGCCCAAGGACAGGTTAGGCAATTGAAACTTGTATGGTAACAGAGACAAGGAGATTGAGTAGGGGTTTGGGATTTCAAAGGAGAGGAAGGCGATTCACATGGAGATGGAAAAACAAACGTTTGGTAAAACTGTTTGCCATGCTATGCAGAGACAATGGGACACAGAGTAGACATTGGTCAAGGTGGGCCTTACTAAGTTTCCCCAGTCTGCTACAGCTATTTCATAGTATACTTTAGTTATCTATGGTGATAGTTCTTCTTGGAACAAGCCCTTTGTGTAAATTATTTTAGGCAGTTAAGGGGAGGAGGTAAAAGCTCTTCCTGAGATTTTAGTTCCTTAAAAACAATCAGCCCCAATAATTCTCAAGCCAAAGAGGCACATTTTGGTATGGCAAGTTTTGTTCTCCTAAAACAGCTATATCTGTATCTACTCCTATTTGTACTTTTTTTTTTTCAGCTGTTATTTCTATGTCTGATTCTGCTTGTTTCTTATATGCAAGGAAGGATGTGCAGTGTTTGTTATGTTATGTTGATTTAGAAGTCAGGAGATCCATGCACTATTTTTATTTCAACAGCAATCACGTCTTATGGTTTATAAGTTCTAGTCCTTTTCTATCCACAACATATGGGTAAGAGACAAGATTTTATCTCTTGTAATGTGTAAGGTGTAAAAGTAAAATTACTTTGGGCCTCATATAAATATAATTTAATTTCATGTTTGTTGAGTTCTGGACATTCTGAAATATTGTAAATATTAGCTTCCTCTTTAGGTTCATTATTAAAACACATGCTATATATTTTTAAAATATGGTATCTTTTATAAATCTTAATAATTGTACACTTAATCATTATAACCATGGTATTTGAATATATATCTAGCCTGATATTAAAATGTTGTCTTCAAATCAATGATGTTTAATTTGTGATACAGATATGCCTGAGACATTTTTTTCTTGTCACACAAATTTTTTAAAAACATTGTTAACAGCCAACACTTACAGCTACTCCATAGATCTTTATATATACTAGAAGAGATTTGTAAAAGGTTTATAATTCAGATTGGATGAGAAATGATACTCTGGGAATGACCTTTGTGTTATATTTTAGGTTCTCTGCATAACATCCCATCTACAACCTAAAATAATAAAAGTTTCAGAAAGCAAATTGAGAATTTACAAAAACTTTTCTCCATAAAGTAAAATGGTGACTGAAAATTTAAGAGAATGAAAAAGGACAGGTCATCATTTAAGCTTGAAAATAATACATTGCTGCCTAATTACTGTTATTTCATTGTATCACTGGAATTAGGTATAACAGTAAATATAGTTATAAGGAATTATAAATTCTTTAAAAAGATTTTAATGAACATAATATTTATTTAAATAATAGCAAAATAATAGCAAAAATACTCTGCAATACTTTAATGTTTTGATGTCTTTCTACAAGATCATGCAGATTTAGTGCCCATTATCTATTGCCAAGTCATCATTTAAACCTAAAATTACACATACAGATTAATTTATTTTTATTATTAAAGGCAAACATTTGTGGTGAGGTGCTGAGATTATATTTCTTAAGTTCTTAATTGTGATATCATGTGTTTATACACTTTGAAGCACTAACATCTAAAGCAGTACAAAGGAAGACAAAACAACCAGTTTTGAGTCCGTTAAGAATGTGGATTCAAGGTCAAACAAAGCTTTGGATACTTAAGAATAAACCAAAGTTGGAGACTCAAGCTTTTAAGAGTCATTAAGTATTTAACAGTTATTAGTCAAAAGGCTCTGGCAATTTTGTTTACTACAAAGAACGTTGCTTCAGTTATTCCATATAAAAACATTTTAAGAGTTTTGATTGATTTTGGTTTATTTAGGAAAAATGGTAACATAATATCTGTGTCTGGGTTATTGTTTGACTTTTTCTCATGACACAATGATTTTATGGCTTTAAGCAGTCCAAAATGTACAAATAAACACAGTCGAAGGACACAATCCAGGGTAGAAATTATCCCTATTATACAAGCATCAGAGATATTGCAAGTTCGATTGCAGACCACAGCAATAAAGCAAATATCACAATAAAGCAAATTACATGATTTTTTTGGTTTCTCAGTGCATACAAATGTTATGTTCATACTATATTGTAACCTTTTAAGGGTGGAATAGCATTATTTCTAAAAAACATTGTACAAACCTTAATTTAAAAATATTTTCTTGCTAAAAAATGTGAATCATCATCTGACCCTTCAGTGATTCGAATCTTTTTGCTGGTGGAGGATCTTGCCCCGATGTTGATGGCTGCTGATTGATCAGGGTGGTGGCTGCTGAAGGGTGGGGTGGCTGTGGCAGTTTCTTAAAATAAGAAAACAATGAAGTTTGCCACATGCGTTGATTCTTTCACAAACAAATTCTCTATAGCATGGCAATGCTATTTGATAGCATTTTACCCACAGTAGAACTTCTTTCAAAATTGGAGTCAATTCTCTCAAAACTTGCCACTGCTTTATCAACTAAGTTTATTTAATAGTCTACATTTTTTGTTGTCATTTCAACAGGCTTCACAACATCTTCACTAGAAGGAGATTCCATCTCAAGAAACCACTTTCTTTATTCCTTCATAAGAAGCAGCTCCTCATCTGTTAAAAGTTTCATCATGAGATTGTAGTAATTCAGTCACATCTTCAGACTACACTTGTAACTCTAGTTTTCTTGGTATTTTAATCTCGTTGTACATCTCCATCAGAGCTCTTGGATGACCAGGTGCATTGTCAATGAGCAGTCATATTTTTTTAAAAAAATAATTAAAATATAGTTGATTTACAATGTTGTGTTAGTTTCTGCTGTACAGCAAAGTGATTCAGTTATACATATACATAAATTTTTTAACATTCTTTTCCATTATGGGTTACCACAGAATATTGAATATAGTTCCCTGTGCTATACTGTAGGACCTTGCTGTTTATACATTCTGTATATAATAATTTGCATCTGCTAACCCCAAACTCCCGTTCCATCCCTCTCCAATCCCCCTTCCCCCTTGGCAACCACAAGTTTTTCTCTATGTCTGTGAGTCTGTTTCTGTTTTATAAAAGTTCATTTGTGAATGAGTAGTCATATTTTGAAAGGAATCTTTTTTTCTAGCAGTGGGTCCTACCAGTAGGCTTAACAACATTCAGCAAACCATGTTGTAAACAGATGTGCTGACATCCAGGCTTTGCTGTTCTATTTACAGAGCATAGGCAGAGTAGATTGAGCATAATTCTTAAGCAGAATTTTCAGGATAGTGAATGAGCATTGGCTTCAACTTAAAATCACCAGCTGCATTAGCCCCTAACAAGAGAGTCAGCCTGTCCTTTGAAGCTTGGAAGCCAGGCACAGACTTTTCCTCTCTAGCTATGAAAGTCCTGGCTGGCATCTCCTCCCAATAAAAAGGATATTTCATCTATGTTGAAAATCTGTTGTTTAGTGTAGAAACCTTCATTAATAATCTTAGCTAGATCTTCCGGATAATTTGCTGCAGCTTCTACATCAGCTCTTGATGTTTTACCTATCACTTTTAAGTTATGGAGATCACCTCTTTCCTTCAACCTCATGAACCAACCTCTGCTAGCTCTGGACTTTTCTCATGCAGCTTCAAAGCTGAAAACCCTCTCTGCTTTCAAAGAATTGAAGAGAGTTAGGGCCTTGCTCTGGACTAGGTTTTGGCTTAAGGGAATGTTGTGGCTAGTTTGATCTTCTAACCAGACCATTAAAACTTTCTATGTATCAGCAATAAGGCTGTTTTGCTTTCATACCATTTGTGTGTTGCCTTCAGTAGCACTTTTCATTTCATCCAAGAACTTTTCCTTTGCATTCACAGCTTGGCTAACTGTTTGGCACAAGAGGCCTAGCTTTCAGCCTATCTCAGATTTCAACATGCCTTCCTCACTAAAGGCATAATTTCTAGCTTCTGATTTAAAGTGAGAGACATGGCACTCTTCCTTTCACTTGAATAATTAGAGGACATTATAGGATTATTAATTAGTTTTATTTTAATATTATTATGTTTCAGGTAATAGAGAGGGCCTAGGAGAGAAAGAAAGACAGGGAAACAGCCTATAGTTGGAGCAATCAGAACATACACAATATTTATCAATTAAGTTTGCTGTCCTATATGGACATGGTTCATGGTGCCCCAAACAATTATAATAGTAATGTCAAAGATCACTGAGCACAGATCACCATATCAAATATAATAATAATGAAAAAAATTGAAAGACTGAAAGAATTAACAAAATGTGATAGAAACACAAACTTAGCAAATGCTTTTGGAAAAATGGTGTTGATAGACTTGCTCAATGCAGGGTTGCCACAAACCTTCAATTTGTAAAAAACACAGTAACTGCTAAGCGCAATAAAAGAAAGCACCATAAAAGAGGTATTTCTGTATTATTTTACCATATGTCTCACCACTGCATTATGTCTTTGATATTAAAATGAATTAAAATTACATATTTTAAATTTGTCTTTGAAGCAAAGTTAGCCTGTGAGGTACAGCATCAAATATGAACAAGGATCAGGATAATCATTTGTTTGATAATCATACTTGTGGTATGATTATCCACCACCATGCTAAAGTGGTACTAGTGAAATGAATTCTGACCCAACCAAAGAGCCCCACCTACTTGGAAATCTCTTCCACACCAGAAGATGTCAACAGAAACAGAACAATTTACATTTTTTTAAAACTGGTTGTATTCTGGGGAAAGTTTACTAACCATTATTTAGGAGAGCACTAGAGACTTTGTGAATTCGGCAGAATAGCAATTGAATTATCCTCTGGGGATGATGACCTAAATATGGACATAAATAATATTCATGTACAATAAAAATCCAGGTGTGTCTTAGATTATGCATATAAATCACTATATTTAAATAATATCTATCAATTGTCTTCAGATTAAGGTTTTATTCTTACAAAATCACCTACATAGTTAATGTTCTTTGGCATTTTACAATTCCAGTGATTAAGCAGATGTACTCTAATTATATATTATATAAATATGTAATATAAGTATATATAAGAATGTGATACAGTATATAATATATGATATATAATATGTATTATAATTTTATACAGCATTATATATTTAATTAAAATATATCTTAAATTTATTCTTGTTAAAATAAAAGAAAGCATTACTTCATAAGCAGTTATAAAGACAATAAATATCTATCAATGACTGTTCTTTTTATCCCTTTCTTTTCATTGAACCCCACTATTTAAAAAAGATTATCTCTAAAATTTTTAATTTTGCTTTAAATTATATTTTAATAATAATAAAATATGCTATTTCTTCACTTATGACTTACTTAGTTCATACTATATTGTGTTAAAGTATTAACACAAAATAGTATGAACTAAGTAAGTCATAACCATATATTTGCAAATAGATTGAGTTACAAGAATAAGTATTTCAGGTGAATCAAAATAAATATTGTTAAAAAATTTAAAAAAATAAATATTGTTAATGATTAGATTATTTCATTTCTTAGAGAAAATGACTATTGCCACAAACTTTCCTTTCTTTTATCTCTTTAATACTTAACACCACCTATGAGGATATGAGCCTATAACAATAAATCAGTTCTAAATTGTAGTTAAAATAGCACTTTATTAATGGAAGTTTATTATGTATTGTACATCATATTCACATTAAAGGAAGACAGATAACGAGGCATTTTCCAAAATAGAAGCTTTTTGCTCATTACTGATATTTATTCTACTCAGAACTTAGTGTGAATGTGTCCTGTGATCCTTGGTATCTCTCTTTTTTTTTTTAGATGTTGGGGGTAGGAGTTTATTAATTTATTTATTTTTGCTGTGTTGCATCTTCTTTTCTGTGCCAGGGCTTTCTCTAGTTGTGGCAGGCGGGGGCCACTCTTCATCGCAGTGGGCAGGACTCTGACTATCGCATCCTCTCTTGTTGTGGAACACAGGCTCCAGAGACGCAGGCTTAGTAGTTGTGGCTCACAGACCTAGCTGCTCCGTGGCATGTGGGATCCTCCCAGACCAGGGCTCGAACCCATGTCCCCTGCATTAGCAGGCAGATTCTCAACAACTGTGCCACCAGGGAAGACCCTGTATCTCTCTTTTTAACATTAAAAATAGTTGCTTAAGAAATTACTTGACCCTTCCGGCTGGAGTGAGGTCCATTCTTTTTTCTTCAGGAGATGGCTACCTAAATGCTTTACATATGGCATGAATTTAACAAATAATTTAAGAAGCTTAGGATAAATGCATATATTTAGGTATCTGATACACAATGCACCTCAAACTGAACTAATACATCCCCCAAATCCTACTGTCTTGAATCTTAGCTCATATCCTCTGGAATCTCCAGTTAACAGGGTTTTCTGATTTCATCCAACAGATATAACTTCCCTGTGGACCTGTCAAAGAAATTCAGAGCTGGACAGTAGTTAAAGTGGTAAAACAAATTTTACTCAAGAAGTATTGAAATAGGGGAAAAAAGACTTCAGTATAGAACTGGGCTCAATTCTGAATACAAGAAGACAAAGTTGGGATTTATGGCCAGAGTAATTTGGGTGGTCAGTGGAGGGAAATTTTCTGCCTAAAATGATGTAACAGGATTCTTGCTGAAGGCAAGCCAGAGTGATTAGCTATCACCTGGGAGATGGTGGAAGATGAAAAATTTTGATTATATATTGATCAGACATCCAGGTAGGAGATTTTGGCTAAACAGACTAGCAGGACTTTGGCTAAAATCAGGCAATGTAAAGACAGACAGAAAGGCTGAATGTTGAAACCTAGCTGGGAAGAGGATTCAGAGGAGCCTCACTAGAGTTTGGTCAAGGAGAGAAATTTTGTCAGAGCCATGACACTTTATTAATTTGCTCTCAATGATTTTATTATACACCACATTCCCCATAATCATGAGAGGTCACTGTAGGTCAGTGGTTCTTAATAGGGGACAATTTTGTGCCCAGTGGATATTTGGCAATATCTGGATTATTTTTTGTTATCTCAACTGGGTGAGTGCTACTGGCACCTAGTGGGTACAGGTCAAGGATGCCGTTAAACATCCTACAATGCACAGGACAGCCCATCACAACTAAGAATTCTCTACTTCAAAATGTCAATAGTGCTGAAGTTGAAAAATTTCACAGTAGATCAAGAATTGTGTCCCATTTTCATGTTCTTAAAACTTCTGTGTGTATGTTTTGTATGAACCCCTTGCAAATTTTAAATATCAGCGCTTGAGGAAACTATAAGCTCAACAGTCTTCTAGAGGTAGCTCATGGCTTCCACATACTATAATGCATTTTATACAATAAGATTAGTTATTTACCCTGTTGACTTACTTGGTTCTTTTATTATAAAATTTTCTTTATAAAAATGTACATATTTATTAATTATGTCACATGCTATATGCTATAATGGAGAGGCTCAAAATATGGAGGCTTCAACGAGATAAACATATATTTTTCTCTTTAACAGTCCAAAAGTAAGCAACCAGTAAGTAGGATGGTCCACATTGTTAGTACAACGTTTCCTAAATCTAAGGTAGCTGCTCTGGATCTTTTCACTCCCAGCCAGTTGAAAGGGAAAAAAGCTTGATGAACACACATGCGTTTCTAATTAGAAACATGGGCTAACAATCTCTTAGATAAATTTAGGTCCAGTTGATCACATTAAAGCTGAGAAATGTTTGTCTCTTGCTGGAAGAAAATGTGCAGAGCTAAAATGCATACAGAAGTGATAAAGAAAGGTAGGATGGATACAGGTTATAACAGGCAATTGACAAGTGAATTAAGGTAAAGTTTGAAAGATATGGAAAAAATATAAAATGACTACTCTTTATTTTCAGAGTATTGACTTCTAGTCTTTTTTCTCCTATTTTAACAAAATACATCAGTATTATACCTGGATATTGTTTACTATTTTATCATGAACAACCCTTTATGTAATGAATGTTCGTCAAAACAAAATTAAAGGCTTTAATGATTACAAAGTGTTTCATTATAAACTTATGGTATTATCATCTTAACTATTAGTTCTTTATAGATATATCAGTAGTTTCTTATGATTCACTGCTACACAAATCACTAATGAACATCCTCTTACACAGATATGCATCCACCTCTATGATTATTCCCTAAAATATGATTCTTAGAGGTAGAATTTGTGGAACAAATATTATAAGTGTTTTATAAATATCTGAAGGCACATTGCCAAAGTGACTTTCAGAATGGTTATACAAATTTACACTCCACCAACAACATGGGCATCTGTACACTTGACTAAATCTTTGCCAACTGTTGTATTACTGCTAAAATAAAACAGTTGTCAATTTGATAGGAGAAAATAATTGCCTTTTTTTAAATTACCCTTTTAAGTAGGATAGTTAATATTTTCAAGTATTTATTCATCTTAACTGTTGTGCTTTTAAATAATTATTCTTATCTTTCCAGATAATATTTTTCTCCCTGTATAAGTAAAAATATTACCTTTGCTTAAAAAAGATTACAGTTTTCTTTAACTTGTCAATCAGTAGACCTTAAGACCAAGAATATATCTCAACTAACTGCCACTTCTATACATTTCTTTAATCTTTTCCTTTTTTCCCCCTAATTCCCAAACATTTCCAGTAAATGAAGGAATATAAGTTGACAGTAGTTGGTCCAATTTTATTACTCTCTCATTAAGGTTTCTCACAGCAGTCTGCCTCCCCATTTCCCACAAAGGATTACCTAAACTGACCTAAAATAGGGAAAGTCTCTGGAGAAGCCAAGAGTTGAGACAGAGAAACTAAATTAATTCAGTGCAAAAATGGATAATGATTGAATGATGCGACTAAAATTGTGGAACCAAATCAAGGTAATAACAAAGCAGCATGAGTTTGGGAAAGAATCACTAGAAACCCTCATGGGTATGATCAGTTTGCATTCATGAGGTGTTAGGTGGATGGAGTTTGAATGCAACAAGCTGGCTTCAAAATTTTCAGAATAGAAAGAGAAACTGATCAGTCATAACTATCAGAAGGTCAACGTTATACTTTAAATTAGAATTATTTATGCTTACTGTTTGTGCTGAATTGTTTCTCATTGCTGATATATAAGATGAACTGATTTAATGTTTGAGTTGGCGTATGCCTGTTACATGTGACAACTTAGTCACATGCTCATAATAAGAACAATTCCACAGCTGGCTATGAATGTTTTATACCACTCCATAGTTATTTCATTCGTGCTCATTCATTATTTTTAGCTTTTTAAGAAGTAATGTTTGCTGGAACTCATGTCAATCTCCTGACAGTGACATTTATGGAAACTTTAATTCACACAAAGTCTAATTCAGTGCAAGCACATTCAGAATTTAAATAGTCACATTTAGGTACATTACTTACCAAAAGTTAGGAAAATAATATTTGAAAGGAAGTTAGCATCTCTTGCAGTAAAAGAAATCATTTTTATTTAACATATTATGAAAATAATAGCACTCATTAAAATTTACACATACTTCAGGTTGCTTTCTCTCTTGAGAGAGAGAAACTGACTTTCCAGTGTCCTTTTATTTGCATTGGTACTTCTGTAGAAAATCAATATGTCTATGTTGCTTGTTGTCTAGATTCTCTATTCTCTTCCTTTGATTTATTTGTCTATCCTTTGCCAGTGTCGGAACCAGTGTAACATACCAGTAAGTTCTGAGGTCACATCATGTACTTATTCCAATTTTGTTATCCTTTTTCAAAGAAGTTTTGGAGACTATTCTAGGTCCTTTACATTCTCATATAAATATTAAATTAGCTTGTCAAATTCTACCAAAAAAAAAAGCCTGACAATTTTGACTGGGGTTGAGTTACTTTTAGATTACTTTGAAGTGAACTGACATCTTAAGATACTGAGTCTTCCACATTTTATAGGAGACTTAGCAGAACTTTTATTAAATGTATTTCTAAGTGTTTTACAGTTATTTTTATTATTATACATTTTAAATTTCATTTTTTGCTTTTATTAAAATATAGTTGATTTAAATTTACATTTTGTTATAATTTCAAATTTACAGAAAAGTTGCTAGGATCGTACAAGTAATTCTTTATCCAGATTCACCAATTCTTTACATTTCTTCATATATGTTTTATGATTTTTTTTCTAAATCATTTGAGAACAAATTGGAGATAACTTTGTCACTTTACCCTGAAATAATTCAGTGTGTACTTCCTTAGAACAAGGACATTCTTTTACATGACCATGGAGCAATTATCAAAATTAGAAAATATATCATAGATACAATGCTATTATCTAAATTCAGTCCATTCTCATATTTTGTCCATTGTACCATTAATGTCCTTAATGGCTATGTGTTTTCCTAGTCCAGGATCATGCATTACATTTAGTTGCCTTTATTTTTAGTCTCATTTAACCTGGATTATTATCTGTCTCTCTTGACCTTGACATTTTAACAATACAGACTACTTTTTTTTTTTTTTTAGAATGTCTTTCAGTTTGTTTTTTTCTGAAAATTCCTTATGATTGAATTCAGACTATGCCTTTTTGGCAGAAATACTATGTAAATGATTTTATGTTCTTCTCTGACTATCATATCAAGAAACACATGATGTTGGCTTGTCCTTATATTGGTACACATAAAATTAGATCACTTGTTTAAGATGGTGGCTGTCAAGTCTCTTCACTGCTAATATTATTTTTCCTGGAAATTGATGTGTTTTCTTGAGATATATTTCAAGACTACATAAATATGAGATATTTTGAGAGCATGCAAATACTCTGTTCTTTATCAAATAGTCACTAACTAGTTTTAGGATCCACTAATACTTCCTAATTCCATTATTTTTTCCACCGTTACCAGTTGACATTCTACTTTAAGAAATAGTTTTCCCTTTTTTCCCTATTTATGTATTTATTTATTTATATCCAAATGGACTCATGGAAATTTTTTATCTAATGGATTATAATTCATTATGACTGCTCTTTATTTTGATATCCAAATGCCCCAGATATGACTAGAAGGAATCCTTTAAGCTGGTTCTCATATCATTTTGATATGACCCTTCATTCTTTGAGAGCTCTTTTACTTTTTGCTATAGTGAGATTTTCCAAGCTCATATCATACATTCCCTGACCCAACTCTGGAATCAAACTTTTCTCCAAAGAGTCCTGGCTTCTCGTAGTAAAAATCAAAATCGGGGTTCTCTGTGTGCTCATTGCTAATAGTGTATTCTTGCTTCTAGTTCTGTGCTGCAACTATAATAGACATTATCAACACATAGCTATTTTAACATAAATATTAATTATAATTACATACAATTAAAAGTAAGTTTCTCAATCATACTAGTCACATTTCAAGTATTTAATAACCAAATGTGACTAGTGAGATAATGGACAGCACAGATATAAAACATTTCCATCATCACAGGAAATTCTATTAGATAATGAATACTGTTCTAAAACCACTCAGTGGAAAAAGCTTGAAGATAAGTACACACACGTATATAATACACATACTATTATATATGTATAACATAATTTCAGAATTCCTACTAATATTCTAATTTGTCCCTTTCAAAAGTTTAAACTCCTATCTTTAATAGTGAAAATCACATCTCCTTGTGATCCTTGATTCCTTACACTGATATCTGCACATTTGAGTAATGGGACTCCTTTTCCAGACATTGCAGGTTTGCTTTGGCAGAGACAGTTCTTCACAAGTCAGCTCAGTTTGGGTTTCTGGGTATGTTTGCTGGTAATGTGCTTGGGCAGGTTGGGCCTGTCATTATGGTCTATTTGGGCACAAGGCAACTGTAGTAGCTCTAAGGATGGAGATTAGGGTGTGCGCTAGAGGCTGAAAAAAGTTGGACAGGAGTGCTGACTTGGTTCCCTACCCAAGTGGAGCTGTAGGATGAGCTTCATGATTGCTTGAATTCTCTGGGCAAGCTTAACTAGATGGTTGAGTCTAGGTTCTATATGCAGTTGAAAATGGGGCTATGGGGCTTCCCTGGTGGCACAGTGGTTAAGAATCCGCCTGCCAAGGCAGGGGACACGGTTCAAGCCCTGGTCTGGGAAGATCGCACATGCCGCGGAGCAACTAAGCCCGTGCACCACAACTACTGAGCCTGCACTCTAGAGCCCGCAAGCCACAACTACTGAAGCTCTCGCACCTAGAGCCCCTGCTTTGTAACAAGAGAAGCCACGGCAATGAGAAGCCCATGCACCACAACAAAGAAGAGCCCCCGCTAGCCGCAACTAGAGAAAGCCTGTGCGCAGCAACGGAGACCCAACGCAGCCAAAAATAAAATAAATAAAAAATTAATTAATTAATTAATTAATTAATTTAAAAAACCCACACACATACAAAAAAAAAAAAAAAGGAAAATGGGGCTATGAATAATGTTCCCTGCCCTGACAGGGCAGGAGGTCAGTGCCCAGGTGCTGTAAAGCTCATTATTTGGAGGCCCAAATCAGGCCTGAGTGTGTACTGAATTCCCTGGTCAGGTGAGGCCACCAGTTTTGCTCTGCTCCATGGGTTGTGCAATCTGTTCAAGTGTCACTTTACATAGCACCAATGAATGGGTTATCCAGCTTCCCACATGCTATAGTTAGGTTCCCTGGTTGGACAGGCTGAAGGCTGTATTCAGAGATGAGCAGAGATACACATTAGATGCCTTGCTTGGACATAGTTTAAGAAGCACCTCTAGGGCCTCCCTGGTGGCGCAAGTGGTTGAGAGTCCGCCTGCCGATGCAGGGGATACGGGTTCGTGCCCCGGTCTGGGAGGATCCCATATGCCGCGGAGCGGCTGGGCCCGTGAGCCATGGCCGCTGAGCCTGCGCGTCCGGAGCCTGCGCGTCCGGAGCCTGTGCTCCGCAACGGGGGAGGCCACAACAGTGAGAGGCCCGCATACCGCAAAAAAAAAAAAAAAAAAAGAAGCACCTCTAAAACTGGTAAAGCTCTTAGTTTGCTGTCTTAACTTGATCCACACTCCAAGTTTCCTGGTCAAACAGAGTCACTGGATTTGCTATGCAAACTATCATTTCAGTCTGCCCTTCTCTCAGTTTGTACATTGATGAGCCAGTGCAGCTTCCAGGAGTTGTCACCAGCCCTTCTGGTCAGATGAGGCCAGAAGTCACTCTCCACAGTGAGTGAATCTATGACTCAACACCTTGCCTGGGTGTGGGCAAACCAGGCTCTAGGGCCAGAAAAACTAGTTTGAGGATCCAAATCAGGCAGATCTGGACCCTCTAAGTTTCCTAATCAGAGTGCACCCTTGACTTGATTCTGTAGATAAGCAAAGCTTCTGCTTCTACTTGGCCACTGCAGGTAGGAACTATATTCTGGTTTTTGCAAGCTCCTCTCACTTTCTTCATCATAGTAGGATTTCCAGTGACTGGGACCCACAGATTCTCTTGAAATCCCTGTGGTGTAAGAACATAGTAGAAGCTCCCATAAAGCAACCCACAATGATGGGAGAGGCTGGCTCTCCTCCCTGGGTATTCTTTTCCCATTGGAGGAACCTAGGGCTCAGGGAAGACCTCTCTGTGTGATGCTGCTGAGGAGGTGGGAGGGGCAATGTGGTCAAATGTAGTCACTTCTCTTACCCCTCTAATGCAGTCTGTCTAGGCCTCTGTGATGCAGGGGAGTGCTTCAACTTTATCCCCATGTTCTGGGATTCCCTCATTGATTGAATACATGTTAGCTCTTCTTGTGAAGGGGAGCAAGAACGACATATGTCACTGTTTGGTGATGACACTCTTTACTCATGATTTTTTTCTTATATTCCAGATGTAGTGTAGAAAACAAAAGTAAAATCCTGTTTGTTTTTTCCACATAGTATAAATTCTTTCATTTTGGGGATAGTTGGCAGGAGCAAGAGCCCAGCTGAGTTGGAGGCTAGCCTGTATCTTTGATTATAGTGAATTCACCTTTGGCTAAACTAACTCTCTGATATTTCCTTTGGTCTTGACAGTGTTTAGGTTGGAGTGTAGTCAGGCAGTAGTTCTCCATGCTTTTGCTTTACATTTAGCTTTGTTGGAAAAAAATGTTTCCTCCTACTCTTCTAGTTTCTTTGGATGGTCTAATAAATAAATTGACATAAAACACATTAATAGGAGAAAAATACATTTAATTTTATATGTGTGAGATCCCTTTAAAATACGAAACCCAAAGGCAAGTCAGGCAGTTGAGGCTTATAGGCTTCCTGAGCTAAGGAAAGGGATAGGGGCCTGGGACTAGAAAGGGGAGGAGACAATGAGAAGAGCAGATGTTTGGTAATTAGATGTTTGTTCTGCAAATTAGATAGGTCTTTCAGATGAAAGTTATCTTTGGTAATAGTTCTCTCTCTGAGCCAGGATGCCTATCTAAATTCTCAAGGGAGCGGTAAACATTTTTCTTTGAACCTGCTGGGTGTTGACTGCCTTCAGCTTAAAATAACCCACATGTTGAAGTGGCAGAGTTTGGAGTCATGTAGTCTGATCCCCTTTGGCTGCACCTCTGGAAAGGTCCAAGAGACCAAGCACCATAATCATGTGATAATGTGAAGATTGAATAAATTCTTCTGTTTTTGTCTCTCCCTTGAATTCCAATTATTTTGTAAATTCTTGAGTTGGACAAAAAAAAATTTGGAATTTTAATGACATTTTCTTATGTCCAAGGCACTATTAGATTTCAATTTTCCCTAAATGTCCACAGTTATTATAGTCTCTTGATTTCTCTTTATGCAAGTCCCCTTTCCAATTGCAGACACGCTTCTCAACCTATCTACATCCTAAATATGTATTTCCTCAGATTTTGCTACTATAACTCTCCACTTAATTAGGAAAGTCTAGCATTAAGTTTCCCTTCTGTCCACCAATCTTCAGTAGTACTGTAGAGAGTATGGTTGGATAGTTGTTTGTTTGTTTTTTTATTCCAGAAAGGAAAAGGTCTATAACATCCTTCTGCATATTAAACATCATTTGAAGTTTAAAGTTACTTTTACAGTTAAAACCGACACCTCATTATTAAACATTATACCAATAATAACCACAAAAATCTTACTTTTCTATTTTCTAAATATCAACAAGTCATATGGCCTTTAAGTAAAAGGATTGTGATTTGCATATACTGAACAATTTAAATATTAGAAAAAAAGTAACTCAGGATTATATAAAAATTTTTGTTTATTTTCATAGCACAATTGAATCAAAGTTTATTAAAAAGCTAGACATTTCATTAACATCTAAAAAGGTGTAAGTATTGTCCTTAGTAACTATATTTTCCAAGACTATAACTCAACCTTATCAATACTGTTCGGTCTCAGTTCAAAAACACTCCAACAAAATAACTTTAAAAGATTTTATTTTTAAAAAATGCTTGCTTTTGATGGACACAGATGAAAAATAGATAAGAAGTAAAAAATCATGTTTTGAACATCTCATTCAGGAACATTGCCATAAACTCAATGGAATTAATAGATCAGTTTATGTAATGAGACTTACTGTCATATCTGAAGACAGGAAGATTCAAATATTGAAATCAACTTCATTTACAAAACTTAGAGATGCTCTCTTTGCTAATTTATTGCACCAAATTATCCATTAATTCAATTTTACACTGACCATTTCTACTCAAAGGATCATTTTAAACAGAGAACTGGAAACTTCATCTATGTCTTATTTTTTAGTTTTACAATTTAAAAATTCGTATTTGTCATGGTACTTTCAATAAACAACAAAATATAATTTACTGTAAAAGTTATAAACATAATTAGCTGGTGATATATTGAATTGAGTGTCATTAAGACTCCAGGACATTTCCTAAACTCAATTAAATAGGATTTAGTGAATGAACACTTACCTCTCTCTCATATAGTTTTATTTGTAAGTTCTCAATATTTTTTACTTAATATGATATTCAACATAATCCTTAAGAGCTGATGAGTTATTCATGTAACAATAGCTCAAATATTCACATTTTAGCAAGTACAAAAATATGAATATGTATAATAAGGAAGGTATTAATTTCTGTGTTGCTCTTCCATCTTTGCCCTCTCCTTCAGCCTTACATCAAATATAAAATTTTAACAATCTGGTATATATAATTCTGTGAGTGCACACAGCTTCTTCTATTTATCCTAGCTCAAATATAATATTTAAGTTTTTTTGTGTGTAGCTGGTTACATGATTTATTATTGCTTAAATAAAATCTCACAAATCTGCAACTTTGTATACTTTTATTTAAAAATATACATTGAACATTACTAAATAATGTATACATGGATCTACTCATTTCTTTGTTGTCTCTAATTGGTATGCAAATGTGTTAGACATAAATGATACTTATTAACCTATTCACTTAATCATAACCACAAAAATATTGCATAGAAATGTGTGTGTATGTGTACAAATATAGAAAATTTGGTTTGGTACACAAAAATTATCTTGGTCTTTCCTTTATATTTTTTACATTATAGTTTTAAGATGGTAGCTGAAGCTCCAGGCATAATATTGAAATTCTAAAACAAAGAATGGGAAGGCGAGGTGCCAGCATATCTGTTCCTTTCATTAAGATGTCTAAAATAGGATAAATTCTGCATAATTCTAATTTCCTCCATTCTGAACTGTATGAAATGATAGTCTATACATGTAAAGGAGGCAGGGAAAGTGAATTTTCCATCCTCCAGTCTCTGTTGTAAAGATAGCAAGGGAGAAGGATGGTGAGCTTATGTTTGTTCAGCCAAAGAAAATCATACTCTTCATCATCTTCCCATGTGGAAAATTTGAATAACCCTTGCTTATTAGTATTTTCTAGCATCTATCTCAATTTTTATTTATGATGATGTTGACAACAGTGATGATGATTATGCTGAGTGTTTCTTTTAAGGCACCATGGGCTAAGAACAATTTATATGTCATCTAAACTACACTTGTTCTTATTAATTAGATATTGGCATTCCAGCTTTGGAGATGAGCTATATAAGGCTCAGACATGTTAAATTCCTCACCTAATACCCAGAATTAATAAATGAAAATAACTGTGATTTAATTACCAGTCATGCTTAAGTTTTCAAATAAAGTACTCACCTAATACCCAGAATTAATAAATGAAGATAACTGTGATTTAATTACCAGCCATGCTTAAGTTTTAAAAGATTGGAATATAGAGTACTGCTTTTGTGGTTACAATTCAATAAAGTGTTTTTCAAAAAATATAGTATTTGAAGCCCAGATATGTTAAATACCTCACCCAATTCACAGATTCAGTAAGTGGGAATCAAATGTGGTGCATTTACCAGTTGACCTGGCTCCAAAGACTAGTTAAATGGAATCCACAGAATTGAACACTTTACAGTTCATCATTGACTTAGCACATAAAATTTGATCATTGATATGATCTTCATCAACAGAAATGTCAGATACTGATATTTAGTGGTTGTAATAATTTTAACTGAATATGTGAATGGTGATGAATACAAGTTGCTGAGTCATTGTTCTTAAATGTTAAAGGAAAAATGAAGTCTAATGTTGGATTGATTTTGATTTCAAAATATAAATTTATTTTAGTGATATCAGACACCCACCAATGACAACAAATTGCAGCTCAGACCCGATATCAACATAGAATATCAATTAGGATTTGGTTAAACAAGATCTTCAAATGCTTCCACCACTTCCATTTGTGATATCAATAACAGTGATGACATTATTACTAATAATATTGTTTCGTTGTTTGCTTTGATAATGACTCTAGTTTAAAATATATACAACACAGAGTTCAAACTTTCACTTTTAGAACTTTCAAAAGTCATCATCTTTTCTCCATTATCAGAAGGATTCTGAATTGCAGACCCATCTTTATATGTATTTGCATTTTTTATCCTCTCTGGAGGCTCTCTAATGTACAGCTTAAGTGAATTTATTTTACTCACACTGTGGAATCAAAACCATATGGTGAAGATGGCTTCAAAGGTGAATTCTATCAAACATTTAGAGAAGAACTAACACCTATCCTTTTCAAACTCTTTCAAAATATAGCAGAGGGAGGAACACTCCCAAACACATTCTACAGAGCCAACATCACCCTGATACCAAAACCAGACAAAGATGTCACAAAGAAAGAAAACTACAGGCCTACATCACTGATGAACATAGATGCAAAAATCCTCAATAAAATACTAGCAAACAGAATCCAACAGCACATTAAAAGGATCATACACCAGGATCAAGTGAGGTTTATCACAGGAATGCAAGGATTATTCAATACACATAAATCAATCAATGTGATAAACCATATTAACAAATTGAAGGGAAAAACCATATGATCATCTCAATAGATGCAGAAACAGCTTTCCACAAAACTCAACATCAAACCCTCCAGAAAGCAAGCATAGAGGGAACTTACCTCAAAATAATAAAGGCCATATATGATAAACCCACAGCCAATATCATTCTCAATGGTGAAAAATTGAAACCATTTCCTCTAAGATCAGGAACAAGACAAGGTTGTCTACTCTCACCACTATTATTCAAAATAGTTTTGGAATTTTTAGCCACAGCAATCAGAGAAAAAAAAAAGAAATAAAAGGAATCCAAATTGGAAAGGAAGAAGTAAAGCTGCCACTGTTTGCAGATGACATGATACTATACATAGAGAATTCTATACATGCTACCAAAAAACTACTAGAGCTAATCAATGAATTTGGCAAAGTAGCAGGATACAAAATTAATACACAGAAATCTCTGGCATTCCTATACATTAATGATGAAAAATCTGAAAGAGAAATTAAGGAAACACTCCCATTTACCATTGCAACATAAAGCATAAAATACTTAGGAATAAACCTACCTAAGGAGACAAAAGACCTGTATGCAGAAAACTATAAGACACTGATGAAAGAAATTAAAGATGAAAAAAACAGATGGAGAGATATACCATATTCTTGGATTGGAAGACTCAACATTGTGAAAATGACTATACTACCCAAAGCAATCTACAGATTCAATGCAATCCCTATCAAACTACCAAGGGCATTTTTCACAGAACTAGAACAAAATATTTCAAAATTTATATGGAAACAAAAAAGACCCTGAATAGCCAAAACAATCTTGTGAAAGAAAAATGGAGCTAGAGGAATCAGGCTCCCTGGTTTCAGACTATACTAAAAAGTTACAGTAATCAAGACAGTATGGTACTGGCAAAAAAAACAGAGATATAGATCAATGGAACAGGATAGAAAGCCCAGAGATAAACCCATGCACATATGGTCACCTTATCTTTGATAAAGGAGGCAAGAATATACAGTGGAGAAAAGACAGCCTCTTCAATAAGTGGTGTTGGGGAAAGTGGACAGCTACATGTAAAACAATGAAATTAGAACACACCCTAACACCGTACTAAAAAAAATAAACTCAAAATGGATTAAAGACTTAAATGTAAGTCCAGACACTGTAAAATTCTTAGAGGAAAACATTGGCAGAACACTCTATGACATAAATCACAGCAAGATCCTTTTTGACCCACCTCCTAGAGAAATGGAAATAAAAACAAAAATAAACAAATGGGACATAATGAAACTTCAAAGCTTTTGCACAGCAAAGGAAACCATAAACAAGACCAAAAGACAACCCTCAGAATGGGAGAAAATATTTGCAAATGAGGCAACTGACAAAGGATTAATCTCCAAAATATACAAGCAGCTCATGCAGCTCAATATCATGAAAACAAACAACCCAATCCAAAAATGGGCAGAAGACCTAAATAAACATTTATCCA
Source organism: Mesoplodon densirostris (assembly GCF_025265405.1). Taxonomy (NCBI): domain Eukaryota; kingdom Metazoa; phylum Chordata; class Mammalia; order Artiodactyla; family Ziphiidae; genus Mesoplodon; species Mesoplodon densirostris. The sequence goes on along the minus strand of NC_082665.1, from coordinate 88,306,870 downwards.
AAGAAGATATATCGATTGCCAACAAACACATGAAAGGATACTCCACATCACTAATCATTAGAGAAATGCAAATCAAAACTATAGTGAGGTATCTATCACCTTACACCAGTAAGAATGGCCATCATCAAAAAGTCTACAAACAACAGGGTTCCCTGGTGGCACGGTGGTTAAGAGTCTGCCTGCCAATACAGGGGGCACGGGTTTGTGCCCCAGTCTGGGAAGATCCCACATGCCACGGAGCGTCTAGGTCCATGAGCCATGGCCGCTCAGCCTGTGCATCTGGAGCCTGTGCTCTGCAACGGGAGAGGCCACAAGAGTGAGAGGCCCACATACCACCAAAAAAAAAAAAAAAAAAAAAAAAAGTCTACAAACAATAAATGCTGGAGAGGGTGTGGAGAAAAGGGAACCCTCTTGCACTGTTGGAGGGAATGTAAATTGATACAGCTACTACAGAGAACAGTACGGTGGTCTTTAAAAAACTATAAATAGAACTACCATATGACCCAGTAATCCCACTACTGAGGATATACTCTGAGAAAACCATAATTCAAAAAGAGTCATGTACCACAATGTTCATTGCAGCTCTATTTACAATAGCCAGGACATGGAAGCAACCTAAGTGTCCATAGACAGATGACTGGATAAAGAAGATGTGGCACATATATACAATGGAATATTACTCAGCCATAAAAGGAAATGAAATTGACTTATTTTTAGTCAGATGGCCCTAGAATCTGTCATACAGAGTGAAGTAAGTCAGAAAGAGAAAAACAAATACCATATGCTAACACTTATATATGGAATCTACAAAAACAACAACAACAACAAATGGTTCTGAAGAATCCAGGGGAATAAAGATTCAGATGTAGAGAATGGACTTGAGAACACTGGTAGGGGGAAGGGTAAGCTGAGACGAAGTGAGAGAGTGACATGGACATATATACACTACCAAATGTAAAATAGATAGCTAGTGGGAAGCAGCCGCATAGCACAGGGAGATCAGCTAGGTGCTTTGTGACCACCTAGAGGGGTGGGATAGGGAGGGTGGGAGGGAGACGTAAGAGGAAGGAGATGTGGGGATATATGTATATGTATAGCTGATTCACTTTGTTATAAAGCAGAAACTAGCACAGCATTGTAAAGCAATTATACTCCAATAAAGATGTTAAAACACACACACACACACACACACACACACACACACGTGCGTCCACAAAGCAGAAAAAAACCCTACAACCCTATGGTAATATGGGCTTTTATTGTTACACTGTTATGGAAGTATACATGAACATTTCTCAAGGAAAATATTTATACCTTCTCATGTTTTTCTTTGAGATGATTTTAAGATCAGTAAAATATTTTTGTTGGAGTTACTACATTATCATAAATGGTGTTTTGTTTGCTGCACTATAGGAACACTAAGTGGGAAAAAGTTGTTAAAATTAATTTTCTTAAAACAATTAACTTTCAAAGGTAATTCTCCAAGATTTAAAAAATTATTTTAAGAAAGTAATGATCATGTGCTTCCACACTGACATTGTTGTGAACCTTAATGGGTAGATAAAGAGAGAAAATGAACAACCTAGAGATCTACACTTTTCAAGTAGCTCTCTAAAGCAGAATTGGCAAACTTTATCTGTAAGTGGCCAGATAATACATATTTTCATCTATGTTGGCCCTGTGGTCTCTGCTGTAATTAGTCAACTCCGTTTTTGTGATGCAAAAGCAGCCATTGACAGTGGGTGTTATTGTGTTCTAATAAAATTTATTAAAAAAACAGTTGGTGGACTGGCTTTGGCCCATTGTCCATAGTTTGCCAAGCCCTGATGTAGATGATCTTCTTCACTTTCCATCCATAGGAAGGTACTGGTGTTGGTTACACAGCAACTTGGACCAGAACACTGGGTCACTATGTACCCTGGAGTGAATCAATGTTTGTTATTTGATTTAAAGCACATGAACTCTCTCTTAATTGCCTCAACTTATCTGTATGCCTGTTCTTCTTTACTATTGTTTTTCAAATTGTCTTTTCAGAGGGAAATTTTCATTGAAAGAGAAGAAGGAGGTACAATGGAAGTTGAAAAGAATTTCTTCCTCCAGGTTATTACATATATCTGTCTGGGCCCAGAAACAAGCATATCCCTTTCTTGTTCCACACTGTTCTGAACATATCTAAAAGGGCCTTTATATTGACAAATTCTCAGTTGTCCTTGAGTGAAATGGTGAGATTGATATGCACTTTGAGGTGTTTTTATGAAGATTCTATGAGATAACATCTAAAAGCTCCAAGCACAGTATTTGGCACAGAGTCTACCCTTTTTTTATACACAAATTTCTATTTTCTATCTCATTCCTGCTTTTTCCATCTTAAATACTTTTTTCTCCCCACAACTTAAAATCTCTTTTAAACTTGGTCTACTTAAATGTGTTCACATTTCCTCTTTCTTTTCCTTTATTTTTTCTTGATTATACATGCATTTAACAAATATATTGTTTACTGTCCTCAAATATATAATAATACTTTACACTCATCTCCAATTATGTGTCAAATCTGATTTTCCACATTACTATGCTATTTAGGTATTTACTTAAAATTAATACCTTTTTTTTCCAACTCATCCCATCCTTTGACATGGATTTGGAAAAATATTCTCTATTGGATTTTTAGTTATTAGTTGTATCAAAAGTAATATGTATGAATACCTATAATTTAAAATCAAGGGTTGCAAACAGTAAAGAATTTTTGAAATTAATCTTTTCCATATTCTTAATTTTTTTAAGAAAGAACAAACCTTGGGGCTTCCCTGGCAGTACAGTGGTTAAGACTTTGCCTTCCAATGCAGAGGGTACAGGTTCGATCTCTGGTTGGGGAGCTAAGATTCCACATGTCTCGAGGCCAAAAATCCAAAACAGAAGCAATATTGTAACAAATTCAATAAAGACTTTAAAAATGGCCCACATCAAAGAAATATTTAAAAAGAAAAAAGGAAAGAACAAAACACAATGAATTATTTCCATCAAGGCAGCAAATAGAGTTAAAAATTATAGCCCAACATTTTGTCTGTAAGGCAGCGATATTTCCAGATTTGCCAATTTAGTGGTTATTTTTGCTGTTTTTAAAAATATGGTTCATCTCACATAAACATATAAAACGACATGCATTAATGCAAAAAAGAAAATGTGTGTTAAAATGCAGTTCAGTTTCAATTTATGTTAACAAAGGATATTATCTTTCTTATCCAATATTCATGTAATTTGCTAAATTTTATCTGATTGTTCTCAAGACTAATATGGTTTGTGAGTTGTTGGTGATAATAGAGGTTAACTATGCATGACCTTTTGTTTCTAAGCCTTAATTTCTCATTTCAAAATCACTTCCTCTGAGGTTTCCATTTTAAAAGAATGAAGAAATTTATTATCACAGAACAGACATTTTCAATGTCCTTAATCCTCAGTATGACACATAACTTTGTTGATCCTGTAGGATTTTTTCTGAGAAATTACTTTTTTTTTAAATGAGTAGTTAGACACAGTTAAAATTGCAGTGTGTTGGAAGTCCTCCTCGAGGCTTGAAGGATACATGCAATTATGCTAATGGAACATCAAGTCCCTGTTCCTAAGAAAAAGCTGAGAAATATCTCAAGCCGGAATAGGTTGACCTCTACAGAATAAAAAATGAGGATCTTTTTTCTCATATTTTCCAAAGTAATTAACAAGGTTGGCAAATCTCATGAATTTGATTTAAACCAAATGATGCAGTGAATTCTACTCCAATAAATCTTCATATATTCTTTAACAGAATGGAATATATTGTTTGTATGCCCTAGCGTGCAATATAAAGGAGAGCAGTATATGGTGCCTCGCTAGAAATATTCCCTAGTGAGCTCCAATAATATTCAACAGAATGGGCAGAGGTTATTTATTGCAATAGCAAACATTTAGGGATTTTCCCTTCTAGCTGGAGGGTAGCATATAGAGGATTTGAAATCTGTCTACTGCCTCATTTTATTGTCTTCCTTATAAAACATAATCAGTTTAGTAGGCTAACAGTAGTCAGGGTTTTTTGTTTGTTTTGTTTTGTTTCCAAATAAGAAGAGCTAAGAATAAAGTCATTCTGTAAATCACTGGTTAACGGTGGAAAATGTGCAAAATGAAAGCTTATTTTTTCATTGTCACTTCACTTCAGTGTCCTTACAAACATAAAAACATATAATCAGAGAAAGGAGTTGTGGTGGGTTGGGAAAGATTATCTATGATTCAATTTCAAGACAATAATTCAATTCTATGATTATCTATGATTCAATTTCAAATTGATTCTATCAATAGGTATTCAATTAACAAATTATTTCTAACAATTATATTGTCCACATTCTATGTGTAAGAAAACCTGGAAGTTACCAGAATAGGCAGTGAGTGTGGTGGGGACATACTTATACATGTACATATATATATCTCCATGCAAATTCCCTTTCAGACACTCGCCTTGTAAACTTTCCCTTACCTTCTTCTATTGTCTTCCCTAATTAACCATTACATATAAATTCAATGCATCCAGTAATATCCGACTTTATAAATATTCACTAAAGGGCTTTGGTAGTTTGATTTGTTAATGAATTAAGTTATTACAATCACTGTTGCACTTAACATTAACTTATTAAACATATTATCACCCACTGTCAACAATTGGTTCAAGGTGGAATGTAGAAGAATGTGAAGGAGGAAAGGAGCAATAGGAACAATGCAGATGTGAAGAGACAAGAGATAATTTCTTTATACCTAAAACTGTGAACTCACTTCGAATTGCTATTATTTTAGATATTATCTATAAGTAAAATAAAGGAAGCATGTGATATGGGACAAACTGGGAAGTTGTGTTCTGCTTTTAAACAGGTAATATTACTGATTTATGTAAAGTGGTTTTAAGATGCTTAAATGAGGAAGTGTGTAATACATGCCTGACATGTTAACACCTTCTCTAATCAAATGATCTCTAGCATTCCAAAAAGACTTGTGAGCGGTTTAAAGAGACAACAGAACAAGAAGACACTAACAAAAGCAAGAATTCACATTTTAGGAGTTGAAAGTATACCTGAGAGTTAATTGCCTTCAGAAATGTCTCAATAAGCTATTACTTTAACATTTTTATTATAGAAATCATTATAGTAACAACTTTAACAATCCTAGTTTTCTTGACTGTAAAATGAAAATAATAATATTGTCACAAAGTTTTTAAAATAAAATAGTACATCAGCACATATTAAGCACTCAACAAATTTTTTTTTGATTTACACAGATCAAAGTGCTGATAGGGTTCCAATTAGTTTACAAAACTTTAAGCATTATAGTAAAGCAGCAGGGAGGAATTTTCAGAAATAAGTTATGCTAGGAAAAGTATAATAATATAGGTGACAATGGTTATTTTAATAGGTGGTTATGCTAGAATAGTACTTTTAAAACTCCTCACAATATGCAAATTAAATGGCATTTCAGAATCTAATTTTAAATGTGTGTCAGTCACCTGTACAATAAAAAAATTGATAACTATGGAACTTAATACTCAAATATGATAGCTATGCATAATTGAACACATACTTTAAACTCTCCATAGTATGTGAGGAACAGTAATTGTGTCAGCTACTGTTCTTAATTCAGGGCACAGTTCTTCCCCACTCTTCAGGGATCTGTTTTGAGGGCAATCCATTTCCTCCATGGTATGACTGTTGAAATTCCCAGACAAGAGGAAGAAGTAGAGTAGGTAGTGACAGGTTTAATACTATGCAGCCAAATGTTCTTTCTTGCTATTTCTTTTAACTAATTTAATTCTGAATCTTGGGAGAGGTGACTTGAGAAGAGATGTCATTTCTAACCCCAGAACTCTTTGGGGGCCACTGGTCACTTCTCTAATAACAGTAATAATAATTATAATAATTTTAATAGAACAGCTACGATTTATTGCTGTTTGCAGGGCTAATCTCTTCTACATACCATTTTTCCTTTAATCCTCACAGTATGTAGAGTTAGATATGACCATCACTATTTACTAATGAGGACCCTCAGGCTTATAAAAATTAAGTATCTCACCCAACATCCCATAGCAAGTAATTGGTAGAGTTAGAATTAAAATTCAAGTTTGTCTGTCAATAAAGCCTGTACTCTTTCCAATGTGTTATGCTACAGAGGCTGCAAAATGCAATGAGTCATGAGGAATATGAGATGATGTCACTTCTTTTCATCTTTAATAGTAAGAAGAAAACCAAAGACATTTATTAAAACATGAACAAGCTAGTGTAGGAAGCTCCTTGTTACTCTCTTCTATTTCATTTCACTGGAAACTTCCAGATTTTTTTTAAGAAATAAAATGGTGAATATTTTTCATCCTCATGGCTTGTATTCATGTGATTAAAATATAAACAATTTATTAGATTGATTAAAATATAAGTAATTTATTAGAGTATAAAAAATAAGCATCAAACTTTTAACACATCATAAAAATGCAAAATTAATAGAGAGAACATATTCCAAATCTAACTAATATTTAAAAGTATTTATTAAAACAAAGACACAAGCAAACAAAAAAAATTAAACTATGGATACATATTATGCTTTGCTCATCCAAAAAATAATTGTCATTACTTGTAAAATCTCTCACAAACTAGTTATTCTTATACTATTGAAACTGAAGCAGTAAGAACTGAAATTATAGAAATAAGTTATCACGTTAACTTTTGTAATGTCATTAATTAATGATAATAGGTATTGTATAATCAATTTTTATCTGCTATAATTTTCTTATAAAATACTTTTACTATCTACCTAGCCAAAGTATTTTATTTTAGTTATTTATTTTTTTAATACATTTATTTATTTTATTTATTTATTTTTGGCTACATTAGGTCTTCGTTGCTGCACACAGGCTTTCTCTGGTTGCAGTGAGTGGGGGCTACTCTTCTTTGTGGTGGCTTCTCTTGTTTCAGAGCATGGGCTCTAGGCGCACAGGCTTCAGTAGTTGTGGCATGTGGGCCCAGTAGTTGTGGTTCACGGGCTCTAGAGCACAGGCTCAATAGTTGTGACGCACAGGCTTAGTTTATCCACAGCATGTGGGATCTTCCCGGACCAGGGGTCAAATCCATGTACCCTGCATTGGCAGGCGGATTCTTAACCACTGTGCCACCAGGGAAGCCCTAGCCAATATATATTAAACCAAAACTAATCAACACATTTACAAACTTTTGTTGGTGGTGCTTATAGTAATATATGACAAAATTTTTTTCTTTATTTCTAATCATATGTTCAAAATATTTTTATTTTTATTATTTCAGATATTTTTAAAATCCTTTTTTTAGACCTATCCAGAACAGAGAAATATAAGGGTTTAAATATCTTTTTTGTCCCCCCAGTGGAGAGGCAGTGGTGAGAAAGTAACCTTTATTTAGTCTACTTAGCTATTTTTAAATTCATTTACCCACTAAAAAACAATATATGGCTAAAAGCTTACTCTCAGTAACTTCAGGATCAAGCACATTCCATCAACTTATTATACATAAATAAATAGTTAAGTTCTATAGTCTATAGTCACTTTTTCTTAGTCTCCTCTGTATTTTAAAGTTTTTATTGTAAAACAAAACAAAATTATTCTATTTATATATTGCAACCCAATTTACTTTCATTTTATTTATTTCTGAATTCCATTTTTGGTGTAATTAACCTCAACAGAAATGTAATATAATTTATTTGAACCAAAATGTCAGAGTTTGATTATACATATCACAATTGTGTATATGTCTGTGTGCATTAGAATTCTCAAAAAATTTTATGCAAAGAATAAAAATTAAGGTAATATAAATTATGAAATATTTTATACTTGGGGTTGGACATTCCATGTTAGACATCATAGAGAAAAATTTTACTATGATCAGGGTCCTAATTTTAACCTAACCTGTGACTCCCCTTGGAATTCTTATATGCCTAGTGAGTCAGGATGAAGGCAATTTTTATGAAGTATCAGTCACTCTTTTTAAATGCATTATTTTAAAAAATAACTATTATTAATGGGGAGCAAAAAGGGTAATTATTTCATAATTTTCTCAATAAACACTTCTGCATATGTTTATATGACTAAAAACATAACATTAATTTTGTATATTAAACTTTTAATTCATCAACATTTAGGAAATAATTAGTAATTATATAGTATGAAAGATGACAGATTTACGGGACTTCCCTGCTGGTCCAGTGGTTAGGACTTGATGCTTTCACTGCCAGGGCAGTGTTCAATCTCTGGTTAGGAACTAAGATCCTGGATTTAGATTACATATATAGCCGGTCACTTCCAATGGTTTGGGGAAATTTCTGAGCACAGAATGATGTTTTACCATCTGGGTATGAGTTATAATTCCTCTGGAGAGGGAGTAGAAGTATTTAATAAGGAAAGTGTCTATAAAAATAGATGGAACTGAATGTCTGAAAGTGAATACCTGTGGAAAAAGGCATATGTGATTTTGTGATTTATAATAAGAAATATGTATATTTGGCCTTCATTCCCATTTCTGGCACAGATCTCCTGAAACCCTTTGAATTTCCTAGTGATTATGGCAATAAAAGTGTCTCTTATGTTAATGCAGAGACTTTTAGACCCCACCTAATGATAGAGGCTGGCCGCCAGGAGAATCAACCATGTGACTAGGAACTTTTAGTCCCATCACCCCTACCTCAAGGGACAGGAGAGGAGCTGGAGTGTTAATAGCCAATGATTTAATCAATCATGTCTATGTAATGAAGCTTCCATAAAATCCCAAAAGGACTGCAGTCAGAGGGAAAACTTCCAGGATGGTGAACACAGGGAGATTTGGGGAGATGGTCTACTCTGAGAGAGTATGGAATTCCCATGCCCTTTCTCCTTACCCAGCCCTACTCGTCTCTTCCATCTGGATGTTCACCCGTAAACTTTATCATGTCCTTTTACAATAAACTGGTTATCTGATAAGTAAGATGTTCCCTGAGTTCTGTGAGCCACTCTACCAATTAACTGAGCCAATGAGAGGATGTTGTGAACCTCTGATTTCTAGGCAGTAGTTCAGAAGTACAATTAGGTAACAACCTAGGCTTGCAATTGGCATCTGAAGTGGTGGTGGAAGGGTAGTCTTATGGAACTGAACCATTAACTTGTGGAATCTGATGCTATCTCCAAGCAGATAGTGTTAGAATTGAGTTGAATTATAGGAGACACAGATGATGTCTTAGAATTGCTTGTTGGTGGTGTGGGGGAAGCACTCTTCCTTCGCTCTCCCTGCCCTGCACAGTGTCACTACATGACTCCAATTCTGCAAAACAGTTGATAGAGCTTTCGTATACTGAGATATTCACAGATCATTTGGCCTATGAAATAGAGCTTGTGCTATAGAAGGTACAGTTGAGATTCTGGTATTGAATAACTTGATGAAACTTATTACAAATGATGATGCTGCCAATCAGATGTTACTTGCCCAGTGGAACTGGAAGTCGTGCACTGTTTGCTTTTATTAGGGAATGAGAAAATCTTGTTGAACTAATTCCATTACCTAACAGAATATGGCAGTGGATAATAGGAGTCTGTGGTTTCTGAAAGATGCAGTGCTACCTACTAGAAGAGGAAATATTTCCAAAGGGGAAAAATGGGAGCAGAAACATCCAGTGGAAATAGCAACAGTGCTTGTGGGCATTAACAATATTTACCTTTTACTGAGTTATGCTGTAGTACGTATCACTCCTAAAATCCCAGTGGGTTTGCAACAATAAACATTTATTTCTTGTTCACATATAAGCTATAGGTTGACTTTGGCTCTTCTCCAGACTGTATCTTCTCATTCTGAAGCCCAGATGAAAAAGGACTGCCTTTGAGATATGTTATTCCAGTGACAGGTGACAGATGCATAAGAGATTGTGCTGACCCACACAATCACAAAGCTTCTTCTCAGGCCTGGCAAAAATCACATCCAAGAAAAGTTAAGTGAAAGGTCAAGACTGCTAGGGGTGTAGGGAAGTATAGAAAGATATATGGCAAGAAAAGACGAGTATAACCTCTTACATAAGAGGAGACAATCATGAACAAGAATACAATTTACCATAAGAGTCTTCCTCTTTTTTCTCTTCTCTTACATTTCTCCTGAATTTTGAAAATATATATTCCAAAATTTATCTCCAAATTTGTAGTTTGACATTTAAAAATTTTATTGTAAAAGTTTAAATATTTACTCAAATAAATTATAAAATTTATTTCAGAATGAGTCAGCATTTAAACTAAGCTGACTCTACAATCTTCATACACAGTTAGGACTATAGATCTTTAATTTAGAACAGACAGCAGTTAAAATCTAACTCTGGACTCTGGATTTCAGAAATAATAAAACCTTTCATAAGCAGTGAAATACAATTATATAGGTAACCAAAGCATCAATGATGGTATGTCTCTGAAAAAAATACACAAAAGAGGAAAGCCCCTTCTCCTTACTCCATCTCTAAACTCTATCCTATTCCTAAGGATCCCATTACTAAGCCTCACTCCATCTCTCACCCTATGTGGGAACTTCTACTCTTAAACTTGTATGTGCAAGATTATTCTTTGCAACATGTATTAGACAGCTTTGCTGTGTAATAAACCACCCCAAATCTTACAGCAAAAAAAAAAAAAAAGGACCCTTGCAAATACATTATTCCAACCTGGATAATCCAGGATACTCTTTATTATAAAGTTACCTGATTAGAAAATGTAATTCCATTATCAACCTTAATTCTCCCTTGCCATGTAACATAACATATACAAAGGGTTCTGGGATAAGGACATGGACACATTTAAGGATCCATTATTTTCCCTACCATAGTTGTAAATTAAACAATCTTTCAGGAAAAGTTTTGATTTGTTTTGTTTATTCTGCTTTCATTAATAATGTGATCAAGTTGATAAGTAGTTGACTGCTTTAGCTGTCCCTGCTGAGCACTGTACATGTCTTGGAAGAAACTAACCTGATTCTCCTCCTTGGCAGGTCTTTGACCCAGGTATACTTCTTATGAAAACACTTCCAGAGCCTGATGAGATTTGGGATATAATAACAATCATTCATTTTATAATATTGCTTTGATACAGCTTAGCACACACAGATAGGCATTTCTAGGTTAAGAATAGTAATGTTTTTAGAGAAACAAGAGTCAAAAATAGAGTCACATACTAAGGGTAAGCATGAGCCAGTAAGTTATAGGAAGGTCTGGTAGGAAAATATGATACTCACCATATAACAAGACATTGCTGGCATGTCTGTTCCAGAAGGCAATGTCAGGAGGTCCTATTGAGAGAAACTGTGTGTCTTTACAAAAATTATAGTGTGGAATTCAGAAGTCAAGACCAAAAACATTAAGAGATTCAAACAGAACAGACAAACAGTTGCATCAGAGATGTTTATGTGCTCTTAGTAGGGTCTATGGATCACAGTGTGGTACATGATTAAGGAAATTGTTTAGAGGAAGTTGAAATTTCCAGAGGAAATGGGTTACTGTCAGCCAATCAAAGTAGCGACTGTGATAGAGGAACTTCTATTTTCTAAAAGTAAGAGTAAAATTGGGAAAGTGGAAAAAGTGAAAACCCAAATATTAAAAGTGAGACCCTAAGTCAGAATAGTTCTAGCTGTGTACACTGACCGCTGCATTCTGAGTGCTAGCTAAAAGTTAATTAACTTCCTTCTGCTTAAGTCAAATACATTTGAGAGACAGAAGTTAAAACTGCAGTTGATTCCAGGAGTCTGAGTGGTAGACTGAGAATATTTAAAAGAGGAGGGCTTCTGGGAATAAAAGACAGTAACTAGTATCTTAAACAATACTTTCACATTAGGCATAGTATATTATATTATATTATTGTTACATTGTTTACTTATTTTGTTTACAAATTATAACTTTCAGAGCAGTAACCAAACCTTTTTCATCTTAATTTTCTCTTACAATGCCCAGGACAATATTTATTCATATGAAATAGATATTGTAATCTTTCAGGTTGTCCACTATGGATATTTTACCTCTCCTAATCACTTTTTTGTTTGTTTTTTTTTTCTGTATCAGGTAGTTTATAAATACATATTGGCCTCACTTTTAACCACTAGTGATCTCTAAATATAAGAATTCTAGGGCCTCCCTGGTGGCGCAAGTGGTTGAGAGTCCGCCTGCCGATGCAGGGGATACGGGTTCGTGCCCCGGTCTGGGAGGATCCCATATGCCGCGGAGCGGCTGGGCCCGTGAGCCATGGCTGCTGAGCCTGCGCATCCGGAGCCTGCGCGTCCGGAGCCTGTGCTCCGCAACGGGGGAGGCCACAACAGTGAGAGGCCCGCATACCGAAAAAAAAAAAAAAAAAAAAAAAAAAAAAGAATTCCAGGACAGAAAGGAGAGGCTATGGCAAACTTGTAAAGACATTACAGTATTTGAAGATAAAAAGAACCTTCAGCATTTGCTTATTCATGATTATTAGGTCACCTCTTATTTCAGCTTTTCCTGATGATTATTCTCTGTTAACTACATTTTTCAAATTTGAAAAATCATGTATTTACTAGCAGTTATTTTCTAGTCCTCTGCTAGTTGCTCTAACTTGGGAGCAGTTTATTCTTATTGTTTCTCCTTATGCAATTTTGTATATTTGCTTGTCAGTTCAATGTTTTTCTTTCTTTTTTTTTTTTGATTTTGTTTATTAGTTTCGGCTTTATAACAAAGTGAATCAGTCATACATATATATCTGTTCCCACATCCCTTCCCTCATGCATCTCCCTCCCTCCCACCCTCCCCATCCCACCCCTCCAGGCAGTCACAAAGCACCGAGCTGATCTCCCTGTGCTCTGCGGCTGCTTCCCACTATCTATCTACCTTACGTTTGGTAGTGTATATAAGTCCATGCCTCTCTTTCGCTTTGTCACAGTTTACCCTTCTCCCTCCCCATATCCTCAAGTCCATTCTCAAGTAGGTCTGTGTCTTTATTCTCGTTTTACCCCTAGGTTCTTATGACATTTTTTAAATTCCATATATATGTGTTAGCATACGGTATTTGTCTTTCTCTTTCTGACTTACTTCACTCTGTATGACAAACTCTAGGTCTATCCACCTCATTACAAATAGCTCAATTTCGTTTCTTTTTATGGATGAGTAATATTACATTGTATATATGTGCCACATCTTCTTTATCCATTCATCCGATGATGGACACTTAGGTTGTATCCAGCTCCGGGCAATTGTAAATACAGTTGCCATGAACATTTTCGTACATGTCTCTTTTTGAATTATGGTTTTCTCAGGGTATATGCCTAGTAGTGGGATTGCTGGGTCATATGGTAGTTCTATTTTTAGTTTTTTAAGGAAGGTCCATACCGTTCTCCATAGTGGCTGTACCACTTCACATTCCCACCAGCAGTTCAAAGAGTGTTCCCTTTTCTCCACACCCTCTCCAGCATTTATTGTTTCTAGATTTCTTGATGATGGCCATTCTGACTGGTGTGAGATGATATCTCATTGTAGTTTTGATTTGCATTTCTCTAATGATTAATGATGTTGAGCATTCTTTCATGTGTTTGTTGGCAGTCTGTATATCTTCTTTGGAGAAATGCCTATTTAAGTCTTCTGCCCATTTTTGGATTGGGTTGTTTGTTTTTTTGTTATTGAGCTGCATGAGCTGCTTATAAATTTTGGAGATTAAACCTTTGTCAGTTGCTTCATTTGCAAATATTTTCTCCCATTCTGAGGGTTGTCTTTTGGTCTTGTTTAAGGTTTCCTTTGCTGTGCAAAAGCTTTGAAGTTTCATTAGGTCCCATTTGTTTATCTTTGTTTTTATTTCCATTTCTCTAGGAGGTGGGTCCAAAAGGATCTTGCTGTGATTTATGTCATAGAGTGTTCTGCCTATGTTTTCCTCTAAGAGTTTGATACTTTCTGGCCTTACATTTAGGTCTTTAATCCATTTTGAGCTTATTTTTGTGTATGGTGTTAGGGAACGATCTAATCTCATACTTTTACATGTCCCTGTCCAGTTTTCCCAGCACCACTTATTGAAGAGACTATCCTTTCTCCACTGTACATTCCTGCCTCCTGTATCAAAGATAAGTTGACCATATGTGCGTGGGTTTATCTCTGGGCTTTCTATCCTCTTCAATTGATCTATCTTTCTGTTTTTGTGCCACTACCACTCTGTCTTGATTACTGTAGCTTTGTAGTATAGTCTGAAGTCAGGGAGCCTGATTCCTCCAGCTCCATTTTTCGTTCTCAAGATTGCTTTGACTATTTGGGGTCTTTTGTTTTACAAAAAAATTTTGAATTTTTTTGTTCTAGTTCTGTGAAAAATGCCAATGGTAGTTTGATAGGGATTGCATTGAATCTGTAGATTGCTTTGGGTAGTAGAGTCATTTTCACAATGTTGATTCTTCCAATCCAGGAGCATGGTATATCTCTCCATCTATTTGTATCATCTTTAATTTCTTTCATCAGTGTCTTATAATTTTCTGCATACAGGTCCTTTCTCTCCTTAGGTAGGTTTATTCTTAGATATATTATTCTTTTTGTTGCAATGGTAAATGGGAATGTTTTCTTGATTTCATTTTCAGATTTTTCATAATTATTGTACAGGAATGCCAGAGATTTCTGTGCATTAATTTTGTATCCTGCTACTTTACCAAATTCATTGATTAGCTCTAGTAGTTTTCTGGTAGCATCTTTAGGATTCTCGATGTATAGTATCATGTCATCTGCAAACAGGGACAGCTTTACTTCTTCTTTTCCAATTTGGATTCCTTTTATTTCTTTTTCTTCTCTGATTGATGTGGCTAAAACTTCCAAAACTATGTTGAATAAGAGTGGTGAGAGTGGGTAGCCCTGTCTTGTTCCTGATCTTAGTGGAAATGGTTTCTGTTTTTCACCATTGAGGACAATGTTGGCTGTGACTTTGTCATATATGGCCTTTATTATGTTGAGGAAAGTTCCCTCTATGCCTACATTCTGCAGGGTTTTTATCATAAATGGGTGTTGAATTTTGTCGAAAGCTTTCTCTGCATTATTGAGATGATCATATGGTTTTTCTCCTTCAACTTGTTAATATGGTGTATCACATTGATTGATTTGTGTATATTGAAGAATCCTTGCATTCCTGGAATAAACCCCACGTGATCATGGTGTATGATCCTTTTAATGTGCTGTTGGATTCTGTTTGCTAGTATTTTGTTGAGGATTTTTGCATCTATGTTCATCAGTGATATTGGCCTGTAGTTTTCTTTCTCTTTGACATCCTTGCCTGGTTTTGGTATCAAAGTGATGGTGGCCTTGTAGAATGAGTTTGGGAGTGTTCCTTCCTCTGAAATTGTTTGGAAGAGTTTGAGAAGGATGGGTGATAGCTCTTCTCTAAATGTTTGATAGAATTCACCTGTGAAGCCATCTGGCCCTGGGATTTTGTTTGTTGGAAGATTTTTAAGCACAGTTCCAATTTCAGTGCTTGTGATTGGTCTATTCATATTTTCTATTTCTTCCTGATTAAGTCTTGGCAGGTTGTGCATTTCTAAGAATTTGACCATTTCTTCCAGGTTGTCCAATTTATTGGCATAGAGTTGCTTGTAGTAATCTCTCATGATCTTTTGTATTTCTGCAGTGTCAGTTGTTACTTCTCCTTTTTCATTTCTAATTCTATTGATTTGAGACTTCTCCCTTTTTTTCTTGATGAGTCTGGCTAATGGTTTGTCAATTTTGTTTATCTTCTCAAAGATCCACCTTTTACTTTTATTGATCTTTGCTATCATTTCCTTCATTTATTTCTGACCTGATCATTATGATTTTCTTCCTTCTGCTAACTTTGGGGGTTTTTTGTTCTTCTTTCTCCAATTGCTTTAGGTTCAGGGTCAGGTTGTTTACTCGAGATGTTTCCTCTTTCTTAAGGTGGGATTGTATTGCTATAAACTTCCCCCTTAGAACTGCTTTTGCTGCGTCCCATAGGTTTTGGGTTGTCGTGTCTCCATTGTCATTTGTTTCTATGTATTTTTTTATTTCCTCTTTGATTTCTTCAGTGATCACTTTGTTATTGAGTAGTATATTGTTTAGTCTCCATGTGTTTGTATTTTTTACAGATCTTTTCCTGTAATTGATGTCTAATCTCATAGCATTGTGGTCGGAAAAGATACTTGATACAATTTTAATTTTCTTAAATTTTCCAAAGCTTGTTTTGTGACCCAAGATATGATCTATCCTGGAGAATGTTCCATGAGCACTTGAGAAAAATGTGTATTCTGTTGTTTTTGGATGGAATGTCCTATAAATATCAATTAAGTCCATCTTGTTTAATGTATCATTTAAAGCTTGTGTTTCCTTATTTATTTTCATTTTGCATGATCTGTCCATTGGTGAAAGTGGGGTGTTGAAATCCCCTACTATGAGTGTGTTACTGTCGATTTCTCTTTTTATGGCTGTTAGTATTTGCCTTATGTATTGAGGTGCTCCTATGTTGGGTGCATAAATATTTACAATTTTTATATCTTCTTCTTGGATCGATCACTTTATCATTATGTAGGGTCCTTCTTTGTCTCTTCTAATAGTCTTTATTTTAAAGTCTATTTTGTCTGATATAAGAATTGCTACTCCAGCTTTCTTTTGATTTCCATTTGCATGGAATATCTTTTTCCATCCCCTTACTTTCAATCTGTATGTGTCTCTAGGTCTGAAGTGGGTCTCTTGTAGACAGCATATATATGGGTCTTGTTTTTGTATCCATTCAGCCAATCTGTGTCTTTTGGTGGGAGTATTTAATCCATTTACATTTAAGGTAATTATTGACATGTATGTTCCTATTCCCATTTCCTGAATTGCTTTGGGTTCGTTATTGTAGGTATATTCCTTCTGTTGTGTTTCTTGCCTAGAGAAGTTCCTTTAGCATTTGTTGTAAAGCTGGTTTCGTGGTGCTGAGCTCTCTCAGCTTTTGCTTGTCTGTAGATGTTTTAATTTCCCCATCAAATCTGAATGAGATCCTTGCTGGGTAGAGTAATCTTGGTTGCAGGTTTCTGTCCTTCATCACTTTAACTATGTCCTGCCACTCCCTTCTGGCTTGTAGAGTTTCTGCTGAGAAATCAGCTGTTATCCTGATGGGGATTCCCTTGTGGTTTATTTTTTTTCCATTGCTGCTTTTAATATGATTTCTTTGTGTTTATTTTTTGACAGTTTGAATAGTATGTGTCTTGGCGTATTTCTCCTTGGATTTATTCTGTATGGGACTCTCTGTGCCTCCTGGACTTGATTAACTATTTCCTTTCCCATATTAGGGAAGTTTTCAACTATAATCTCTTCAAATATTTTCTCAGTCCCTTTCTTTTTCTCTTCTTCTTCTGGAACTCCTATATTTCGAATGTTGGTGCTTTTAATGTTGTCCCAGAGGTCTCTGAGAGTCTCCTCTGTTCTTTTCATTCTTTTTTCTTTATTTTGCTCTGCAGCAGTTATTTCCACTATTTTATCTTCCACCTCACTTATCCGTTCTTCTGTCTCAGTTATTCTGCTATTGATCCCATCTAGAGTATTTTTCATTTCATTTATTGTGTTTTTAATCAATGCTTGATTCATCTTTAGTTCTTCTAGGTCCTTGTTAACTGTTTCTTGCATTTTGTCTATTGTATTTCCAAGATTTTGGATCTTGGAAATAGAATCTTGGATCATCTTTACTATCATTATTCTGAATTCTTTTTCAGGTAGACTGCCTATTACCTCTTCATTTGTTAGGTTTGGTAGGTTTTTATCTTGCTCCTTCACCTGTTGTGTGTTTTTCTGTCTTCTCATTTTGCTTATGTTACTGTGTTTGGGGTCTCCTTTTTGCAGGCTGCAGGTTCGTAGTTCCCATTGTTTTTGGTGTCTGTCCCCAGTGGCTAAGGTTGTTTCAGTATGTTGTGTAGGCTTCATGGTAGGGGGGACTAGTGCCTGTGTTCTGATGTTTGAGTCTTGATCTTGTCTTTCTGGTGGACAGGTCCACGTCTCGTGGTGTGTTTTGGGGTGCCTGTGGTCTTATTATGTTTTTAGGCAGCCTCTCTGCTAATGGTGGGGTTGTGTTCCTGTCTTCCTAGTTGTTTGGCATAGGGTGTCCTGTACTGTAGCTTGCTGGTCGTTGAGTGAAGCTGGGGGCTGGTGTTGAGATGGAGATCTCTGGGAGATTTTCGCTACTTGATATTATGTGGAGCTGGGAGGTCTCTTGTGGACCCGTGTCCTGAAGTTGGCTCTCCCACTTCAAAGGCACACACTGACTCCTGGCTGCAGCACCAAGAGCCTTTCATCTACCCGGCTCAGAATAAAAGGGATAAAAAGTAGAAAGAAAGAATTAGTAGAAGAAAGAAAGAGAGAGAGAAAGAAAGGAAGAAGGAAAGAAAGGAAGGAAGGAAGGAAGAAAGAAAGAAAGGAGGGAGGGAGGAAGGAAGGAAAGAATAAGAAAGAGTGAAAGGAAGAAGGGAGGGAGGGAGGAAGGAAAGAAAGAAAGAAAGACAGGAGAGAGGGAGGGAGGATGGAAAGAAAAAGAAAGAGTGAAAGGAAGAAGGGAGGGAGGGAGGAAGGAAAGAAAGAGAGAAAGAAGGAAAAGAGGGGTGGAGGGAGGAAGGGAAGGTAGGAAAAAAGAAACAGCAGGTAAAGTAGAATAGAATAAAGTATGAAATATAGTAGCGTTATTAAAATTAAAAAGTAATTATTGAAAAGAATATGGACAGATAGAACCCTGGGACATATGGTGGAAGCAAAGCTATACAGAGAGAATCTTACACAGAAGCATACACATAAACATTCACAAAAAGAGAGCAGGGGGAAAAATCAAAAATCTTGATCTCCAAGTCCACCTCGTAATTTGGGATAGTTCGTTGTAAAAAGAGGAAAAGGGGGGAAAGTCTTAAATCTTGTCCTCAAAGTCCACCTCCTCAATTTGGGATGATTCGCTGTCCATTCATGCACTCTACAGACGCAGGGCACATCAAGTGGACCGTGGAGCTTTAATCCGCTGCCTCCGAGGCTTCACAGAGAGATTTCCCTGTCTCTTCTCTGCTCTCACAGCTCCCGGGTCTCAGCCTTGGACCTGGCCCCGCCTCTGCGTGTAGGTCGCCGGAGGGCGTCCGTTCTTCGCTTGGACAGGACGGGTTTATAGGAGCCGCTGATTCGGGGGCTCTGGCTCACTCAGGCAGAGGGGAGGGAGGGGCGCACAGTGTGAGGCGGGCCTGCGGCGGCAGAGGCCGGCGTGACGTTGCAGCAGCCTGAGGCGCTCCGTGCACTTTCCCGGGAAAGCCGTCCCCGGGTCCCGGGACCCCGGCAGTGGCGGGGTGCACAGGCCCCCCGGAAGGCTCGGCGGACAGTGATCCGCGCTCTCACCCAGGCCCCGTGACGGCGGCAGCAGCAGCCCCAGCGTCCCACGCCTGGCTCCGGGGTCTGCGCCTTTAACCCCGGCTCGCTCCTGTCTCCGGAGCTTCCCCAAGCAGCCCTCTTAATGCCCTCTCCTCCCGCACCAGAAAACAAAAGGGAAGAAAAAGTCTCTTGCCTCTTCGGCAGCTCCATACTTTTTCCCCGGACTCCCTCCGGGCTAGCCGTGGTGCACTAACCCCTTCAGGCTCTCTTCCTGTCGCCAGCCCCAGTCCTCTCCCTGCGCTCCGTTTGAAACCCGATACCCGAGCCTCAGCTCCCAGCCCTGCCCGTCCCGGTGGCCGAGCAGACAAGCCTCTCGGGCTGGTGTGTTCCTGAGGGCACCAATCCTCTGTGCCGGAATCTCTCTGCTTTGCTCTCCACACCCCTGTTGTTGTGCTCTCCTCCGCTACTCCAAAGCTTTCCCCCTCCGCCACCTGCAGTCTCCGCCCGTGAAGGGGCTTCTAGTGTGTGGAAACCTTTCCTCCTTCACGGCTCCCTCCCACTGGTGCAGGTCCCGTCCCTATCCTTTTGTCTCTGTTTATTCTTTTTTCTTTTGTCCTACCCAGGTATGTGGGGAGTTTCTTGCCTTTTGGGGGGTCTGAGGTCTTCTGTCAGCGTTCAGTAGGTGTTCTGTAGGAGTTGTTCCACGTGTAGTGAATTTCTGATGTATCTGTGGGGAGGAAGGTGATCTCCACGTCTTACTCTTCCGCCATCTTCCTCCCTTGTTTTTCTTTCTTAAACAAATAAAAGTTTACTTGCTCTACAGGACTTTTCTGTCATGGTACAGTTCGATATATATTAAATGTTTATTTTTTATTCAGATATAATTGGCACATAACATTATATCAGTTTTTGGTGTACAAGATAAATATTTTATGTATGTATTGATATACATAGTGTGAAATGATTATCACAATAAGTTTAGTTAACATCCATTACCACCCATAGTTACAGATTTTTTTCTTGTGATGAGAACTTTTAAGATTTACTCTCTTAGTATATTAAATATTTTAACCTGTATCAATGTAAGTTCAATTATTTAATTATTTTCCTTTGCACTGGTCTCTAAAATGTCTTGAGCATTTTATCATTCTGGTTCCAAGACAGTTGATAGATAAGTAGGTAGATAGCTAACTAGATGGATATAGATTCATTTATTTTTTATTTTTTTATTTTTATTTTTATTTTTTTTTTTGCGGTAGGCAGGCCTCTCACTGTTGTGGCCTCTCCCCTTGCGGAGCACAGGCTCCGGACGCGCAGGCTCAGCGTCATGGCTCACAGGCCTAGCCGCTCTGCGGCATGTGGGATCTTCCCAGACTGGGGCATGAACCCGTGTCCCCTGCATCAGCAGGCGGACTCTTAACCACTGCGCCACCAGGGAAGCCCTAGATTCATTTATTGTATAAATGTACCAAAAACTCTCCAGAATGTTAAACGTTTGTGCAAATGCATGCCTCAATCCCTGCTCTCCAGGGATTTATAATTGAAACAATATTGGAAAGCACATAAAGAACAATTACATAAAAAAGGAAAGTACATGGTGAAACAAAAGTACACTTTAGAATATAAAAGCTTTTCTTTTTTGGGTTACCACATACTTCCTTTTGCTTTAAGATATTTGGTCCTCATCATCTCCTAATGTACCACTATTATTCCTGTTTAAGGGAAGATAATGACATCAGCTAGTAAATGGCAGAGATAAAATTCAGACTGTCATCTAACTACAATGTGTGTGCTCTTTCCTAAATATCACTTAATTCATTGTGTAGAAAGAAAAAAATAGTATAGGAGGCTCAGAAGAAAGTAAGGTTATTTACTTACTGATATGGCAGAAATGACTTCAACAAATACATGCAAACTTGACTTAAGCTTTAAAAAGTACATATAATCTAGATACTGGGAATTAGAAAGATAGACATTCTAGGTACAGAACAGTATAAGCAAAGGCATGGAGGTAAAAGTTAGCTCAGTATGTTACTGAAACAGTAAAAAACAAGTGCAAAAGTCTGATTGAATCATTCTACCCCATGTTTGCTCATCTCAAATTCAATGCTAAACCTTTATCCAAACGTCCTATCAGGTCTGGAATTCCTTTCAGAACAGACAAATTACTTTTACCCAGCATATAGTTTCAGAACCTAATGCCAGCATGGTTTGTTTTCCTTCATTTGTAAACAATACTGTGTCCTGAGGAAGGAATATTGGATCCACACTTATATGAGATTTTTAAATTCCATGGCGTTGTGTATGTCACAATCCAGCAGGCTCATTCCTGGAAGGATAAGGTTAGTCATGGAGAGAACACTTGCACTAGAAACACAAATGCCTGACGAATATACAGGGATAAATAAGTGAAATATGTCTTGCTGAAATGAAGACCGAATTCAAATTAGACAGCCTACCAAGGAAATAGAAAAGGCTTCTCAAAATGCATTATTTAATATGGAACTGTACAAATGGTCATCTTTTATTGTAGAGTCTAGCTTTTCATTTCATTTGCCACAAGGGTGGCCATCAGGCAAAATGTCTGTTCTGACATACACCACCCAAGTGTGAAAGTAATCTTTTGCTTTAATCCTTTATTCAAGAAGTAGCCTGGTGTTTTTTGTTTGTTTGTTTGTTTGTTTTTGCAGTATGCGGGCCTCTCACTGTTGTGGCCTCTCCCGTTGTGGAGCACAGGCTCCGGATGCGCAGGCTTAGCGGCCATGGCTCACGGGCCCAGCCGCTCCATGGCATGTGGGATCTTCCCGGACCGGGGCACGAACCCGTGTCCCCTGCATCGACAGGCAGACTCTCAACCACTGTGCCACCAGGGAAGCCCAAGCCTGGTGTTTTTAATTGGCTAATGCTGCCTTAAAATCTGCAGTCTCTGAAAGAATATACTTCTAAAAAATAGGCCTGTTTAAATTTCTTCCATTATAATGCAGCTTAATATGAAATCTGTTTGCATCCCAGTTGTAATTAGTGAGTATAATCAGTGTAAAAAATTGTATGGTGGTTACAGCTGCAGTATGCTAGGTCTGTGAACATATCCAATATTATAAAATTATTATTCCCAAATCAAAAAAGAGAGATGTGACAGCCAAAATCAGTTGATATGGAGAAGCTGATTTTTGAAAATATTTCTGGTAACTGTAGTTGTTCTAATGTTTATTTAGCTAAATTTTATTTTCCTCCATTTTGCAATTTCTTCATTCAATTTCTGACAATATAATCAGGTACAGGCAATATTATTTTTTCTATTCAGCATTTTAAATAAAAACAATCATGGTACTGATAAAAGAACAAATAATTTAGACATGTGGGCAGTTGCCAGTCTAATCATCTGTGTTTAAAATTAGAAATATGGACTAAAAATTATTTTTAAATTGCAATTAAGTTTAAAGATGCATTTCAGTTGAACACTGAGAAAGATGAAGAGAATAGTAACAGATGTCCTCAGTAACTGATTCTGTGAGTTAAAATTCAGTTTCTGGTAAAATATATTTATCATACCAAGCTGTTGTAGATATCTGAGAAGACTATGTATTGTTTTTACTTATTTTGAAATATTAATAAGTTATATTTTAAAATCACTCTTTCTACATAAGAAAGAGTTTTCCGTTTTGGTTTTTTTTCATTTATTTTTATTTATTTCTTTATTTTTTGTGGTACGCGGGCCTCTCACTGTTGTGGCCTCTCCCGTTGTAGAGCACAGGCTCCGGATGCTCAGGCTCAGCAGCCACGGCTCACAGGCCCAGCCGCTCTGCGGCATGTGGGATCCTCCCAGACTGGGGCATGAACCCGTGTCCCCTGCATCGGCAGGTGGACTCTCAACCACTGTGCCACCATGGAAGCCCAGTTTGCCATATTTTTAAATTAACTTAAAGTGATTGGAGAAATAAATGTTTATTCTGTATGAAAGTATGAACATTGTATAGGTACCAAATGAACTTATTTATAAAATTTGGACATTGCACATTGTAAAATATTGACAATCTTCAAGTTCCCCATCCATTCAAAACTTTTAATTATCCTTGTTTTTTGTAAGAGGACACCAGCTTCCTCCAGTGGCTACATGAATTACTTAAGATTACACTTATCATTTTTTCTTAAGTTCAACTCTTGTATTTTGGGATAGGTTGACAGCTATGAAAATGCTTAAGCATAGGGCTATCACTTCCCACAGAACTGCACATCCCCATCATTACCTTGGGCTCCCACCAAAAGATTTC
The DNA here is from genome assembly GCF_025265405.1 of Mesoplodon densirostris. NCBI lineage: Eukaryota > Metazoa > Chordata > Mammalia > Artiodactyla > Ziphiidae > Mesoplodon > Mesoplodon densirostris. Next base: position 88,283,273 of record NC_082665.1, on the reverse strand, counting down.
ATTCCCAGTAAAAGGTCCTCTTATACATCTTAGATATTTAGACATTTCCTCTCTGAGATTATCCTTTGAACTCATGTACATGGCAAAAAGGACTAGGTTCCAAACCAAGGCTACAATACACAACATGGTTTGAATCATCTGTAACAGATGTATTTGTCATTGTTAAATATATTGGGATATTGGGTGAGATTGGGAAAAGTGTTAATTCTGTCACCTTTATTTTTTATTTATTTATTTATTTTTTTTGTGGTATGCGGGCCTCTCACTGTTGTGGCCTCCCCCGTTGCGGAGCACAGGCTCCGGACGCGCAGGCTCCGGACGCGCAGGCTCAGCGGCCATGGCTCACGGGCCCAGCCGCTCCGCGGCATATGGGATCCTCCCAGACCGGGGCACGAACCCGTATCCCCTGCATCGGCAGGCGGACTCTCATCCACTTGCGCCACCAGGGAGGCCCTGTCACCTTTATCTTTAAGTTATTAGGAATCAAATAATGAATTCTCAAATTTCCATGTCTCTCTACATCAAGTATTAGTTTATGAGAATTATTTAATTTGAATTTGTAGGAGCCTGATTGTTAAAACAACATGTGATGTATTACTAAGGCACCTCTTTCACATTTAAAAACATCATTATGTAATTATTGAATAAGTCTGTATTTATAAAAACAATATCTTGAAAAATTTTAATCATGTGTAACATTAAAAGTTTTTTGGAATGTTTTTGTTTTGATAGTTATCTTGCATATTATTATGGACTGAAAATTTGTGTCTCCACCAAATTCATATGTTGAAATTCTAATTCCCATTGTGATGGTATTAGGAGGTAGGGACATTGAGAGGTAATTAGGTCATGAGGGTGAAGTTCTCATGAATGGGATTAGTACCCTTGTAAAAAGTACCCCAGAAAGATCTGTTTCCACTCTGCCATGTGAAGATAAATTGAGAAGGCAGCCATATGCAAACCAGAAAGAGAGCCTTAATCAAACACCAAGTTTGCTGGCACGTTTCTCTTGTACTTCCCGGCCTTCAGATCTGGTAAGAAATAAATGTTTGTTGTTTAAATCACCCAGTCTATGGTAATTTGTTACAGCAGCCTGAACAACTGATTAGGACACATCATCTTTGGAAATGTTTATGAAGTTTAATGTAAAGATAGCCTATTAACATTTTATTTATGTTATAAATAAAACATTTGGAAAGTAGAACAATATATGAAAACCACATCAAATTAGCAAGGACATTGTGACATTTGTTGAATATATTTAAAGAGTTTAAATTTTATTTTTTTTTATTTTTTATTTTTTATTTATTTATTTTTTTTTGCGGTATGCGGGCCTCTCACTGTTGTGGCCTCTCCCATTGCGGAGCACAGGCTCCGGAGGCACAGGCCCAGCGGCCATGGCTCACGGGCCCAGCCGCTCCGCGGCATATGGGATCCTCCCAGACCGGGGCACGAACCCGTATCCCCTGCATCGGCAGGCGGACTCTCAACCACCGCGCCACCAGGGAGGCCCTAAATTTTATTTTTAAAAGTTGTATTAGTGTATTTGTAAAATTTTATGCAGTTCTTTTTATCCTACTTATTAGACTCTGAGTACTTTTAAGGAGATAAATATTTTTTGAAAAGATAATTTTTGTGTGAACATTCTAGTAAAGAAAACAAAAATACTATATGATCATTTAAAAACTTAGAGAAATATAAAATGAAAACAAAATTACTAAAAATGTCTAAATTTAGGTCAGTAACTATTAAATTCGGTATATGAATGAAAACAATATAATTTAATAAACATCAAATAATATGATTTTGTAATCTGCCTTATTATTGGTTCAATTCTATATCATAAGCTTATAATCATGATGTTTAATTATCTTTTAAAACCATATTTTAATGATCAGATCATTTTTATTTATTAAGATGCAATATTTTAAATGTATACATTGTTGAAAATTTAACATTTTTCTGATTATTTATCATGAATAATTCTGAGATTAACATTTGCACATATAAACTTTTGCCTACCATTACAATTATTTCACTGCAATAAATTTAAGAAAGGGAAATAATGGGTCAAAATATATAAATTAAGGTTCTAGATGTATGATATTAATTTGTCTTTCAGAAGAACTTCACCAAATTACATCTTTGCCAGTGTACTAGGACACTAAGCAAACATTGGAATGTTTCAAACTCATTTTTCCAATATTTTAGGGGATGCATGACTTTTTGTTGTATTAATTTGATTTTTTATTCTGGAACACGTTGAAAATTGTTTATCAGCTAGTTTACTTCTATATTCAGATATGTCTGGTCATAGGATCTGTACTATTTTCATATCATCACTCATAACTTTTGTATAAAATAAAAATACCAATTTATTTGTTGTCACATTCTTTGCTATATCTCTCTAAAATTATTTGGCACTTTTATTTTATCATTTTTAATATACAGTAACTTTAAATTTTTATTTAGCAAAATTGTATATATTTTTACTATATTTGAATTGCTTCAATATTTAAATTTCATCTTTGTCTCTTATTCTAAAGCATTTTATTTTTATTATATTGTAATATGGTACATATGGCATGAAGTAAGGATATTAATGTTTTTAAAATTAATAATCAGTATTCCTAAAATCAGTTTTTAAAAGTACTTCTTCATGAGTTCAAGAAAGAAATTACACATATAAATTCTTATATATATAATATATACATTATATATTATATATTATATAATAGTGACTATGTATGGTGATTTTTCCATTTCTCTTATCTATTTTTGTTAGTATTATGTCATTTTGTTTATTCTTTTTTATAATAACAGGTTCTAATATCTGTAGAAATAGCATCTATTTATTCTCTATTTATGTTTTTGGGATTACTCTCAATTTTTTTTCTATATAAAGTTTCTACTGTTTGTCAAGTTAAAAGAACATCCCAAAACTATTTTATTAAAATTTATTGGAACTGGAATTAATTTTGAACATACTGATTTATTTATAATGTTTTTCATATACATATATATGCCCCATACATTTGTAATTTTTGTTCCTATTTTCTATGTTTTATACTTATATATGATATAGTTATAGAGTATCAGAAACTTCACCAGGTGTTAGATATATAGATATGCAGGTATAGATATATTCACAAATCACTTACAATCTATATTGTCAGGGAATATTCATTCCTGGATGAATAACAGAGGAATGATACACATGTAAACAAATAAATACATATGTGGTATATGTAATTATAAATGCACATGGAAAGTACACAAAAGGTATTATAGACAAGGCAGTATGACAGACAGTGAAATAAGAAAAATAATGAATTTCATGTTGTTTTTACTACATCCTAACTTTGTAACATTAGGTAAGTAACTTAATCTTTTAACCCTCAGTTTTTTCAACTCAAATAACATTAGCATAGTAATATAATGCATATGGAGTGTTTAACATGCAGTTATGAATGCATGCTTTAATGGCAGCAGTGATGATGATGATGGTGGTGGTGGTGATGATGATGGTGATGATTAAGGTATTTAAAAATTGAGTTAGAATTTCACATAGATTATAATAAAGAATAAGGATTGATTTTGAAAAGTAAGAATATTCCAGTAAGATGAAGAAAGGTGCATCTAGCAGACAGAATAAAGGCAAGTCAAGGAATCTATGTTAATGTAGACTACATGAGGGGATGTTGGGTGGGTATGAGATGGCAACTTGTACAGTGATTGAGTGATGGAGTACAAGCAAAGACCAAGTGGGAGAGCCTAACTTTAAGGGTAAGGTGTTTCAGTTCTGCAGACAGCTCTGCCTTTCACTGAGACCCCACTGTCCTTACTAGAAGGTCCTTGGTGGTAAATTACATACTTTGGCTCAAAGGTAGTTCTTAGGCTTTACTGGGGTGGTGGGGGTGAGGGAGCAAGAGAGTCATGGCCACAAGTCAATCATGTATCCAAGCGGTGTCAATCTCAATGCTCTAGCTGACAAGGGTCTTATTTTTTAATTAATTAATTTAAATTTTTGTATCATATTTGCCACTACAATTTAAAGGATTTGGAGTCTCTTCTGCTTTCTCATGAAAGGAAATATAATTTCCTATATTTTATCTACAGTTGACATTTTACCCTTCAATCACATCAACTTTCTGTCCTCTACAAACACATTAAAATTATTATTTCACTGATGGACGCTCTGATTTCCTTAAATATTTCATCTTTAAAAAAATATTTTGGTCACTTTTATGAGAACTTGGAATTGAGAACAAGTGTACATATAAAGTCATTTATCCAGAGGCAAATTTTGGAATTAGAGTTTCTAGGTTCAGATCCTAGTTCAGCTACTCACTGGCAGTGTGACACCAGGCAAGTTACTTAACCTCTCTGTGCCTCAGTTTCTTCATACATTGACTGTAGATATGACAATATCTATTGATAAAACACAGAGGAGAGAAAAACAGGTCTCTTCCGGAGACCACGTTTTCTGGACACACCCTCCCAGCTGCCCGCATTTGAAAGCTGCTGTGCGCCTGCGCAGTTCCATCTTTCGCGCCTCGGTTAAAGCTTCCTCTTTGGCAGCAAGATTTCTCCGCCTGCCCATCTCCGCTCCTAAGGCTCGGAGCCACCGTGTCTTCTTCCAGCTGACTTTACATTTTTGAACTTGAGAGAGAAGGCGTGTGAGTCTACAAAATGGCATTGGGTGGGTGCACTGTAACTTTCTATCTCCTGTACTCTTGGCATCTCCAGAGAAAACGGCGTGGGGGTAGGGGGGAGCGGGACTGTGTGAGTCAGGTGGCCTTCCATAGGCGCCGGGCCCATGCTTCTCTCTCCTCAGGGTCGCTCAGGCCTTGGCGGATGGCGGCGCCCGCAGCCGCCGTGCCGGGACAGTGAAGTAGAAGGGGAGGTGGGGAAGGCGAGCCCAGTTTCGGGGGATGGCAGCGCACCCCATTCCCCCTGCGGGCCCAGCCCTGGGCACCTCTGTGAAACAAGGGGGCCCATCTTGGACTACCCAGCAGGAGCGATTCTCTCTGCCACCAGCGCCGGAACACCACGTCTTGGTCATCTCGACAGAGATGGGCCTGGCCATCACGCTCTGGTGGCTGGGTGCCTGCTGAGAGTACCACGCCCTTTGCTGACTCCTGTGCCACAGTTAGCAAGGTCGTACGGGGTGTGTGCAAGGCCCCTTCAGAGGAGTGGGTCTCCAGGAACTGGTGGCCGCTTTCTGTAGCCTTGCAAGGCTCCTACAACGGAAGGAGCCCCCAGGGATTGCATCATGGCTTACTGTAAAGGGGCGACTGGGACTCATTGGCCGTGCAGGCTGTGGCTGTCTGGGAGGTCCTTTTTAGGGTCAACATAGGCCACACTGGGGGTGCCAGCCACCACCACCACTAGGTACCCCGCCACCCGGGACATCAGGGTTGGCTCTGTGGGTGGCCCAGGCTGGAGGCATGTTGTTCCTAGGAGCGTAGGTATGGAGGTCAGAGTACCCACTGCTCCCATGGTTGATGAAAACCTTTTGCAGGTGAGACAGGAGCGTCCCAGATGTGGTGAGGGTTTAATCCAGGCTGTTTGCTAGCCCTGGTTGCAGTGGGTAGGGCAGGGCATTCTTGTTGTTAAGAGCCACTGGTGTAGCCTTTGGAAGGGAAACGACACAGCTGTGACCTTCCCACCCACGCTCATTGCTGTTGCTGCCTGCTTCACCTGTAAGTGTATGAGGGTCGGGAGGAGGGCTGCCTGATGAGTGGTTCCACAGGATTGAAGGAGAGAGGGAACTGGAGCAGCCAGGGGCCCCAGAAGAAGAGGAGGAAGGGAGGCGAGGCAGATTTGACACCACCTGTGCCAGGCTTTGCGGAATGGACCCGTGAGGGCATTGGGTCACACAGTGATACTTACATCCCCACTCACCAGATGTTTCTGGCTCCCTGAGACTCAACCATGTAAGGCACAGAAAGGCATGTAACAAGAAATGCCAGTTCCCAATAACAGAGATTCCGTTTTACAATTTCTGGATTGTACTTGAGGAATCTGCATTTTAACACTAAAACAGATAATTAGTTCTCAAAATTGAACATAATTGTAATATCCAAATCCATTTTTATTATTAATGGCGGTTATGAAGTTTCATCTCTCTGTGTTAACTTTCAAAAGTCATTAGTACATCTTTCAGATATACTAAGAATCAGTATATATATAAGAATATGTATCAGGCTATACATCAAATATATATATATATATATATCTCAACATATATAAGTGTATACATCAGAATATATAAATATATATACACCAGAATATTATGATATATATCCATATATATGTGTATATTATATGTATTCAGTGCGGGGTTGCCTCTTTGTGGAGAGAGATGGGGCAAATATGTAGGGGAACACAGAGAACACCTCATTCTCTGTTTTTGTTTTTCTTCATTTATAAGCTGGGTGATGGTACATGGGTTTGATTTGCTACCTTAAAAAACTATACCCATATTTTATATGATTTTGTATATAATTATAATAATAGAAAGTTAAAGGGAAAATCAAATTGAATATATACAATGCTGTATGTCTTCTCAAGATATAGTTAGTTACAAGATATACATATTTAAAATACCCAGAGAGCAAGAGCAAAAGGTAGCTCTTTATCAGAGTTTTTTACTTGAAATCAACAGAATCCCATTCTGGCTTAATAAAATAGGACAAAAATTTATTAAAGGACCCTGGGCAATTCTCATAATTGCTGGCTTGGCCACAGCATCAGGTTGTAGATCCAGGAACAACCTCCCAAATCACACTGTAGAGCAGATTTTGTGAAGGAAACCTTGCAGCTTCCAAGCACCAAGAGCAACTTGAATTGCCAACATATCCAGCTCTTATCACTGCTGCTCCATCACTCCAGGAAGCTGGCTTTCCTGTAGCTGTTGTCAGAGGTAGATTTTGGCCATCCCCATTTGCTTACATCACCAAGTCCTAATTCAAGATCTGGGTGGATTATTTTACTGTTGAGCCAATGCCACATGACTGTGTACTAGTTGCAAGGAAAATGTAATTGGTGACATTTTTAAGCTCCTATGATTGGAGGCTTTCTCAGCTTTTCACTAAGAATCATAATGTGAGATTCTTCCCAAACATAGAAAAGGTTTTCAGATGCTGGGTAACCAAAGTAAAAGAGAGGGAGAGGGAGAGAAAGAAAGAGATTTACTATAAGCTTTATTCATAGTGTGGGCAGTAGATTTTCGAGAAGAAAGAAATTAATTGCCATAGGATATATTGTTTTCTGTGTTCCTGTCTATAAAGCAAAGTTTCCCAATCTCAGCACTATTGACATTTTTAAAATACATGTTTATTGCAGTATAATTGCTTTATAACATTGTGTTAGTTTCTTTTTTAATACATGTTTATTGCAGTATAATTGCTTTATAACATTGTGTTAGTTTCTGCTTTACAACAGAGTGAATCAGCTATATGTATACCTATATTCCCCATATCCCCACCTCTTGAGCCTCCATCCCACCCTCCCTCTCCCACCCCTCTAGGGGGACACAAAGCGCTGATCTCCCTGTGCTATGTGGCAGCTTACCAGGTAGTGTCAGTGCTACTCTCTCACTACGTCCCTATCTCCCCTTCCCCTGCTGTGTTGTTAAGTCCGTTCTCTACATCTGTGTCTTTATTCCTGCCCTGTCAGTAGGTTTGTCAGTACCATTTTTCTAGATTCCATATGTATGTGTTAGCAGATGGTATTTGTTTTTCTCTTTTTGACTTACTTCATTCTGTATGACAGACTCTAGGTCCATCCACCTCACTACAAATTACTCAATTTTGTTTCTTTTTTTGGCTGAGTAATATTCCATTGTATATATGTGCCACATCTTTTTCTTTTTATTCTTTAAATTATACATATGTATTTTATTTATACTTTGATATATTTCATGATAAACAATTTTTTCCATCTTAATCATTTTTTAATCGTACAGTTCAGCGCTATCAAATACGTGCAAAACATTGTGCAAAAATCTCCTCTGTCCATCCCCATAACTGTTTTCATCTTGTGAAACTGAAGCTCTATACTCATTAAACAATAACTCCCCATTATTCCCTACCCCCAGCCCCTGATAATCACCAGTCTACTTTCTGTCTTTATGATTTTGACTCTTCTAAGTACCTCATATAAGTGGGATCATACAGTATGTATCTTTTTCTGACTGGCTAATTTCATTTAGCATAATGTCCCCAAGGTATCCATGTTGTAAACATATTGCATAATTTCCTTCCTTTTTAAGACTAAACAATATTCCATTGTATGTATATCCACATTTTACTTATCCATTCATCCACTGATGGACACTTGAGTTGCTTCCATGGTTTAGTTATTACAAATAATGCTGCTCTGAACATGGGTGTACAAATATCTCTTTGAGGTCCTACTTTCAGTTCTTTGGGGTATATGTGCAGAAGTGGAATTGCTGGATCATATAGTAATTCTATCTTTAATTACTTGAGGAAACGTCATACTGTTTTCCATAGTGACTGTACCAATTTCCACCAGTAGTACACCAGGGTCCCAATTTCTCCATGTCCTTGCACACACTCATATTCTATTTTTTTGATAGTAGCCATCCTAATGGATGTAAGGTGGTATCTCGTTGCAGTTTGGATTTGCATTTCCCTAATGATTGGGGATGTTGAGCATCTTTTCATGTGCTTATTGGCCATTTGTATCTTTCTTTGGAGAAATATCTACTCAAGTCTTTTGCTCATTTTGAAAAAGGTTGTTGGTTTTTTGTTGTTAAGTGTTTTCCTTTTTTTTGAGTTTCATTTTATTAATTTTTTTATATAGCAGGTTCTTATTAGTCATCCATTTTATACACATCAGTGTATACATGTCAATCCCAATCTCCCAGTTCATCACACCACTACCACCACCCCGCACCGCTTTCCCCTGTTGGTGTCCATACGTTTCTTCTCTACATCTGTGTCTCAATCTCTGCCCTGCAAAGCAGTTCATCTGTACCATTTTTCTAGGTTCCACATATTTGCGTTAATATACAATATTTGTTTTTCTCCTTCTGACTTATTTCACTCTATATGACAGTCTCTAGATCCATCCACGTCTCAACAAATTACCCAGTTTTGTTCCTTTTTATGGCTGAGTAGTATTCCATTATATATATGTACCACATTTTCTTTATCCATTTGTCTGTCGAGGGGCATTTAGGTTGCTTCCATGACCTGGCTGTTGTAAATAGTGCTGCAGTGAATATTGGGGTGCATGTGTCTTTTGGAATTATGGTTTTCTCTGGCTATATGCCCAGTAGTAGCATTGCTGGGTCATATGGTAATTCTATTTTTAGTTTTTTAAGGAACCTCCATACTGTTCTCCATAGTGGCTGTATCAATTTACATTCCCACCAACAGTGTAAGAGGGTTCCCTTTTCTCCACACCCTCTCCAGCATTTGTTTGTAGATTTTCTGATGATGCCCATTCTGACTGGTGTGAGGTGATACCTCATTGTAGTTTTGATTTTCATTTCTCTAATAATTAGTGATGTTGAGCAGCTTTTCATGTGCTTCTTGGCCATGTGTATGTCTTCTTTGGAGAAATGTCTATTTAGGTCGTCTGCCCATTTTTGGAATGGGTTGTTTGTTTTTTTAATAGTGAGCTGCATGAATTGCTTATATATTTTGGAGATTAATCCTTTGTCTGTTGATTCATTTACAAATATTTTCTCGCATTTTGAGGGTTGTCTTTTTGTCTTGTTTATGGTTTCCTTTGCTGTGCAAAAGCTTTGAAGTTTCATTTTGTCCCATTTGTTTATTTTTGTTTTTATTTCCATTACTCTAGGAGATGGATCAAAAAGACCTTGCTGTGATTTATGTCATAGAGTGTTCTTCCTATGTTTTCCTCTAAAAGTTTTATAGTGTTTGGTCTTAACATTTGGGTCTCTAATCCATTTTGAGTTTATTTTTGTGTATGTTGTTAGGGAGTGTTCTAATTTCATTCTTTTACAAGTAGCTGTCCCGTTGAAGAGGCTGTCTTTTCTCCATTTTATATCCTTGCCTCCTTTGTCATAGATTACTTGACCATAGGTGCATGGGTTTATCTCTGGCCTTTCTATCTTTTTCCATTGATCTATATTTCTGTTTTTGTGCCAGTAACATATTGTCTGGATTACTGTAGATTTGTAGTATAGTCTGAAGTCAAGGAGTGTGATTCCTCCAGTTCTTCTTTTTTCCCCTCAAGACTGCTTTGTCTATTCAGGGTCTTTTGTGTCTCCATACAAATTTTAAGATTTTTTGTTCTAGTTCCATAAAAAATGCCATTGGTAATTTGATAAGGGTTGCATTGAATCTGTAGATTGCTTTGGGGAGTATAGTCATTTTCACAAAATTGATTCTTCCAATCCAAGAAATTGGTATATCTGTCCATCTGTTGGTATATCTGTCCATCTGTTGGTATATCTCTCATATACAGGTCTTTTGTCTCCCTAGGTAGGTTTATTCCTAGGTATTTTATTGTTTTTGTTGCAGTGGTAACTTGGAGTGTTTCCTTAATATCTCTTTCAGATTTTTCATCATTAGGGTTTAGGAATGCAAGAGATTTCTGTGCATTAATTTTGTATCCTACAATTTTACCAAATTCATTGATTAGCTCTAGTAGTTTTCTGGTGGCATCTTTAGGATTCTCTCTATATAGTATCATGTCATCTGCAAACAGTGACAGTTTTACTTATTCTTTTCCAAGTTGTATTCCTTTTATTTCTTTTTCTTCTCTGATTGCCATGGCTAGGACTTCTGAAACTATGTTGACTAATAGTGGTGAGAGTGGACATGCTTGTCTTGTTCCTGATTGTAGAGGAAATGCTTCCAGTTTTTCACCATTGAGAATGATGCTTGCTGTGGGTTTGTCATATATGGCCTTTATTATGTTGAGGTAGGTTCCCTCTATGCACAGTTTCCAGAGAGTTTTTCTCATAAGTGGGTGCTGAATTTTGTCAAAAGCTTTTTCTGCATCTGTTGAGATGATCATATGTTTTTTATCCTTCGGTTTGTTAATATGGTGTATCACATTGATTGAATTGCGTGCATTGAAAAATCCTTGCATCTCTGGGATAAATCCCACTTGATCGTGGTGTATAATCCTTTTAATGTGTTGCTGGATATTGTATGAGAGTATTTTGTTGAGGATTTTTGCATCTATATTCATCAGTGATATTGGTCTGTAATTTTCTTTTTTTGTAGTATCTTTGTCTGTTTTTGGTATTAGGGTGATGGTACCCTCATAGAATGAGTTTGGGAGTGTTCCTTGTTCTGCAGTTTTTTGGAAGAGTTTGAGAAGGATGGGTGTTACCTCTTCTTTAAATGTTTGATAGAATTCACCTGTGAAGCCATCTGGTCCTGGACTAATGTTGGCAGATTTTTAATCACAGTTTCAGTTTCATTACTTGTGATTCATCTGTTCATATTTTCTATTTCTTCCTGGTTCAGTTTTGGAAGGTTATACCTTTCTAAGAATTTTTCCATTTCTTCCAGGTTGTCCATTTTATTGGCATAGAGTTGCTTGTAGTAGTCTCTTAGGATGCTTTGTATTTCTGCAGTGTCTGTTGTATCATTTCTAATTTTATCAGTTTGAGTCCTCTCCCTCTTTTTCTTAATGAGTCTGGTTAATGGTTTATCAATTTTGTTTATCTTCTCAAAGAACCATCTTTTAGTTTTATTGATCTTTGCTATTGTTTTCTTTGTTTCTATTTCACTTATTTCTGCTCTGATCTTTATGATTTCTTTCCTTCTGCCAACTGTGGGTACTGTTTGTTCTTCTTTCTCTAGTTCCCTTTCGGTGTAACGTTAGATTGTTTATTTGAGATTTTTCTTGTTTCTTGAGGTAGGCTTTATAGCTATAAACTTCCCTTTTTAAGCTGCTTTTGCTGCATCCCATAGGTTTTGTATTGTTGTGTTTTCATTGTCATTTGTCTCTAGGTATTTTTTGATTTCCTCTTTGATTTCTTCCATGATCTCTTGGTTATTTAGTAACGTGTGGTTTAGCCTTCATGTGTTTGTGTTTTTTTACGTTTTTTCCCCTGTAATTGATTTCTAACCTCATAACGTTGTGGTCAGAAAAGATGCTTGTTATGATTTCAATTTTGTTAAATTTACTAAGGCTTGATTTGTGACCCAAGGTGTGCTCTATCCTGGAGAATGTTCTGTGCACACTTGAGAAGAAAGTGTAATCTGCTGTTTTTGGATGGAATGCCCTATAAATATCAATTAAATGTATCTGGTCTATTGTGTCATTTAAAACTCATGTTTCCTTATTTATTTTCATTTTGGATGATCTGTCAATTGGTGTAAGCGAGGTATTAAAGTCCCCCATCATTATTGTGTTACTGTCGATTTCCCCTCTTATGGCTGTTAGCATTTGCATTATGTCTTGAGGTGCTCCTATGTTGGGTGCATATATATTTATAATTGTTATATCTTCGTCTTGGATTGATCCCGTGATCATTGTGTAGTGTCCTTCCTTGTCTCTTTTAACATTCCTTATTTTAAAGTCTATTTGTTCTGATATGAGTATTGCTACTCCAGCTTTCTTTTGATTTCCATTTACATGGAATATCTTTTTCCATCCCCTCACTTTCAGTCTGAATGTGTCCCTTGGTCTGAAGTGGGTCTCTTGTAGACAGCATATATACGGGTCTTGTTTTTATATCCATTCAGCAAACGTGTGTTTTTCGGTTGGAGCATTTAATCCATTCACGTTTAAGGCAATTATTCATATGTATGTTCCTATGTGTTTGTGTTTGTTTTGGTAGGTCCTTTTCTTCTCTTGTGTTTCCCACTTAAAGAAGTTCCTTTAGCATTTGTTGTAGAGTTGGTTTGGTGGTGCTGAATTCTCTTAGCTTTTGCTTGTGTGTAAAGCTTTTGATTTCTCCATTGAATCTGAATGAGATTTCTGCTGGGTAAAGTAATCTTGGTTGTAGGTTCTTCCCTTTCATCACTTTAAGTATATCACACCCCTCCCTTCTGGCTTGTAGAAGTTCTGTTAAGAAATCATCTGTTAACCTTATGGGAATTCCCTGGTATGTTATTTGTCATTTTTCCCTTACTGCTTTCAGTAACTTTTCTTTGTCTTTAAGTTTGGCCAATTTGATTACTATGTGTCTTGGCATGTTTCTCCTTCGGTTTATCCAGTATGGGACTCTCTGTACTTTCTGGACTTGGGTGGCTATTTCCTTTCCCATTTTAGGGAAGTTTTTGACTATAATCTCTTCAAATATTTTCTCGGGTCCTTTCTCTCTTCTCCTTCTGGGACCCCTATAATGTGAATGTTGTTGCGTTTAATGTTGTCCTAGAGGTCTCTTAGGTTGTCTTCATTTTTTTTATTCTTTTTTTTTTTCTGTTCTGCAGCAGTGAATTCCACCATTCTGTCTTCCAGGTCACTTATCCGTTCTTCTGCCTCAGTTATTTTGCTATTGATTCCTTCTAGTGTATTTTTCATTTCAGCCATTGCATTTTTCATCTCTGTTTTTTCTTTAATTCTTCTAGATCTTTGTTAAACATTTCTTGCATCTTTCAATCTTTGCCTCCATTCTTTTTCCGAGGTCCTGGATCATTTTCACTATCACTATTCTGAGTTATTTTTCTGGTAGGTTGTCTATCTGCACTTCATTTAGTTGTTTTTCTGGGGTTTTATCTTGTTCCTTCATCTGGGACATAGCCCTCTGTCTTTTCATCTTTTCTGTCTTTCTGTGAATGTGATTTTTGTCCACAGGCTGCAGGATTGTAGTTCTTGCTTCTGCTGTCTGCCCTCTGGTGGATGAGGCTATCTAAGAGGCTAGTCCAAGTTTCCTGATGGGAGGGACTGGTGGTGGGTAGAGATGGCTGTTGCTCTGGTGGGCAGAGCTCAGTAAAACTTTAATCCACTTGTCTGCTGATGGGTGGGGCTGAGTCCTCTCCCTGTTGGTTGTTTGACCTGAGGCAACCCAACACTGGAGCCTACCTGGGCTCTTTTTGGGGCTAATGGCAGACTCTGGGAGGGCTCATGCCAAGGAGTACTTCCCAGAACTTCTGCTGCCAGTGTCCTTGTCCTCATGGTGAGACAGAGCCACACCCCACCTCTTCTGGAGACCCTCTAACACTAGCAGGTAAGTCTGGTTCAATCTCTATGGGGTCACTGCTCCTTTGCCTGGGTCCTGATGTGCACACTACTTTGTGTGTGCCCTCCAAGAGTGGAGTCTCTGTTTCCCCCAGTCCTATCAAAGTCCTATAGTCAAATCCCACTAGCCTTTAAAGTCTGATTCTCTAGTAATTCCTCCTCTTGTTGCCGGACCCCGAAGTTCAGAAGCTTAACGTGTGGCTCAGAACCTTCACTCCAGTGGGTGGACTTCTGTGGTATAAATGTTCTCCAGTTTTTGAGTCACCCACCCGTCAGTTATGGGATTTGATTTTATTGTGATTGTGTCCCTCCTACCATTTCATTGTGGCTTCTCCTTTGTCTTTGGATGTTGGCAATCTTTTTTGGTGAGTTCCAGTGTCTTCCTGTTGATGATTGTTCCTGATTCTTTATTATTGGATCTATCCTGTGTATTGTAGAATATTGAGCAGCATCTCTGGTGTCCACCCATATGATGCCAGTAGCCACTCCCCACCCCTCCCAATTGTGTCAAACAAAATATCCTCATTCACTGAAATTCTAGTCCAGAGCACTTACGTTGGTAAACATATTTTAATTCTCAAGTCACTTATTTAGAATTTTTAACCAAATACATTATCTTCAAATAGAATTTAAATTTCATAAGGACATCTATCTTTTTATGGCATGGTCATGAAGTAACTGCAAGGAACCTATCAGTAAGTGTAACATCCTACTTAAGAGTTTAGAGTTAGATTGCATGCACTCAAATACTACTTCTGATTTATTATCTGTATGATGGAGCACAGATTACTTCAGTTTTGCCTTTATAAAATGGAGGTCTAAAAAGTAAACATTAAAGCCTTATAGTGAGAAATGAGAAATTGCACATATGAACTATATTGAACATCCAATAGATATGAGTTATTATTGAATGAAAGATTAAATTTGAGGAGACAATATTTTGGAATTGATTTCATAATCCTCATTATCTCTCTGACCATAACCTACTCCTTTTCCTTAGTCTTGCCTGTTTTCAACATACCTGCCTTCTTTCTGTTTTGGAATTAGCCCTCCTGCACTGTGCAGCTCCAGGGGGCATCAGTCACTCTCCATAGAATATGCCTTCAGGCCTTTTTTCCAGCTGCTCTTCCATCTTCCTGAAAGAGGCTTTCCTTGACTGGCTTCTGTCAATCTGATCTTGGCTTAAACGTTACCTTTCAGAAAGACTTTCCATGATGATCTTCCAAATATAAATAACTACTCAGTGACTATCACATAGTTGTATTTTAATTTTATACATACTATATATTATATGTTTTTATGTGAGCTATGCATCTATAAATTAATCAACTTATTTGCTTATTGTTTTTGTCCCTGAAGTAGAATTTAAGCTCCATTAGAGAAGGAAACTTGTCTGGCATTTTCACATATATCCTAGGTGATTAGTATACTTTCAGGTATATGGTAAGGCTTAATAATGTTTTTTGAGGGAATGAATTAATGAATGGAGGTTAAAAAATCTCCTGAAGAATTGGCAAGGTTTTTCAGAGTTACAAAATTTTTGATATCCACTTTTCAAAAAGAATTTTATCTAGAGAGTAACTAAGTGAGAGTAGATACCTTTGATTTTTTTTTTTAAAGACCCTGGCTGGGGGGTAAATCAGTAACTAAAGTATAATTTTTTATATTTAATTTACAGAATGAAGATCTGGAAACAAGCAAAACAAATAATCCAAATTATCATTTATTACCACCAAAAGTGTAGGAAGGACATAATCTCTAAACACAGGACAGTCTTAATTTTAATAAATGTTGCCATAAAAAGAACTAATTACATTAATGCTAATTTTTCACAGTTTTTTCTCTTGCAAACCAGTGAAAGCTTATTTACAGACCAGTAGAAGAAGTTTGTAAAGCCTTGGTTGAAAGCAGAGAATAGAATTCTTTAGCCCCAACTGAGAATTTGTCAATTTTGTGCACTTTTCACAGAGCTGGCCAGAGAAGTAAAGTTTCCCTTTGTCTGATTCAGGGGATCAGAGACTTTGTGTAGTCTTTATTATACTTTCTGCCTTTGAACTTTGCCTTTCTTATTTTGAATACCTTGGTTTTGGGAGTGTTCCATGTCTGGCCTGACCTGAATTATACCCTATGCAATCTGTCTCTCCCATTGTGTGTTTAGCATAACTTCAACAACTACTAATACTAGTTGCTAATATCAGTTTGACCCTCATCTTGGTCTAGAACATGAACACAGAGATGCTTTTTGAAAAGGGTGACCATGAACCTACCTCTTGAAGGTAATTGGGAAATAATCAGATTTGGAGGAAAAGTAGATAGATATTCAGTAGGTAGAAAGAAAGTAATGACATGTACAAGACAGAGGTGGAACTTAATGAGTCATATATAGAAAATGACATAGAGATATACTTGCTAGGAGGAAACAAGATTTCAGATTACATTTCTATTTTTTTTTCTTTTCTGACTTATATTCTCTGTGTAGATGGATATGTATTTGTGTGTGTGTGTGTGTGTGTGTGTGTGTGTGTGTGTGTATGGCCCCTTGGTTCTGATTTGTTTTGTGACACAGTATTCCAAAATTATTTTCTACACACAGATGTGTAGACCTTCCTTCATGACCTCACAAAAGAAACCACTTTACACAATCTACATTTTAAACATTACTTGAGTGAGAGATGGTCATTTTTTTTCTGAGCTAGTTGCAGCAGGTTTCTCCATTCTTATTACAGTAAAGAGGATTTGAATGATTCACCTCTCATCATTTAGATTGCATACACGCACATGAGCTGTCACTCGGCTCCGACTCTCCAGACTGAATATGAAATAGGTATATTTGGTTTGTGATGGATATCACTTACAAATGTTATGTTAACTATTGCTGCTGTAGATGCCACTGTTTCCTTAGCTGCTTGTACACTCAGGGATATTTTTTCCTGAGTTGTATATCTGAATAAGATTTTCACAAGAGCAGGTAAGCAAAAAATAGCAAATCTTTACATCTTTTATTTTGGGGAATACTCTTTTAGGAAATTATTATTATTATTTTTACAAAAGTGCAAAGATTTTATTTGAACTTTGAACAGAGATAAGATAACTTTACAATAATTTATCTTCCCCTGATATGCATTATGAGTTAGGACTGATTTAAATATTGTCAGGATTGTCCTATATATCCTTCTTTGTTTTTCTGTGCCATTTTCAAAGTCCAAGTTTCTTGAATATAGCAGCATTTAACTAAAATGGACAACTCTTCTGACTTCTTTAGTAAAAATATAAGCACAGGAAGGAACATCCTAGTCAGTATTGGTATCCATTTACTTCCCCCAGGTAAAATGAAAGAGTCTTATTCTTTTCTTCATGGTTGTACTGAACTCTTTGTTTCAGAAAAGCAAGTTGCTATATTTATATAAGTTAAAATTTACTCTTTAGGTTAATATCATATTGCTATTACAGCTAACCCTATTTTCCAAATAAAATACTACCCTGTGCTCTTGTGATTTATTTTCATGGCTGGCACATTTTCTTACTTTATACTAATATCAAAACAAAAGTGTCAGAATATACATGATTTTATAACTAAAACAGAACATAAATAAGGTTAAGTGGAATTAACATGGTAAAAGTGATGTCTGATGTCAGCTTCTGACCTAGGATAATTCATGTATTCTCCCATCTTCAACATTCTCATCTGTATTAAAAGTTTTACACCCTCTAAACCTTCTCAATGTCATTCTACCTAGAGATCTTTCCAGTTATTATCCACTTGATTGACTTCAATATCCACTTTGCTTAATCTTATATATCCTAGCCTCTAAGTTGTTTTACCTTTCTAAACACTAATGACCTTTATTTCAGCATAACTACAACCAAATACCGACATAGACTCTGTTTTAAATTTCAGTCTCATTAAAAATTGACTTCATCAATATCAAGTTCCAGTCTATCTTCCTCAGATGACAAGCTTGCTGCTCTCTTCCATTACTCCCTATATTATCTTTCTTCCCTCTTAAACCCCCAGATCAAATCAAATGAAAAGCCCTGACTCATCAGTCTTCTAAAATTTCTCAAAATAGCCACTGTTCACTATGCTCTCTGGAATTTTGATTACTCATTTCCATCCTGGAATAGTCACCTCTTGATTATAGACTTTTTCTCTCCAGATCTTTCAGCACATTGAATTCAGAGTAAAGTTTATAAAATGCTAAACAGGTCATGTCAGCTCCCTGAAGAAAATCCTTGAATAGCTATTTGTCTTTATCCTTTATGTTATTTTCAGACATCTTAAAGGACTGTTATGTTTTTCTCTGTAATTCCCTTTGTCTAAAATATAAGATTTCCCTATATTTTCATGGCTGACATCAACTCACCTTTCCTGTGTGAGCTTAGATGGAAAATTCTATAGGCACATATTCTGGCCCACCAAAACCAGATTAAATGACACTCAAGGGTTCACATAACATCATGTGTCCTATTTTATTATAGGATTATGAGTTATTATTTCACTAAGGTACCCTCATTTTTAGCAAATATACTTCCATTTATCTACATTTATTTAGTACTGCACTTATCTACATGTTAAATCCTAGCTTTGTGTTACTTACTGTATTCTTCAGCTATGAATTTAAAAGCCACTTCTTATAGAAGACTTTTCTAAACTCCTCAGACTAGATCAGGTCCACTTTATAAATATTTTTATAGCTCAACTGAATTTTTCACCTAAATACTTTTTTAGATTATGTATTTGTGTGAATTTGTGGGCAAAGATGTCTCCCTGATTAAAGATTTCAGCTCATCTAGGTAGGAACTGAGTCTGTTTTGTCAGTTATTGCATGTTCAGTGTGTAACACTAAGTCTGAGAATAATAAAAGGTGTGTATTAGCTCTTTGTTGTATAAATAATTTAATCATTTTATTGTATTTAAAACATAAAGATTGTTTTGCAGACTGAAAATGCTCTAAATATATATTGTAAAAACTCTTTTTATATAAAAATTCTGCTTATAAATAAAACATGATAGGTCCGGGCTGGCTAAGTCTCTTGGGGAAATTTGTTTCTGACCTAAAAAATATTGGAAATTTCATATGGCTCAAAAAAAAAAAAAAAGCTTGCCTAAATTACAAGATAATATTTGAATGGTATCAGAGATTTGTGGTGCCATGAGGATTAGACAAGCAAATATTCCACAAAGAAAATAACTTTTCTAACAGAAGCTAATGCTCTCCTCTGGGAGTTCATTAATTCTTGGAATGGACTAAATATTGCGATTTTTCTGAACCAAAAAACATCTATTAGGAGAAAGAGAAATTAACCTAAAATATAGTGGTCATGTGAGGCTGATGGGAACAATTGGAAACTAGAGAGAAAGAAATTCATAGTTTGTATCATTGGACATTTGTTGAGTTCTGATGCTGTTTAGGAGACTGGGGAACTAGGTTGAAAGTTTATAAAAGGCAGACCAATCTCCCACATCTTATGGTGCTTAGGAAAAAAAAAACCTATTTGAAGGATATTTACCTCAGGCACAACAATTTTATTCCCCTTAAGATACTGCTCAATTTTGAACTACTTGGAACTGAAAAAGAAAAAGCTTGAATTGGAATATCTGAAGGACAGAGCTTGATCTCCCACAGTACATCAAGGCAAAGGAGAGAGCCCCATTATACTGGAAGGGTCATGCCTTAAAAACAAGGGTGAAATTAAGATGGACTGATTTTTACTAAAACTGCAATCTAGCCTGACCCAGCTCAACTCCTGATTATATTACTTAATAAGGTAAAGAGAGACCCATGACTGGTGAAAGATGAGATCATCTGGATTCTTTATTTATTTTTTGGGGGGTACACAATTTTCAGCATATAATAACAAAAATGATGAAGCATGTGAGAGACAAGAGCAATGGCTGATAATCAAGGGAAATATCAGACAATATATGTGGACTACACAGTTACTGGAATTAGCAGACACAGTTACTGGAATTAGCACAGTCTTTGAAATAACTGATAAATTTATTAAATAAAATTTTTAAAATGAGAAAAAAGCAGAATAAGGATTTTCAAAAAATAATTGGAATCAAATTTAAAAAGGAATAAAATGAACATTCTAGAGTTGAAAAATAAAATTAAGAGCTCACTGGATGGCTTTAACAGAAAACACAGGATCAATGAACTCAAAGACAGGTCAATAAAAAATACTCTAATAAAATACAGAAAGTATTTTAATAAATAAAAAAAAGGAGACATGTGGGTTATATGCAAAAGTTCTAACCTGTGTGCTAGTGGAATCTCAAAAGGAAACAAAAGAGATAATATGGTAGAAATAATATTTGAAGTGATAATGGCTGAGAATATTCTGAATTGATGAGATACATCAACCCTCAGATTCAGGAAGTTAGCAAACCTCTAAACCAAAGAAAACCACACCCATGCATGTAAGGTAAACCTGTTGGTAATCTTAGAAAAAAGGTTTAAAAGCATTCAGAAAAAGACACATTACTTTCAAAGGACCAACAATATGATAGATAGGTGACTGACTACTCAACAGAAACATTGAAAGCCAGAAAGCAATGAAAGACATATATGAAGAGATAAAAGGAAGTAAACGCATCTAGAAATATTTGCCCAGTGAAAATATCCTTCAAAAGAGAAAACGAAGTAAAGACTTTTCTAAGCAAACAGTGACCAAGGAAGTTTGTCACCAGCAGGTCTGCACTTAAAAAAAAATAAACACAGTTCTTCTGGTAGAAAAGGAAAAATTTCCAGACAGAAACATGACTATTCAGGGGAAATGAAGACCATCACAGAAGGTAAATATGTAGGTCAATAAAATAAATACCAACTGAAGAACACAATAATTATAATGTCTTATACTGTTCAGATTATATCAGGAAAAGCAATGCATGCCAAAAAAGGAAAAATCTGATTGAGGGGAAAACAAATTTTAAAGAATCTGAAGTTCTACAACTCTCTCAGAATTGGTAAAACTAAGAATTCTTATTAGATGGTAATGTTAAAGATGCATACAGGAAACACTAAAAGAATAGTAAAATGTATATAACTAGCAAATTAATAGAAGGAAAACATAAAATATAAATTATATATATAAAATAGATGGGATAAATAACAACAAAAAAGCATCTTTTAGAAACATATAAAGTAAATATTTGGGATAAAATAATACAATTCCTGGGATTGCTTCAAAGTAATCCGAAGATGAGAACTGTAGACAAGAGAGTGTAAATAAAGCAAGATTGGTCATGGGTTGATAATAGTAGAAGATGGGTTATGGATTATAATATTCCCTCGACTTGAATTTTGTTACAATAGAATATATATATACACATATTATATATGTAATATATATAATGTGTATACACACACACACACACACATATATATATATATACATTCTGGGTATTATGCCACTTCAAAAATGTCATAGCTAAATTGCCTATAAATTTACTTTCCAGTATTACTCCAAAGTTTTAAAACCAGATGTGTAGGATGATAAGGAACCTAGATTATGATGCCTAAGATGGGAATGGGAGGATACAAAAGTATGAGGTATTTTAAAGATATGATAATATATGAACCTATCTAACATCTTAGTGTAACACATCTTTTTGGGGCACTTTGGTTGAAATTAAGCTTTATGAAGCCTGTACTTTTATGATTGTGGAAACAGGTCATTGTAATTTCAAAAATGTCCATAAAAGTTGATCTGGATCTATGATTCACAACTTATTTTAGAATCACTGATTACCTTGCAGATTTCATATGCCAGCAAAATACACAGAACATATCACAGCATGTTCTGAGTCCCTGCAGTTCATCTTAGATCAAAGATCCCTATGAATTAAACCATCTGTATTCCATTTAATAATCACTTGAATTTGGACTTAAAATTTGCTTGATGGTTTTCTTTCCTTTACTTAGACCTTCTTGGATTTAATGTCCCCTGCTATATTAAATTATTATCTAATGCAGATCATTCTTTAACTCATCTTTTGCTGTTCTGACTACATTTTGGTGTTATCCATGCTTTCTGCTTCTCAGTTATCACCTCCTTTTAAAAATTATCAATTTCCTTTTGGCCCCCAGATTTTATAAGGCTCTTATTCCACTATAATTGGAACATTGGCTGACTTAATGGTTCATTGATGATAACAGCAATCTATATCAGAAAACATTGAGCATATTTAGATTTTATTAACAATGAAAATTTTTGCATTAAGAAAAAATTCTGGAAGTTTTAACAATATTTTTTCTACTTGAAAACAAGATTTATATTACCTAGAGTACATCTTTATGTTGAATTATTTATCCTTCAATTATTAGATGAAATGTAGTTGACAAATAATTATGGGCCAATGTATTATTGGCAAATCATGTGCTAAGTATGAAATACACAACTAACAGGGCAGATAAAGCTTCTCTATTCATAAACCTAATGTAGTTGAGTTTGAACGACTGCTTTCTTAACCTAGTTACTAAGATTCTTATTGACTGCTTCATGTATACTTAAGTATCTTTATTTCAGATAAACTGATCTACCTTATTTCAGAATAAATTAGTCCCCTTTAAAACCTTTAATTTTATGTCATAGTTTTATTTTTTCCCCTTTGTTAGGATTTTATATGTTTCTATTTGCTTACACAACTATTAATTTGATTTCCAGTTACAGTGACTTTTCAGTGTTTTAGGACTGGGGGTGAAATTTTGGAATGCAAAGGAATTGGGGTAGAGTCCAGATTGGACTATCGGTATATGAGACAGTTGAGAAGTCATACAGGTAATGTATTAATTTCCTGATGCTGCTATAACACATCACCACAAAGTTAATGACTCAAAGCCAGAGTCAACTGAAAGCTTGACTGGGACCAGAGGATTTTTACCAAGGTGGCTCTCTCACATGCTTGACAAGTTGGTGCTGGTTGTTGGTGGGAGACTTCATTTCCTTGCAACATGGATCTCTCCATAGACTACTTGAGTGTCCTCATGGCATGGCAACCCTACATCAGAGAACTAGAACCAAGTGAAAACTACACCTATTATAAACTAATCTTAAAAGTCACATAGTTTTACTTCTGCCATATTCTGTTCATTAGCTGCTAGTCACTAAACCTGACCTACCTTCAAAAGGAGAGGAATTAGGCTTCACCTTTTGAAGGGAGGAATGTCAAAGAATTTCTGAACATGCTATAAAGCCATCACATTTTGTAAGACAGTGTAGATCCCCTCATGTAATGCCACTGTCTGTATCTTAGATTTTAGTGTTACAAAGTGTTATAATTTAAGGAAATGATAACTTGTATCTTAGAATTTATTTTAAATATCCCAGTTAAGTAGTTTCCATGTCTTTATGATTTGTATGGTCTTGGAACATATTGACTTTTTCCCTTTACATTCAAATCTTTGAACATATAAGTTAATGAAAATAAATTTGCCAGTATAAACTCATTTTATTTAAAACATTGCTAAAAACATTTCTGTATGTTATTAACTTTCTGACCATGATATGAAATGTAATTTAGTCTTTTTTTAAAATAAAGTTATGAATTGCTTCAGGAAGACCACCTTGAATATTAATCATGATTATACACCTGTAGGTATAAAACATTGAAATGATTATAATTACCTACAGCATATTCTGAAAGTCACTTCCTTTCACTACATCATTTTAATATACTTTTTAATCCTTAAAGTATATATGAAAATCTAATAAATTGAGGCTTTCCTGTTAGTATTAATTATCATTATTTTCCTACATCTTTTGTGGGTTCCTACCCCCAGTAATTTTCAAATTTTCCCATCTACAATGTAATATGATTAAATATTGGAATAATTTCTTCTATATGTTGTTTCTTCTTTCATTCTAATAAATGATTCATGGGTATTTACAATACATTTTGTTCATATTAATATACCTCATTAAAAATACATTTACCAATTGTTTAAATTCTTGTAATTTTTTTTCCTTCTGGATGATTAATGATACATTTATAACAAAAATATGAACATTTATAAAAATAACTCCACTTACACTCCCCTACAAGATTTTTGTGTCTTTGAGAAATAACTTTTAGTGCAATTAAGTTTTCATTAACTCTGTAAGGGCTCCCTTTGCCTGCTTGGTTACATTGTGTGTATTTGGCAAACAATTTTATATTCTATTTTAATGTACATGTAAAAATTACATTCTCTATGTATTTCTTTTGGTTTTGGGTTATTCACACTCCCTACACACAGAAATGATGACCCTTTTCATATATGGCTATGACTACATGCCAGTGTTATTTTAAAGAACATGAAGTTTTAGGATTACACTCCTAAAACTACTTTCATTTTTATTATTTTTATTCATATTTATAATGTGAATATATTATTGGCCTAAAATTGTGCTTAGTATAGAGGAATATCAGGTATGACCTGATCCTAAATAATTTAGATAGTATGCAATATAAGAAATATTTGACATTGTACACACAAATATTATTCCAAAAAAGTTCCCATAGTGATGATGAAGCCTGGATAATTTCAAAGGAAAACAATGTGGGATCACAAGTCAGAGGGGAAAGTAAAATCAAAATTTAGAAGAGCTGGTAACTCAGACCTTCTCATTAAAATAAAACAGAAGAAAAAAAAACAAATAAAACACAACAGGCTTTTTGCTTAATCCATCTATTATGCTGTCTTTGCAAATGAATGGCATTCTAGAATTAGAAATAAGTTACGTATTTAAAGCATTTATCATCTTTCCAAATGCAAGTATCCCTTAGGATAATTGTGTTAACCATAGGAAAGTACATAATATTATGAGTAACTGAGCTATTACAATGGATTCGTTTGCTAAATCAGACTCACACATGTTAGAAATTTCAAGGACCTAGGAAATCAAGAGGTTCAGACAAAGCAGAGAAAGATCCACAACATAGGCACACACAGACGCACTGCAGCCAGCCCTCCCTGTCCTCCTTTCTCCTGTCAGACAGACATTCTCTGGCCCAAAGTACACAACCACATTTTATGCCCAAAGAATTGTATAGCTTATGTGACATTCTTTAAAGAGCCATGCATCAAAAACCCATAGATTCTAGATTTCCTTATCATAAGCAATCCTTTACCAGGAGCAACTTTTGAGAACATTCCATAGCAAAAGATTCTCCCTGTAAAGAATGTTAATGTTATTTGTTTACCCAGAAGACCATGTTGACAAAGACATTAGCTTGGGTCACCTGGTTTCTTTTCTTCCCTTGGCAATGTTCCCTCAGTAATCAGGTGAGATAGAAATTACTGGAAAACTGCTTTTATTCTTCCCAATTATTAAGGTTGGAATTTAGGGGAGATAATACTGAAAAGGGCTTGTGCAGGAAGGAAAAGAAGATAAATGGAAAAGTTAAACCACCATGGGCAAATTTAGTGTACACAATTTTCCCCAAGGTCTACCTGCAAAAGATATTTTTAAATTATTTGGCCATATTCTTAGAAAACAAAGAGTATATTCGTCCAGTGCTCTGGAATTCTCCTTAGTATTACATGTTTTCATTATTTTATCCTAAAATGCAATTGAAAAGAAAAGCTTTATTTCACATACGAAAGAAAATGAAATTTTCTATAAAAATGAGACAACTTATAGGTCTTATGGAAAAATTCAGTTTAATTCATGTCAGTTCAGTTTTCATTAAATTTATATAAACAGCAACAATTTCAGTGTGCCATTATTCAAAGAATACATACATTTCTAAAGTTGATTTAAAAACTTATTGAAAACAAAACCAAAACAAACAAAAAAAAACACAGATAGTCACTTAGGATTTTTTCTAACTATTCCAGTACGTAGGATAGAGGTATTTTGCAAGTGGAGGAAGACAACTCTATTCTTACCTCTGAGGGCTCCTGAAAATCTGGCTTTGACTCTTGGTCAAGATGAGGGAGGAAGACTTTCTAATTAGGTAAATAACAAAATCCCCCTCTGCAGCATCCAGGGCCACTTTGTTTGTTGATGGCTTTCACCTGGCATTTTTTCTTTTAAATTGCAGGATTATTTATAATTGTGACATGTTATACAATAATTGTTAAAAATTATGAAAAATTACCAAGAATTATTACTAAGAATTATTAAAAACTCAGAAATCATCTACATTTTCAACAATGTTTTAAATGAAGGTAGATCCATATGATGAAATGTTATATCACTATTTTTAAAAATCATGTTTTTGAAAAATATATAATGACATGGGAAATTTCATGATGTGAAAAATTAGGCAGCTTGACTGCTTGGCTGCATGACGGGATGGGAATAGAAGACAACCCTGCACACTTTCGCCTAAGCTTTCCAGAACCAGCCCAGAGACTAAGGGTGACCTTAGGTGAATTAAAAAGATAGTGCAGAGCTTGGACTTGGTTGTCTTTCAGACACCACCCCCTGCAACCGCAGCTCTTGCTTGCATTCTCTGTCTCCCGCTGTGTTGTTTTATTTACGTTTTGTTAAATGCCTCATGTGAGTGTGGCGTGTGAACATTTTCAGTTATTCGAACCTGTGTAATCTTTGAATTCAGTTACTGGGTAAAATTTTTCTTATTCCTTTAAAAACTTTTACACACCAAACTTCTTGCACAGTCCCACTAAAAATTAGGCATGGGATAATATAACGTTGCACTGGAAGTTTCTTAAAGGGTTTATTCCAACTGATCGCCTTTTTCCTTTTTTCAGCTAATACAGTGGAATTTAAACAGAATCTAAGACTGTTTATCCTTCATCATACCACGTACATAAGTATTTCAGCTTTGTACATGTGTGACTTAGTATCTTAAGTATTTTTACTGTGTGTAAGTTTTTGTTATAAGTTTATTATATGTAGTTTTTAGTGTGTGTAGGTACTCAGAGAGGATATATTTCACACTTATATGGTAAATAGTTGATTATTTTCTTTTAGACCCTGGGAATTGAATTTCTGATACTTTTTCAAATGATGGACATTAGTGAATTGTTTAACTGGAGACTAAAAATGCACATGAACTCTAGGAAAAATAAGTACTTTTGAATTTTTTAATATTTAATGCTTTCATTTTTCCCTGAATATTTTATTTTCTATTTTGTTTTATATTTTCTTATTTTAATTTACTTGTCTTAGGATAAGTACCCAAATTCATGCAAGATAAATCTACAAATTGATTTCACTTTCTAAATCAGCTTGCCTTCTAAACTCTTCCATTTTAATGTGGCAGTGCAATTTATCCTTCCAGTTTCCCAGCCAAGTTATTGTATTCATTTAGAATTCTTATAAGCTTCATAGACTCTTGGCATTTTGAAACCTTTTTCAGATTGCCTTTTTTCTTTCTATTACCATCACTACTACTATTGTCTATGTAGTTAAGGCAACTTTAGCTCTACTCATCTTAGCTTTTCAGCTGGCTCTTTAACAACAACAAAAAAAAGAAACAAACAGGGCCTCCCTGGTGGCACAAGTGGTTGGGAGTCCGCCTGCCGATGCAGGGGATGCGGGTTCGTGCCCCGGTCTGGGAGGATCCCGTGTGCCGCGGAGCGGCTGGGCCCGTGGGCCATGGCCGCTGGGCCTGCGCATCCGGAGCCTGTGCTCCGCAACGGGAGAGGCCACAGCAGTGAGAGGCCCACATACCGCAAAAAGAAAAAAAAAAAAAAAAAAAGAAAAAGAAACAAACAAACAAAAAAAAAACATTTTTACTAACGTATATGATGTATATGACATAGGAGAAACCTAACAGAAAAGTAACTCAAAGTGGTGGTTTAGGATTGCAGCTTATGTAGCATCTTCAACACAGAACAATAAATGTATAGAGAAATGATAGGACAAAGGAAAGTAGTTTTAGGCTTTGAAGCAATACTGTGGAAAGGAAAATACATGGAAAGAAACAAATGTAATGTTTTGTTTGCAGATCCCCCTGGTATGGTTTTTAGGCTAAGAATCTGTCCAATATAAGGAGAATTTATATCCTGCCTTTAGGCATTTTTAAAAGAGGAAGGTTTTTCTGGGATTGCTCCTTCTTTTTTATATATAAATTTATTTATTTATTTATTTATTTTGGCTGTGTTGGGTCTTTGTCTCTGTGCGAGGGCTTTCTCTAGTTGTGGCGAGCAAGGACCACTCTTCATCGCGGTGCACGGGCCTCTCCCTATCGCAGTCTCTCTTGTTGCGGAGCACAGGCTCTAGATGCGCAGGCTCAGTAGTTGTGGCTCATGGGCCCAGTTGCTCCGCGGCATGTGGGATCTTCCCAGACCAGGGCTCGAACCCACGTCCCCTGCACTGGCAGGCAGGTTCTCAACCACTGTACCACCAGGGAAGCCCTGCTCCTTCTTAATTGCCTTCAGCTCAAGATAATTTTTAAGTCAAAGAGGTATATTTTGAGGTGATATCCTGGCTTCCTTCATCTGTAACATATGAATCACAAAACATATCCTAGCAGCACTCTCTAGTTCCAGCCTCTTCAGACTCAATGAAACTGTTCATCTTTGTCAGAGAAAGCTGTGCCTCAAATCCATATTCATTATGATCTTCTAATATTGAAATGAGTATTGTATCAAATATACACAAACCATCTATCTGGTTTTTGAGATCCGTTATCATTTAGTGCCAGCCTACTTCCTCTGATAACTTTCCTCTAATGTTTCTAATTTTCAGTTTCTCTTCTAAACCTAGTCACTATTACATTTACCCACAGTGACCATTCCTGCCTTGTTGACTTGGCTCATACTGCTACTCTGTTTGAGTTGTCTTTTCCTTTTATTTTTTTTCTGGTATCTTTATGTTTCAAGGATCAGAACACATTCTACAAGAAATCAATAAGAAAATGTCTAAGGAAAATATTAAAATAACAATTCAAAATAATAGAAAATATATCAACAGAAACACACAAGTAATTACCAATTAAATACTTTATAAAATATTCAGGAGGGAAAGAGATTGTTTTAAGAAAAGGTGGTATTTGTTATAATCACAAGTGTTATAGTTATTGAATTTGGTAATCATCTGCCCATTCGGCATTTCTTTCACCCATTATTCATGAGAAGAAACGAACGTGTGTCACTGAGTGAAAGCTTTAACACTTTGCTCTGTTTATGTATTGCTGTATAATAAGCCACTCCAAAATGTAGCACCTTCACACATTTTATTATAACTCCCAATTTCTAGGTTAGGAATTCAAACAGGGATGAGTTGGTAGATTCTTCTGCTCCATGTGGAGTTGACTGAGATCAGTTAGTAATTTTCAGTTGGTGGTGCTAGGTCTGGTCTGTTCTGCAAAATGGCTTCATTTACATGTCTGGCTCCTTGGTAGGGATGGTTGAAAGAGTGATATCTCAGAGCTCCCTAAAACATAAAGCTTCAGGGCATCTTTTAACTTACACTTGGAACTCACACATTGTCACTTTTACCATGTTCTATATATCAGACAAGTCACTAAAGCAAGGCCAGATTTATAGGACAGGGATTAAACTCCATGACTTAATAAAAAATTAGGAATAAAAATCTCAATTATTTTTAATCTACCACAGAGTTATTACATGATTCATCACATTCTAATTATCCCACCCCTGTGATAATGGGAATACATTATCACAGGTGTAGAGGAAGCTTCCATTTGACTGTATTTCTGAGTGTCTCCAATGAATGAACAGATTGTCTAGAAACTGACATTGGAAATGAACCACAAGTGAGCAACTTTTGTACTGTTATGTCGTGGGTTTGGGGTGGGTAGTTGGTAACTGCAGCATGATTAGGTCTTCAGGACTTATAGAATTTTGCTGGGTCCAGAAGGTCAGATAGACAGTGTTGAAGGGTCAGTCCTTGAAGTCAGGCAGAACTGGACTAAGTTGCTTCCTTGCTGATGAGTAAGCATGGGAAGAGAAAAATAGAGGATGCATTTAGAAGTGCATTGCTAGAATAAGGGAGTGTCTAGGGGACATTAATTAAACCATTTGATAGGAATATAAACTTCTGGAAGTAGGTAATAGTGATAAGGACCTGAAAAGTATGTTGAGGTTTGCTCAACTTGAAAACAGATTGAACTTTAGCTCCAGCCAATAAAAAATCTTGTCTGTTTATTATGAGGATGTAACACAATGCTAGGCACATATAGGTAACTTAGGAAAAACAATTTTGATAGAATAAATTATAGAAAGCTATATTGTTATTAGATTCTTTTAGCCAGAATCACTTCTCTGGGAAACTGTAAATAACCTATTGTTCTGTTTTAAGAACAGAAAATTCATGAGATATTAGAACATGAGATATTAGGCTAAGGTAGATATAAAGACATTTATACTTTTTTAGAAGAAAATACAACATTTTGGTCTTATTCAAATGGAACGTACACAGAAAACTTAAGAATTGAGGCAGTTTTGTGGTTTGAGGCTTGAATTATCTGGATAATTGTTTTAATTTTGCACCTCACATATGGGAACACATACAGAACATATACATTCTTACATATTTGGAAAAGTCAGTTTTCCTCTTTTATTCATGGGGGAAATATAACCCAAGAGGTTAAATCTTAATATTAATATTATGAACAAACTTTGCCTGACTGTTTCATTATTGGTTTTAGGTAGATGTTTTAAAACTTCTATTCAAACTCAGAATTATAAATTCAAGGCAATATTTGCCTTAAAAAAGCAAATGGGTTTAAACCATGCAATCTTCATTCCTGTATTGAAATGGAAATGGAGCACTGCAATCTGCAGGGAGCTGAAGGAATGCTCATAGTTCATTAAATAATGTGAGTAGTAATGAGGTTTACACAAATCAAACAGTATGTTAGATGATTGTAATGTTGCTTTATGGTGAACCACCTGTCAGGAAGCACTTCCAGCCGAAGGCTCAATCTGTTCTCATGCCTCCAGACGGTTTCTAATTAGTGTAAACTTCATTTGTGGCTGGCTACCAGAAAATAAAGAAAAAGTTATTTGTAGGCTTCTTTCTTTTCTCTATGATGAAGGAAAATAATTACTTTTGTCCGATTACTTTAATTTTTCAGGAGGCATTTGATATGCAGGCTCTAAAAAGAAAATATATGGATATACTCACATATTAGAGGTACACAGACAAATATTTAGAAAAGAATGTTTTATAATAAATCAGGACTACTGAATCCTTCCCTCACCTTGATCCAGAAGAGGGATGAGGAAAGGAGAAAGCGAGGAAAGGAGAAAGCAAGGAAAGGAAAAAAGTAAAGAGAGATTAGTAACAATAATAAGAATGGACATGAGATCCCAATCTACATACTTGTATTATTTCTAATATTTTGAAAATCATTGATATCAAATGTATATGATTATATTTATACTTGTCAAATAGAAAAGAAAATGTTAAGCTTCTGTAACTGACATAGGCATGTGTGCAGAAATAAGTATAAGGGTAGGACTATATTCACAAAAAGAAAACAATAAGAAAAAACCTAAAGGAAGAATTTGCAAAGTTTACATCACCATAAATGATCACCAAATTCTATATTGTATTTCTAAACTAGATATTCTTATCTATGTTCAACCAAGAACCTTTAGTGCAATAGCATCAGACACTTAACCTGATCATTCTATGCTTACTACTACAACCACACAGATTCCATGACTTGAACCTTAAAGAAAATGCAACTTAGTGATTAAAAGCCTGTCCAGTTCTAAAATTCATATGTAATTACAAAAGACCACAGGTAGCCAAAACAATCTTGAGAAGGAAGAACAAAGCTGAAGGCATCACACTTCGTGATTTCAAAATATATTATTACAAAGCTGCAGTAATAAAAATGGAATAGTATTGACATAAAGATAGACATATAGACCAATGGAACAGACTAAAGAACCCAGAAATAAATCCATACATATGCAGTCAACTGATTTTCCATAAGGATACCAAGAATACACAATGAAGATAGTCTCTTCAACAAACGGTGAAGATAAAGTTGGGTATCTACTTGCAAAAGGATGAAATTAGTCCTTTATCTTGCACCATACACAAAAGTCAACTCAAATATGAATTAGAGACTTAAACATAAGATTCCAACCTGTAAAACTCCTGAAAGAAAACAGGGGAAAATCTTTCATGACATTGGTCTTGGCAATTATTTCATAGATACAACACCAAAAGCACAAGCCACAAAATCAAAAATAAACAAGTGAGACTGTATCAAACTAATAAAAGCTGCACAACAAAGAAAAAGAATCAACAGAGTGAAAAGGCAACCTACAGAATGGGAGAAGATATTTGCAAACCTTGTATCAGATAAGGGGTTACTTTCCAAAATATTGGGTGGCCCAGAAGGTTCGTTCCATTTTTTTTTTCCATAAGTTGGCTCTAGTAGCACTTAGTTGTCTTTAACTTCATTTGGAATATTTATTTTTGTGTGTGTGGTACACAGGCCTCTCACTGTTGTGGCCTCTCCCGTTGTGGAGCACAGGCTCTGGACGCACAGGCTCAGTGGCCATGGCTCACGGGCCCAGCCGCTCCGCGGCATGTGGGATCTTCCCAGACCGGGGCACGAACCCATGTCCCCTGCATCGGCAGGCAGACTCTCAACCACTGTGCCACCAGGGAAGCCCCTGGAACAATTTTGTTAGATTGTATGTGACAGCTGTCATATCAGCGTGCATTTAAAAAAAGACATCAAAATTGGTTAATTTTTGTGTAGCCATTTTAATATTGAAGATGGAAGAAAACAACGTTTTCTGCATATTCTGCTTCATTATTTCAAGAAAGGTAAAAACTCAACTGAAATACACAAAAAGATTTGTGCAGTGTATGGAGAAGTTGCTGTGACTGATTGAACATGTCAAAAGTGGTTTGCTAAGTTTTGTGCTGGAGATTTCTCACTGAACGATGCTCCATGGTCGGGTAGACCAGTTGAAGTTGATAGCGATCAAATCAAAATAATAATTGAGAACAATCAATGGTATACCAAGTGGGAGATAGCCGACATACTCAAAATATCCAAATCAAGCATTGAAAATCATTTGCACCCGCTTGGTTATGTGAATTGCTTTGATGTTTGGGTTCTACATAAGTTAAGCAATAAAAGCCTTCTTGACCATATTTCCGCATGAAATTCTCTACTGAAACGTAATGAAAATATTCCGTTTTTAAAACAAATTATGATGGGTGGTGAAAAGTGGATATTGTATAATAATGTGGAATGGAAGAGATCATGGGGCAAGCGAAATAAACCACCACCAACCACACCAAAGCCCGGTCTTCATCCAAAGAAGGTGATGTTGTGTATATGGTGGGATTGGAAGGGAGTCCGCTATTATGAGCTTGTTCCAGCAAACCAAATGATTAATTCCAACAAGTACTGCTCCCAGTTAGACCAACTGGGAACTCGCTGAAAAGCATCAATAATTAGTCAATGGAAGGCACATAATCTTCCATCAGGATAACACAAGACTGCATGTTTCTTTGTTGACCAGACAAAAACTCTTAGAGCTTGTCTGGGAAGTTCTGATTCATTCGCTATATTCACCAGACATTGCACCTTTGGATTTCCAATTATTTCGGTCTTTACAAAATTCTCTTAATGGAAGAAATTTCAACTCCCTGGAAGACTGTAAAAGGCACCTGGAAGAGTTCTTTGCTCAAAAAGATAAAAGTTTTGGGAAGATAGAATTATGAAGTTGCCTGAAAAATGGCAAAAGGGAGTGGAACAAAAGGGTGAA
The DNA here is from genome assembly GCF_025265405.1 of Mesoplodon densirostris. Taxonomy (NCBI): domain Eukaryota; kingdom Metazoa; phylum Chordata; class Mammalia; order Artiodactyla; family Ziphiidae; genus Mesoplodon; species Mesoplodon densirostris. The sequence goes on along the minus strand of NC_082665.1, from coordinate 88,249,452 downwards.
TACATTGTCCAATAAAGTTCTTGGTGAAAATGAAAAATGTGGCTTTTATTTTTACTTAAAAAACTGAAGACACTTTTTGGCCCACCCAGTATATAAGAAACTCCTACAATTAAATAACAAAACAAACAAACAAACAAACAAAAAACCCACAAAACAACCTAATTAAAAAATGAGCTAAATATATGAATAAACATTTCTCTAAAGAAGACATAGAAATAGACAGTAATTATATGGAAAGTTGCTCAACATCACTTACGTGAGAGAAATAAAAATCAAAACCACAGTGAGCTGTCACATTACACTTGATATGATCGCTCTTACCAAAGGAATAAAAAGCAAAAGACATGAAGTGTTGGTGAAGATATGGAGAAATTGGAACTTTGTACATTGTTGGTGGGAATGCAAAATGGTGCAGCCACAATGGAAAATGGTATAGAGGTTCCTCAAAATATTAAAAATAGAACTACCATGTGATCCAGCCATCCCACATCTGGATATTTATCCAAAAGAATTGAAATCAGGATCTTAAAGAGATATTAGCATTCCCATGTTTATTTCAGAACTATTCCCAATAGCTGAGACATGGAAATAACCTAAGTGTCCATCAACAAATTAATGAATAAAGAAAATGTGGTACTTACCTAAAATGGAATAATATGTAGCCTTAAAATAGAAAAAAATCCTGCAATATGCAATAGCACTGATGAACTTTGAGGATATCATGCTAAGTGAAATAAGCCAGTCACTGAAGGACAAATATTGCATGACTCCACTTAAGTGAGGTATCTAAAATAGTCAGACTTACAGAAGCAGAGAGCAGAACAGTGATTGCTATGAACAAAGAGAATGGAGAAATAAGAAATTGGTAATGAATGGGTATAAAGTTTCACTAATGCAAGATGAATAAGTTATAGAGATTTGCTGTATAAATTTTTCCCTATAGTTAACAATACTATACACTTAATCTGTTAAAAGAGTAGATCTCATGTTGTGTTCTTACTATATTCAAAAAGTTATACATACATAAAAATCTTGACCTTTGCTGTTAAAAAGCCTTGATTTAAAATCTGGGCTCTAATATTTATAAGCAAGTATTCTTACATGAGGTTATGGAACTTTCTAAAAGTCACTTTTCTAATTTGAAGGATGATAATGATAATAATCACTAATGTATAGGCTGTTTGTATGGATAAATGAGATTGGATAAGAGGCAGTATCCTTTTTATCTGTTCCCCAAATGATTTTTCTAATTATTTTACTCTGTTTTTCTATCTCCTTATCTTCAGGATTATGTGTTTTATTTCACACCATAAATATTCAAATATTAGGATTTGGGGACTTGGTTTTTCCAACCAGTTCAACTTGTTCCCCTAACCCTGCAGATGATTTACCTTGGTCCTTGGCTCTTTGAATGTGATTTCTAGCCACTTTCTAAAACTGAAAGTAGCAGCCACTACCCCTCGACACCCTCTTTTATATTTTCTTTCTCCTTTGTTAATATTAATGTCCCAACCTACAAGATTTGCCTTCTTAGTTCTCAACACAAGAAGGATTGTCATTTGGACCTTAGTAAGACTGGAAAGGAAGACTTTAGGAAGTCTAGTCTAAGGATGAAGCATCCAAATAATAATCTGATGATTTTGCACTGCTATTAACCTCCTAATAAAATTTCTTCTGTAACTTATGCTAATACAGTGCTGCATCCATTGAGTTGTGCTGGAAAATATCACTTCTATTTTCTTGATATGAGTAGTTACCAGGATCCAGGAGAAGTGGGTATATATAAATCAAAAACTAAGTGCATAGCTCATATATATTCAAAATAATAAAGAAGAAGGAAGATGATGAGGATGAGCTGGAGGAGGAGAAGGAAGGTAACTTGGTTTCTCTGCAAGACACTGAAAACCCTTCCTCTTCTCAGATATAAAGAGAGAGGAAATTCAGTAATGAGGACATAGTTTTAAAGAACTCCATTTTTTTCTTACTGTTGAAGATAATTACCACAGCACTTGTACCCTAAAAGAGGAAGATGTGCAGAATATTAATATTTTTTGAACCTTCACTCTGTACCAGATATTTTCAGATGTCATTACATTTGTTTCTCTAAACAATCATGTAAAATTTATATTGATATCACCTTAGGAAAGAGCAAGTAAAAGACACTGTAAGTAACATAACATTTCTGATAAGTAGTATAGCTGAAAAAATTAAAACATAAGTCTAATTGTCTTTCACATCTGTTTTTTGTGTAAAGTCTACTAGTTGTATATTTTAGTTTTCCCACATAGCTTTCTTATAAGAAAGGAAGGTAAATACTTTTCTTACGTAAATGTTCTATGGGAGAAGTCGAAGCAAGAGCATACACATGTACAAGGATGTGAAGACATCATCCAGTTTTGAACTTATATAAAACCTTGATTATTGATGAATGAATAAGAAATGTGGAAACATATGATAAATGAGGACAGCTGTACATTATCTTTAACTTTCAGTGAGTGTAATTTCCCTTCCTTCAAAATAACACAGATATTATTTTATTTTAATGTGGTGATTGGCTGTGGAAAAAAATCAGCTTTCCTTGAATGTCAAAATAAATTAATAAAATTCTAGATTTCTAGTATTGACTGTGATATAAGACATATAAGTTTTGCAGCTAATCATCTTCAGATAATTTGAATAATGTTCAATTAGGGGGAAAATAAATATACAAGCTCTGTTTGTCAACTAGGCTTAGGTGGATGTCAGTCCTATTACTGAAAGGTAGGACATTGCTGCCTTTAATTGTGTTAACTCTAGGCAACTCTGAATATTTCTGAACATTTTTCTGAAAATGGATATCAGCTAAATTTTGAATTTAGGTTACTTGTTTGACACTGTACACAGGTTGACAATGTAGCAGCATCTGCCATGCTTTGAAAGTTCTGAAAAGACCTTTTGTTAGAAGGAGAGAAGAGAAGGAGGAAGGAAGGGAAAAGAAGAGCATATAAGAAAAGAAAAAAAATGAGACAAAAAAGAAAACCATGATATCAAAAATACCCACTTCACTCTGGGTTACATAGGACCCGTACTGCAATTACAGAGCCACCCAAATACCATTCTACATAAAAAAGGACAGATTCTACAGTGCCATTTAGTTTATTATTACAATTTTATTTTACTTACTTTTCTCTGTAAAAGTTGTAGTTCACTAAATTGGGGTGGACCTGTGCAAAATAGTTAATGAAATATAATAAAATAATGAGGTTAATAGACATCAGATTTTTTCTAATGTAGAGAAATAGGCATAAATGGAAGTTTGCTATGAAACAAACTGGAATCCGAATTTTTCAGAAATATGCTCATTACTGTCTTAAGTCATTGCCATGAATGAACACAGAGAATAACAAGAAATAATATTGGAAACATCAGGCAATCTCAATTTTTCTCTATCTCTCTTAATGTCTAAGTCTTGATAAGATACCAAAAATCATGCCTAATCCATAAAATTAGGACAGTAAGCTAATAACCCATAACATTAGGACAGTAAATGAGTTAGTTATGAGTTGGGCACAGTATTTAGCACTTTTAAAAAAGATAATTTATTGTTTGATTAGGTATCAAATTGTGCTTCATTACCTTTTCCCATTATTTAGAAAAAATATATTGATGTATTTGAGTAAATCTCATTTAGAAGCTTATGGAAAGGTAAACTATCAAGTTCAGAAAGATCTGACTTTATGAAAAAGGTAATTTTGCATGATAAGTATTTCTTAAATTTTTATCAAGTATTAGGTTGTCAAATTTAACACAGAGTAAAATGATTTATATAATAACTTTAAAATATACAGTGTTAAGTATGTTTACTTTCACCTTACAGCTAAAGCCTTCAAATGCCATAGAAAACTTCTGTCATATTGTTCAGCAGCAAGCTTAGCAGTAATTTCTCAGTTCTTCCAGAAAATAACTGTCAATCAGCTAGTAGAAATATTTAAAATTTAATTAAATTATTGAGGGAGCACCTTCAAGATGGTGGAGGAGTAAGACGTGGAGACCACCTTCCTCCCAACAAACACATCAAAACTACATCTACATGTGGAACAACTCCTATAGAACACCTACTGAAGGCTGGCAAAAGACCTCAGACTTCCCAAAAGATACCCTCAGATGGCCTACACGCCAAGGTGGGGCCAAATTCAAACTGAACCCCAGAAGCTGTGTGAACAAAGAAGAGAAAGGGAAATCTCTCCCAGCAGCCTCAGGAGCAGCAGATTAAATCTCTACAATCTACTTGATGTACCTGAATCTGTGGAATACCTGAATAGACAATGAATCATCCCAAAATTGAGGCGGTGGAGTTTGGGAGCAAATGTAGACTTGGGGTTTGCTTTCTGCATCTAATTTTTTTCTGGCTGTATGTTTAACTTAGTTTAGTATTTAGAGCTTATTATCATTGATAGAATCATTAACTGATTTGGTTGCACTCTTCCTTTTATATATATATATATATATATTTTCTTCTTGTGTGTATGTGTATGCTTCTTTATGTGATTTTGTCTGTATAGCTTTGCTTTTGCCATTTATCCTAGGGTTCTGACTGTCAACTTTTTGATTTTCTTTTTGATTTTTTAGTATAGTTTTTAGCACTTGTTATCATTCTTTCTTGTTTATATTACTTTTTATTTTTAATATTTTTTTGCTATTTTACTTCTTTAATTTTATTTATTTATTTAACTTTTTCTTCCTTTCTTTTGTTTTATCCCTTTTCTTATGAGTCGTGTGGCTGACAGGGTCTTGGTGCTCTGGCTGAGTGTCAGGCCTGAGTCTCTGAGGTATGAGAGCTGAGTTCAGGACATTGGTCCACCAGACACCTCCCAGCCCCACAAAATATCAAATGGGGAAAGTGCCCTAGAGCTCTCCATCTCAACACTAAGACCCAGCTCAACTCAATGACCAGCAAGCTACAGTGCTGGACACCCTATGCCAAACAACTAGCAAGACAGGAACACAGACACACACATTGTAAGAGAGGCTGTTTAAAATTATCATAAGTTCATAGAAACCCAAAAACACACCACCGGATGTGGTCCTGCCCACCAGAAAGACAATATCCAGCTTCATCAACCAGAACACAGGCACTAGACCCCTCGACCAGGAAGCATACACAATTCACTGAACCAGCCTTACACACTGAAAGTAGACACCAAAAACCATGGGAACTACGAATCTGCAGGCTGCAAAAAGGAGACACCAAGCACAGTAAGATAAGTAAAATGAGAAGACAGAAAAACACACAGCAGGTGAAGGAGCAACATAAAAACCAACCAAACCTAACAAATGAAGAGGAAATAGGCAGTCTACCTGAAAAAGAATTCAGAAAAATGATAGTAAATATGATCCAAAATCTTGGAAATAGAATAGAGAAAATGCAAGAAACATTTAACAAGGACCTAGAAGAACTAAAGAGGAAACAAGCAATGATGAACAACACAATAAATGCAATTAAAAATTCTCTAGAAGGAATCAATAGCAGAATAACTGACACAGAAGAACGGCTAAATGACCTTGAAGATAAAATAGTGGAAATAACTACCACAGAGCAGAATAAAGAAAAAATAGTGAAAAGAACTGAGGACAATCTCAGAGACTTCTGGGACAATATTAAATGCACCAACATTCATCTTATAGCGGTACCAGAAGAAGAAGAGGAAAAATAAAAAAAGACTGAGAAAATATTTGAAGAGATTATAGTTGAAAACCTCCCTAATATGGGTAAGGTAATAGTCAATAAAGTCCAGGAATTGCAGAGAGTCCCATACAGGGTAATGGGAAACACACCAAGACACATACTAATCAAACTATAAAAAATTAAATACAAAGAAAAAGTATTACAAGAAGCAAGAGAAAACAAACAATTAACATACAAGGGAATCCTCATAAGGTTAACAGCTAATCTTTCAGCAGAAACTCTTTAAGCCAGAAGGGAATGACAGGACATATTTAAAGTGATGAAAGGGAAAAACCTACAACCAAGATTACCCGCAAGGATCTCATTCAGATTCAACAGAGAAATTAAAACCTTTACAAATAAGCAAAAGCTAAGAGAATTCAGCACCACCAAACTAGCTATACAACAAATGCTAAAGGAATTTCTCTAGGCAGGAAACACAAGAGAAGGAAAATAGTTACAATAACAAACCCAAAACAATTAAGAAAATGGGAATAGGAACATACATATCGATAACTACCTTAAATGTAAATGGATTAAACACTCCAACCAAAAGACATAGATTGGCTGAATGGATACAAAAACAAGGCCTGTACATATGCTGTCTACAAGGGACCCACTTCAGACCTAGGGACACATACAGACTGAAAGTGAGGGGATGGAAAAAGATATTCCATTCAGATGGGAATCAAAAGAAAGCTGGAGTAGCAATTCTCATATCAGACAAAATAGATGTTAAAGACTATTACAAGAGAAAACACTACATAATGATCAAGGGATCAATCCAAGAAGAAGATATAAAAATTGTCAATATTTATGCACCGAATATAGGAGCACCAAAATACATAAGGCAATTGCTAACAGCCATAATATAGACATCAACAGTAACACAATCATAGTGGGGGACTTTATCACACCACTTTCACCAGTGGACAGGTCATCCAAAATGAAAATAAATAAGGAAACCCAAGTTTTAAATGACACATTAAACAAGATGGTCTTAATATTTATAGGACATTCCATCCAACAACAACAGAATACACTTTCTTCTCAAGTCCTCATGGAACATTCTCCAGGATAGATCATGTCTTGGGTCACAAATCAAGCCTGGTAAATTTAAGAAAATTGACGTCGTACCAAGTGTCCTTTCTGAACACATCACTTTGAGACTAGATATCAATTATAGGAATAAATGTGTAAAAAATTCAAACACATGGAGGTGAAACAATCACTACTTAATAACCAAGACATCACTGAAGAAAGCAAAGAGGGAGTCAAAAAATACCTAGAAACAAATGACAGTGAAAACATGATGACCCAAAACCTATGGGATGCAGCAAAAACAGTTCTAAGAGGGAAGTTTATAGCAATACAACCTACCTTAAGATATAAGAAACATCTCAAATCAGCAACCTAACCTTACATCTAAAGCAGTCAGAGAAAGAAGACCAAAAAAACCCCCAAAGTTAGCAGAAGGAAATAAGTCATGAAGATCACATCAGAAATAATTGAAAAAGAAATGAAGGAAACAATAGCAAATAACAATAAAACTAAAAGCTCATTATTTGAGAAGATAAGGAAAATTGATAAATCATTATCCAGACTCATCAAAAACAAAAACAAAAATGGGAGAATACTGAAATCAATAGAACTAGAAATGAAAAAGGAGAAGTAACAACTGACACTGCAGAAATACAAAGGATCATGAGAGATTACTACAAGCAACTCTATGCCAATAAAATGGACAACCTGGAAGAAACGGCTGGATTCTTAGTAAAGCACAACGTTCTGAGACAACCAAGAAAAAATAGAAAATATAAACAGACTAATCAGAAACACTGATATTAAGACTGTGATTAAAAATCTTCCAACAAACAAAAGCACAGGACCAGATGGCTTCACAGGTGACTTCTATCAAACATTTAGAGAAGAGGTAACACCTATCCTCAAACTCTTCCAAAATATAGCAGAGGTGGGAACACTCCCAGACCCACTCTATGAGGCCACCATCACCCTGATACCAAAACCAGACAAAGATGTCCCCAAAAAAGAAAACTACAGGCCAATATCACTGATGAACATAAATGCAACAATCCTCAACAAAATATTAGCGAACAGAATCCAACAGCACATTAAATGGATCATATAGTATGATCAAGTGGGGTTTATCCCAGCAATGCAAGGATTCTACAATATATGCAAATCAATTAATGTGATACACCATATTAACAATCTGAAGGCGAAAAACCATATGATCCTCTCAATAGATGCAGAAATATCTTTCGACAAAAGTCAACACCCATTTATGATAAAAACCCCTCCAAAAAGTAGGCATAGAGGAAACTTACCTCAATAAAGGCCATATATGACAAACCCACAGCCAAAAACGTTCTCAATGGTTAAAAACTGAAACCAATTCCTCTGAGATCAGGAACAAGACAAGGTTGCCCACTCTCACCACTTCTAGTCAACATGGTTTTGGAATTTTTTAGCACAGCAATCAGAGAAGAAAAATAAATAAAAGGAATACAAATTGGAAAAGAAGAAGTAAAACTGTCACTGTTTGCAGATGACATGATACAATACATAGAAAATCCTAAAGATGCTACCAAAAAACTGCCAGAGCTAATCAATGAATTTGGTAAAGTAGCAGGATACAAAATTAATGCACAGAAATCTCTTGCATTCCTATACACTAATGATGAAAAATCTGAAAGAGAAATTAAGGAAACACTCACATTTACCATTGTAGCATAGAGAATAAACTACTAGGAATAAAACTACCGAAGGAGACAAAAGACCTGTGTGCAGAAAACTACAGGACACTGATGAAAGAAATCAAAGATGATACAAACAGATGGAGAAATATACCATGTTCTTGGATTGGAAGAATCAACACTGTGAAAATGACTATACTACTCAAAGCTATCTACATATTCAATGCAACTCTTATCAAACTACCAAGGGCATTTTTCACAGAACTAAAACAAAAATTTTCATAATTTGTATGGAAACTCAAAAGTCCCAAAATAGCCAAAGCAATCTTGAGAAAAGAAAATGGAGCTGGAGGAATCAGGCCCCCTGCTTCAGACTATACTACAAAGCTACAGTAATCAAGACAGTATGGCACTGGCACAAAAACAGAAATATAGATCAGTGGAACAGGATAGAAAGCCCAAAAATAAATCCACACACATACCTCACCTTATCTTTGATAAAGGAGGCAAGATGATACAATGGAGAACAGACACCCTCTTCAGTAAGTGGTGCTGGGAGAACTGGACTGCTACATTTAAAAGAATGAAATTAGGACCTTCCCTAACACCATACACAAAAATAAACTCAAAATGGATTAAAGACCTAAATGTAAGGCAAGGCACTACAAAACTCTTAGAGGAAAACATAGACAGAACACTCTATGACATAAATCACAGCAAGATCCTCTTTGACCCACCTCCTAGGGAAATGGAAATAAAAACAAAAATAAACAAATGGGACCTAATGAAACTTAAAAACTTTTGCACCGCAAAGGAAACTATAAAGAAGATGAAAAGAGAACCCTCAGAATGGGAGAAGTTATTTGCAATTAAAGCCACTGAGAAGGGATTAATCTATTTAATATACAAGCAGCTCATGCAACTCTATATCAAAAAAAACAAACAAACAAACAACCCAATCCAGAAATGGACAGAAGACCTAAATAGACATTCCTCCAAAGAAGATATACAGATCACCAACAAACACATGCAAGGATACTCAACATCAATTATCATTAGAGAAATGCAAATCAAAACTGCAATGAGGTGTCACCTCATACCAGTCAGAATGGCCATAATCAAAAACCTACAAACAATAAATGCTGTATATGGTATGGAGCAAAGGAACCCTCTTACACTCTTGGTGAGAATGTAAATTGATACAGCCACTATGGCAATCCATATGGAGGTCCCTCCAAAAACTAAAAGTAGGACTACCATACGACACAGCAATCCCACTGCTGGGCATATACCCTGAGAAACCCATAATTCAAAAAGAGTCAGGTACCATAATGTTCACAGTAGCTCTATTTACAATAGTCAGGACACTGAAGCAACCTAAGTGTCCATGGACAGATGAATCGATAAGGTAAATGTAATACATATATACAATGGAATATTACTGGACCATAAAAAGAAACAAAATTGAGTTATTTGTAGCAATGTGGATGGACCTAGAGTCTGTCATACAGAGTGAAGTAAGTCATTAAGAGAAAAACAAATACCATATGCTAACACATCCATATAGAATCTAAAAAAAAAATTGTTTCTGAAGAACCTAGGGACAGGACAGGAATAAAGACACAGATGTAGAGAATGGACTTGAGGACACAGTTGGGGGATTGGTAAGTTTGGACAAAGTGAGAGACTGGCATGGACATATATACACTACCAGATGTAAAATAGATAGGTAGTGGGAAATGGCCGCATAGCTCAGGGAGATCAGCTAGGTGCTAGAAGGGTGGGATAGGGAGAGTGGGAGGGAGATTCAAGAGGGAGGAGATATGGGGATTTATGTATATGTATAACTGATTCCCTTTATTATACACCAGGAACTGACACACCATTTTAAAGCAACTATATTCCAATAAAGTTGTTTAAAAAATTAAATTATTTATTGTTAACTTTGGTATATAGCATTATATGTTTCATGTGTACAACATTATATTTGTAATTCAGTATACACTGAAGCTTGCTCACCACCAACAGTTTATTTTCCATGGTCAAGATACAATTGACCTCCTTTCCTCATTTCACCCTCTCCCAAATCCCCTTCCCCTCTGGTAACCTACTGTTTTCTCTATCTATGTGTTTGTTTTTGTTTGGTTTGGCTTCTTCATTTATTGAAATATTTTTAAAATTTTTCATATTCCAGATGAGTGAAATCATACAATATTTGTCTTTCTCCTTCTGACTTATTTCAGTTAGCATAATACTCTCAAGGTCCATTCATGTTGTTGCAGATGGTGAGCTTTCATGTTTTGTTATTCTGAGTAGAGTTCTGTGAGTGTGTTTATGTATATGTGTGTGTGTGTGTGTGTGTGTGTGTGTGTATCCCACCTCTTCTTTGTCCATTGTTAGGCATTTAAGTTGTTTCCATATATAGGCGATTGTAAATAGTATTTCAAGGAACATAGGGATATATATATATCTTTTAGTTTCCTATTCTTTGGTAAATACCCAGAAGTAGACTACCTGCATCTATGGTAGTTATGTTTTTAATTTTTTAAGGAATCTCTATACTGTTTTCCAGAGTGGCTACACCAATTTACATTTCTACCAACAATGTATGAGGGTTCCCTTTTCTCCATATCCTCTCCAATACTTGTTATTTGTTGCCTTTTTGATAACGTCCATTCTAACGGTGTGAGGTAAGAGCTCATTGTGGTTTTGATTTACATTTCCCTAATAATTAGTAATGTTGAACAACGCTTTATATGCCTGTTGGGCATCTGTCTTCTTTGGAAAAACATCTATTCAGATCCTTTGCTAATTTTTCAGTTGGGTTGTTTGTTTTTTGTTGCTTAGTTGTATGAGTTTTTGTATATTTTGGATATTAACTGCTTACTGGATACATGGTTTGCAAATGTTTTCTCCCATTCTGTGTATTGTCTTTTTGTTTTGTTGGTGGTTTCCTTTACTGTGCAGAAGCTTTTTAGTTTGATGTAGTCCCATTTTGTTTATTTTTGCTTTTGTTTTCCTTGCCTGAGGATACATATCCAGAAAGATGTTGCTAAGAACAATGTCAAAGAGCATAGTGCCTATGTTTTTTTCTATGGGTTTTATGGCTTCAGGTATTTCATTCAATTCCTTAATGCATTTTGCGTTGATTTTTGTGTATGGTGTGAGATAGTGGTCTAATTTCATTCTTTTGCATGTGGTTGTGTGGTTTTCCTAACACCATTTATTTAAGAGACTATTCTTTATTCATTGTATGTTCTTTGTTCCTGAGCTGTAAATTAATTTTCCACATCTGTCTCTTTATTTCTGGGCTCTCAATTCTGTTCCATTGATCTATGTGTCTTTTTTTTTTCTGCCAATACCATGCTGCTTTTATTACTATAGCTTTGTAATATAATTTGAAATCTGATAGTGTGATACCTCCAGCTTTGTTCTTTTTTCTCAAGATTGCTTTGGTTATTCAGGGTCTTTTGTGGTTTCCTATAAATTTTAGCATTTTTTGTTCTATTTGTATGAAAAATGTCATTGGAATTTTGATAGAGATTGCATTAAATCTGTAGATTGATTTAGGTAATATGGACATTTTAGCAATGTTAATTCTTCCAATCCATGAGCATGAAGGAGTATAAAATAATATGAATAGCAATACACCAACAAATTGGACCATCTAGAAGAAAATGTATATATACATTTAAAGTATACAATGTGATAATTTGATATGTATACATTGTGAAATTATTTGTCACCAATGCAGTTTTTATGTAGATCACATTTCAACTGGGAGAGAAATGCTGTGTGGAGAGGTTTATGGCAGAATGTTTGGGGAAGGGAGAGAGATTTTTGCAAAGCAAAATTCATAAGACAGTGACTCCAATTTATTCTCCCTTGCCACTCTCAAACCTGTGAGAGCCACTGTTAAGAACTTATTCCTTAAACCCTCAAAAAGACCTGCAGTTTCTTCCCATTATTCATTTGTATAAGAAAATAGTCTCTAACCCCTTGCCCCATACTGCTGGAAGCAAATGGAAAATGATTTAATACTGCTTCTTATATACTACAATGAAATACAGAACACAGATTTTAACTATGTATTATATTTATAACATAATACTGATCAGCTGTACAGGGTTATGTGAAGTATGCTACTTTCCTAAAACACTTTTTTTCTTCCTTTTTGAAAATACAAGTTTTGAATGTGAATTCATATAACAAGTGAACTGGGAATATATTTGAAATGCACAATAGAATAGTATTATGTCTTATTTTTTTAACCAGTGAAGAATTTGAAGGATGGGACCCTTCTCTAGAAGCTATTGGAAAAATACAGATAACAGAATAATTGAATATGAATGAATAAGCTAAAAAATGTAGAGTGAGGTGGGATTGCATTTGTGATCCATTTCATAAATGTAAAGCTGACAAGTTGAATCAAAGGAATAGTTCTGCACAATATCTTGTGTTTAAGTTAAAACAGTAGTGGAAGAGAGACCAAAGTCAAATCTAAGTATATAATTTAATACAAGTTGATGAGCCCATTCAAAGATACAATTTAAATATAGTTAGTGATTTAGAAAGAGCCTTATTGTACTGAGAACACTTTTTATACAAAGTAATTGAATTGCTTTTGATTTAGAAGAGAAAACATAGAGGTAGCCATCAACTTCTACTGTTCTACCCCAAATAGTTTTTTCTGCATTACTCCTAAAGTTTCATATACTCAGCTCATTTTACTGATATAAGTCATCAGTAGGATATTTTCTCATCATGGCAGTCAGTAAATAACTATGAAGATCATAAAATATACAGTGAAAATATTTTTTGTTGTAGAAATAAAAATAAATGTATGTTTTTTTCAGAAACATTAAAATAACAGCAGAGTGTTTTAATTTAATTAATAATTAGTATAAAAAGAGCACTTTTTCTTTCCTATTAATAGTAACTACTTTTCTGACTGATTCCAGATTGAACAAATTTTGTATTTCCCATGTTCTTTGAGTGTAGTGCATTCCCATAGGCACACCTCTGTTTCAAATCCTTTTTAACTCTCACCTGCACCATTACAGTAACCCTGTACTACACCTTTCTACATTTTGTATTTCTTTCTTCCCATCAACCTTCAACAATGTTAGCAGATTAATTTTTTGGGAACAGCTCTGATTATGTTGATCAGTTAAGAATAAATTCCTCATTCTGTTAAAACTTTTCTACAGCGTAGCCCCAATTTTTGAACTTCATCTGTATAGATACTATGTTCCACTTAATCTAGACTACACACTATTTTCTAAATATTCTAAACATTTATTGTTCATTTTGTACAGTAAAAATAAACTTCATTTCCCCATCTCCAACTTTAAAATTCTTTGATTATTCTAGATCTTTTTCAATAAAATATTTTCTCCTTTCTTTAAACCCACATAACACAAAGTCCTATAGTGTTACATATTTATTGATTATTCCACTAGTTTGTAATATTTCCTTATATATTAATATATCTACTATCATATAAAAATGCTTCAGGGATATATATTCCTCCACAGAATCCCATCTTTTTCATGTCTAATAAATGTAAACTAGATTAAATAAATTTATATATATGTATGTATGTATATGTATATATAGATAGATAGATAGATAGCATGAGACAAGCTGGTAATAAAAACTTTTAATATTTTTTACTTTTTGTAAAATACTTTTCCAAAAGTGAATTCTTTAAACTGATATTATTCTCATAAGATTCTTGATTTTAAAATAAATTAATTCAAACACCTCCTGAAAATGAATTATTCTATGTAGGATTTTGCACAAATGAATACTTTTCATTTTTTTTTTAAATTGATTCTTTTATGGTTATTTTAAATACACAGTGTCAATATAAATACATTTTAAACTTGTTAATAATATAAATAATGAATGTTTCGTTTTTTCAATTTTTTATTGAAGTATAGTTGATTTAAAATGTGTTTCAGATGTACAGAAAAGTGATTCAGTTTATGTATATATATTATATATATTTATAATAAATATATATATTATATATATTATATATAATAAATATATATATTATATATTATATATATTATAAATATATATATATATAATATATATATTATAAATGTATATATAATATATATTATATATATATATATATATATATATTCTTTTTCAGATCCTTTTCCATTGTAGGTTATAACAAGATACTGAATATAGTTCCCTGTGCTATACAGTAGATCCTTGTTGTTTTATCTGTTTTATATATACTAGTGTGTATCTGTTAATCCCAAACTCCTAATTTATTCCTCACTGCCCCCCTTTCCATTTTAGTAACCACAAGATTGTTTTCTATGTCTGTGAAATGAATGTTTCTTTGATTTCTTTTAAGTTTTATTCTTTGCAAAACTGCTTTGAAGTTTTAAAATATCTATGCTTGAGTAGTCAAAGCCAGTCTCAAGGCCAGACCAGATTCACAAGTATGGACAAATAAACACCATGTCTAAATGGGGTAAGTGACAAAGAAAATGTGACCATTTTTCACTCATACACAATCTAACCACTGATCACAAATTATTTACATCATTCTCATATACAAAATATACTCAACCTCCCCTAGATTCCCAAAGCACTCAGGACATTATGACATCAGGCTCAGGCTTAAATTCCTGGGTCTTATCATCTAACTTATGACCAGGTACAGATGAGGTTCCTCAGTTACAGCTCCTCTTGATTTGAAGATATGTTAATTAAGAGACAGATTTTCTGGTCCATATTCTTCCATATCAAGCATACAGTTTTTAGGCAAGGACTTAAAATGATGTCCATTCAAAAAGGGTAAAAATTAATGGATATATTGGTCATTGGTCCATTGAAGTTCTTGACTACAGCCTGGCACACGTCTCCATTTTCTGGATTAAGGCTTTACCTACTCCCTGAGAGTGAGTCTATATGGCTTTTGTATTCATTCTTCTGGCATTGTGGCTTCAGACTGTGAGTTATCATTTCTTTTTCATTAGAAATGGTCTATGTTTATATCTGAGAATCTTGTACACTTAAACTAGTCTCTGACTTCATTTCCCATCTTACAATATGATTATTTCTCAGTTATAACTTTTTATTTTAGTGATTGCATGATTTGAATAACTTAATGAGTTTTGTTTTTATTTACCAACTTTAAAAATGTTATTCTTTATCATCTACCATGAAATATTAAAAAATTAGGGCAGATGGCATTCATACTATAAAGTTGCAATGAAAAGTATATTGTATAAATCCTCTAAGTTTTGTCTGTATGAGTATTTTTAAAGAACTGGGTTTTAACATTTGTGCTTATGTAAATATTAAATTCTCTGGTACATAATGTTACTAGAATCATATTTTAAAAATCAACCTTTAGACAATTCAGGTTTACCATTAACTTGTGAATCTCCAGATATTTAGTCTAACAAACCCTCTTTTCATTTCTTTCTGGCTTCATTTTCCTTATGTGAACTGTACTCCATGCCTTCCAATTTATTTAATTCAATCTCCATACTCTATCTTGGATTAATTCTTCCCATCTCAAGAACCATACTATGTGAGTAAACATCATTCATCCTTGAAATTTTGTTGGAATAGAAGTCTAAGGTGAATGTGACTTATTTTTCCTATACAACTTGCAATATATTGTTTCTAGCATTTAAGGATAATTAAATGACTGAAGTCTCATTTTCTTCTTTTTTATGTAACATTTTCCCTATAAAATCTTTTTTTCCTCTGTGGTTTATGAATATTATAAGTGTGTGACAAGAATTTTCAAACCTAATCTTGTTTTTTTTTTTTAATTCTTGAAATCTTTAAAACCACTACAAGAAGTGAAAACTCTGACTCGCTCACCTTAAAGCCATCGGTTCCTGTCATGACTAAGCTCTATATACAGGAAAATAAGTGGTGTCTCATTGGCCTAGAAACATATTATGGTTTACATAAGACTTCATCTGAAAAGACTTCTTGAATGTAAACATATTCCAAGGATCCTGTGTAAAGTGTTAGTGTGTTTTGATGGGTAGCATTTCCTACATAGTTAGTAGCTTAATGAGGATGAGATTAGATCAGTATAGAAATGAACACATTTACTAAATCAGTGATCATGTGCCATATACATGAGTCCTTAGTGAACCTTCTAGTAACATTATAATCAAAACATCACAGTTTTGATCAGGGCTACTACTTTGATAAAGTAGCAGTTTCTAGTCATTCTCTAGGACCCATCCAGGTTTTGCATGTGTCAGACCACTGAAGCAGAAATATGATAGGCAATACCACCTTTAGATCCTTAAGAGTGGTACTAATTGTTATATTTCCCCTGAGATAAAATATTGTTTTTGATTTATATTCCTGGTCAGGGCGGGAAAAGTTTCAAATATTTCAGTTGGCCTTCCCCCTTATGCCACTCCTTACTCAGAGGCCAAGGGCCTATGTGCATGTTATTCCAACTTCCAGTTATGTCAATCCCAACTACACACTTGGTAACAAGAAAAAAGACAGATAAATGCATCCGCAGATTCAGTGGACTTACTATAAGCTGAAATTTAACCAGCATTCCATTTATCACCCAGCCAAGTATATACTCACAATAACAGAGGGGTTGTAGTCCTATTTTATGCCTATATTTATCAGTGTCAACTCAGACACTGTGTCCCAATAGTCCTCAAAATATTCATATATTCTTTTTCTCCTAGTTAATAACAAGACAGTCCTTTGGGAGGGGGCTGCAGAATTACAGTATATACTTGATGTGGTGTCACAGAGTGTTTTATCTTGGGAACCCAGCCACTTCTTGAATCAGTGGCATCTGGAACTAAATATTGGCTCATATTTGGAAATGGAGGAAGGAATCATGTCTTTTCATTGAACCCAGCCCCTCATTCTCTTGCTTCTCCATTAGTGCCTTATTTTATTATAGATATTATGTCATACCCTCATTGAGTGTATCTCTTTTGGTCCTCAGGGCCACCATGTTCTATTAAGCATCTTCATAAATCTCTGGAAGTCAATATTTTTTGGACTATCCCTCTAGCATTTTCAGCCATTATGGTCATTGTGGCCCATGGCTTCTGGCGGCTGTGACTCTTCACCAGACCTGGATTCTTTTGAGGTTCCATCATCCCTACCATTATTAATAATTTAAGCTTTGTGATTGTCTCTTCTACTTTGAGATCTGATCTGCAGTGAAGACCCAAGACTGAACTTTTTATAGAAACGTGGAAAATCTATTGCATAAGAAGAAAATGTGACTTTATATAGCTATTTTTCTTCATTAGGTAAAAATGTGCTGTGAAGAAATATCTGAGGATGTTTATCTATGATCATTGATTTTGGTGTCCTATCATATTATCAACACATATTTGTTAAATTATTTAATGTTTAATATGTAGTAAATAACTACACATTTTAATATCTGTAGTACATGAAATAAATTTAGTTAAAAGACAAAGATCAATGCTAGTTTGACACATACTAAAAGAGAACATAATTAGGGAGTATGTCAAATTTTGCTAATCTGCATTCATATAATGCCTTTGAGTCTAATGAAAAGAATTACTCAGAAATTATATAAAAGTTTCACTTAATGATTTTTAGGTTAAAAACAGTTTCTTAAATTAAAAAATATTAACTGATTTGAAGTTTATACCTTTTAATGAATTAACTACATGTATATTCTGTTAGCCTTTCCCATTTCTACACGTTGTATATATGTTTCATCTCTTAGTCTGTCTTGATATTTCAATTTCTTTTCTTCCCCACACCTTTTTTTAAAATTAATTTATTTATTTTTGCTGTGTTGGTTCTTTGTTTCTGTGCGAGGGCTTTCTCCAGTTGTGGCAAGTGGGGGCCACCCTTCATCGCGGTGCACGGGTCTCTCACTATCGCGACCTCTCTTGTTGCGGAGCACAGGCTCCAGACGCGCAGGCTCAGTAGCTGTGGCTCACGGGCCTAGTTGCTCCGCGGCATGTGGGATCTTCCCAGACCAGGGCTCGAACCTGTGTCCCCTGCATTAGCAGGCAGACTCTCAACCACTGCGCCACCAGGGAAGCCCCTTTTCTTCCCCACACCTTTAAAATACTATCAGTTACTTTGGGACAATTGAACTTCAAAATCACATCTTCTCAAATGAATCACTGTATAGAATTTTAGATTTCCCTTTTTGTGAAAGAATAACACTGTTACAATAAGTTTACCTTTTTCTTATGAAACCTGAGCATCTTTTAAAACACTTACTATAAAATAAATTGAGTTCATTAACATTATATTTTAAATGTTTCCTTTGGAAAGCTCCTTAAAAACAAATGCTTTCATTGTGGTTCAAAAGGAAAACTGAGCAGCAAAGTTTGAAAAAAAAACTTCTAGTTGAGATTCTTAGTATTGTTTAAATTACTGAAGCATCTAAACTATGTATTATTTTATAATAAAATATTATCTTTATGTATCATACCTAAATCCAGGTGGAAGTCTTAGTGAAGTAATCATATCTCTCATTTATTTGCATGTAAATAATATTTTAGAGTTTTAAAGTTGTGTTCCCCTAGTGGGCATTTAATACATCTTTATATCCTTTGTTGATGTATTTGGCAAACTGTTCCTAGAACGTGAAGACTCAAATGTGACCAACTATAGGAAGATTGTGACCAATACAGGAAGATTCTGTCACAAAAACATACCAGAGCGATATTGCAATCCTTATGATTATTTTTTTTCCAATACATATAACAGAGTCCCTAATATCTGGAAGACTTAACTGGTTAGTTACCTATTTGTAATCCTTCAACTGAGAGCTATGAGCACAAATGTAAAAAGTTGGTTTTAAAAGTGGTAATTTGCATGAACCTCTTTCCAAAGTTCTTAAATATAGTTCTTGCATATAAGAAAACTGTTATACCAGTAATCTCCACAGTTAAAGCTTAGAATATTCCAACCACATAAAATAAAGCGCATCAAACAAATACCTTTTGCTTTCTAACCATAGCCTTAGAACTAGATAGAGCTGACATTGAAATCCAGAATAACTCATTCCATTTCTGTGACCTTGGGTCAGCATTAGCATTTAGCATTTCTCATATCACTGGTCATCCACAGAGTTAGAATAATTGCACCACTTTTCCTGGCTCTTGTGTGATTGAGATAATAAATGCAAAGGCTCTTCACTGTAGGCCCTCAAATGGTTTGCTTTTGATTCAAGTACTTTTGTCTATGTCATTAAAATGAAATACTTTCATCATATAAGTAATTATATGGATGCATGGCCCAAGAAATGATGAATTTGTGTTTCAAAATGTTAAAGCATATCAGTGTTTTAAATATAAACATTCAAAAATTATATTAGTGTTAACTTGTTAGAAAAGATATTATTTTCTGATTCTGTGTTATACCTAAGAAAGCCCAAAATGAGGAGCTTAAAAGACTGAGGGCAGTCAAGTTATATTTAGCTTTCTTAGCTGATTTCAAATGCACACTGATTGCAGGAACAACAAAAATAATTCCTGCAGTTAAATGGGTATCCTAACTTGATAAGTACCTGTATACATTTAGCTGGATTCAAGGTTCTAGAATAGACTATAGAAACTTAACTGTAAAAGAGGGGCTGAAAATTGTGTATTTACAATCAACATCTCTTCTAAATGATGGAGAGGAAAGAAAATATATTATTTACCTTTTTCTAAATTTCTCTTTTTCCAATGTGCTTTGCATACTGTTTATATGAGTCCACAGCACTGTGCAACTGAAATTATATTTTCTATCATTGTTTTGAAAAAATAAAGAACTCTCTAAATAATTTTTGTGATTAATATTTCCATCACCAAGAGTCTGAGTGAATCAAACAAACATCTTTATTTTGTAGTCATCAAAAATATACATACATATAATAAACATATATACATATATATGAAAGAGAAAGGGGGGATTAAAGCTAACAGGCTAATTGGGCATTTCTTTGTAGTATGTAGCTTCCTGAAAAAAAATGCATGCAAATCATCATACACATTGGTTAGTTGTATTCTTTCATGAAGAAAATAAATTTGGGAGCTGAATGGTGCTTTTAAAGTGCACCAAGGAAAAGACATGGCACAGAAGTGCCTCCCCCAAAGTAACTTTAAATGAAAAAATATTCAGTGAATTTAGGCTTATTACTATGTTTCTGAATCTATATTATTATTTGATAGCGATCTTTGGTTTCTGATTTCTCCCTGGATTTTGACTTTTATTACCTCCTTGCTAGCTTCTTTGTCTACCTCTACCCCTCTCTCCAGGAACTATAGTCTATTTATGGGTGCTTAGTATTGAATTTATTTATCTCTCTTGTATATTTGTTCAGTTTTTCCACAAGGAATAAATCCACATCTTCAGGGATAATATAACAGAAAACATTGTGTTTTTGTCTCTCTTTTTGTACAGCATCTTTCCTACTTCACCAAGAATCAGACTGTTCAAATTAGGATTCAAAATATGAAAGAAAATATGTCCCTAAGGTATAAAGCCACAACATTCCTAAGTGTTAAAATTTTTACCCATTTCTTTAATAGCATAGTTCAATGGGAAGTCTAAGATAGATCCAAGGTACCATTATCAGTTAGTGGCCTAAGTGGTACATAATGCAACCTCAGTAACTCATAGATGAGGATTGGTCAAATTCATACTTTGACCGTTCACCCAGAAAGATGTGTGGCCATAAGTATGTATGACCATGAGAATTGAGAATTTTCTTTGGTTTGCAAATTACTTTGTAAGGATCTATTTTCCTGACAACTCTTAGCTAAAGTTAGTTTTTTCTTTTGTTTTTGTTTTTCCTAATCTGAGATTTGCTGAGAATAATTTAAAGGGTCTTACAGTTTAAAAACACTAAAATTCTCTTTCGGAAGGAGCATACTAACATTAATTAAATTCTAGAACTCAACTTGGGAAATAAAGTATGCTCTTTAATAAACAAAAATAATGCTGCCTATAAATGCATGTATTTGGTGGTTGTTTCAGTTCATTACACAGCAAATTGAGCTCCTTATTTTCATCAGTATTTCCATCAGACAGCAGTAGCTCCAGGTTGTACTGATATGTGAGTTTTTGTATTGTGAGTCTTAATATGCATTATTCACTTTACTTTGTCAACAGAATATCTTACAAGCTCATAAAGTATGCATTTTTCAAAAGTGAATAGATTTCACTATCAAATTGTGGATAGCCACAGGTCCAGGAAATACAGGGTTGACATTGGTCTACTATATTTTAGACAGCGTGAGATAATTTCAAAAATGAGCAAATGCCAATGGATCAAATTAAGGTGAAAAGAAAAAGGAAAACAATAATACAAAATACAGTATAATTCATTTTTGTAATATATGTTTGCATCAAAGATGTTTGTTGCATGAAATACTATAGAAGAATAAAAATTCTTCTGCTTACAAAATTTTTACAATATGCCTCCCAAGAGATCCCCACATCTAGTTCTTTTGCATGGTGAAAGGGAAGCAACTCTTGTGCCTATACTAAAAAAACATGATGAAGATAGTTAGCTACTCATATCTTGAAAAGTGAATGAACGGTGGCACTCTAAGCATGATATTATAGGAGTAAAGTGGCATCGGGTAGGGGGGCTTCCAATTTGTGGCTATACATTAGCATTTATGAGCCACTGTGGTAACATTTCCTGTGTCAGAAGAGTTTATTTACTAAACAGACTGAACTGAAAGAGCAAATGTGTATCCCAAATGTAAGCTGGTATTCCCTTTTCACAATTAGGACCAAGCTCAGTTTAAACACATTTCAACTACTTGTAATCTACTTATAATGTTGTGTGGTTTTCTTCTTTTAAAAACATTCATCTTCATCACCTCAATGTAACATTTTTATTTCAGCAAAATAGTTTTTAAAAATCACATTTTGAGCATAGTCAAGAATGATCAGGTGTTTTCAAATAGTGCAGATTGAAAGTAATATTCCAGTAGCAATTAATAGAGCATGAAATGTTACAAATTGGAAAAGTTTTGTAGAAGCTTACAAATTTTAGGATAAATTCTCCTTGAATAATGACAAAATGTGTCTAATGATACTTTCAGTTTTTTATCTCTACTATATAAAAGAGAAAATTGAATCTCAGCACTCTCCAATAATATTGAGACATTATATATATATATATATATATATATATATATATATATATATATATATTATTTTATTTTATTTTGCGGTATGCGGGCCTCTCACTGTTGTGGCCTCTCCCATTGCAGAGCACAGGCTCCAGACGCACAGGCTCAGCGGCCATGGCTCACAGGCCCAGCTGCTCCACAGCATGTGGGATCCTCCCAGACCGGGGCACGAACCCATGTCCCCTGCATTGGCAGGCAGACTCTCAACCACTGCGCCACCAGGGAAGCCCGAGACATAATATTTTACCATCATTTACTAAACAGGAATATAGCTCCTGGTTTTGCCCTAATTTTTAATAGACTAAATACAAACAAGGTACACTTTTGGCCCAAGTATATAAATCTGTTTCTTGTTAAATACTTACCTCTGTAGTAACAAGAGAAGGTAGAAACTATCTTAAGTGCATCCCTTGGCAACCAATTATCTAAAAATATAGAAAAACATTTTTTAATAGGTTCATCTATTACTTTGAATTGCTGTCTGCCTTAATATTTTACTTCCATGTGAACAAATTTTGAACACATCAAAATGCTAATCAATTGTCAGAATAATACAGTATTCCATGAAGAATTTTCTTCTTCGGGAGCAAACAGTAGGATCGCCTTACATAACCTAGAATAATATTCCTCTTAATTGGCAGAGTGTATCAGTCATTTCCTGGTGTTTTCTTGCTGGTAAAAACTAACTTTTGTGGATATTTCATTTGATCACTGAGCTTTTCATGTGTATGTTTTTATATTTAAATGATATAGCTACAATTGTTGTTTTTCAAAATGGACGTGGCTCTATTAACCCATTTGGAAAGAATTGTAAGGTTGATTGATGATTTCGATGGTCTTATAATTCCTCCCTCCTAAACATGTATAATCAACTAGATGCTAAAAACATGAACACTAGTGGCTCTCAGCGGTTTTATTTTATATTTGGAATATTTCTCTAAGTGGCAAGCATAGAACTTGTTTGATGAATTAGTATTTAAAATGTGAAGCTGTTTCATAATTTATGCCATTTAACTTTTGCTGCTGTTAATAATTGTATGCTCCTTATATTAACTAGGTGATGTGCTTATTGTTTTTCTGAACATTAAATATGCTTAATGAAGAAAAATATGAAAAAATAAAATCAAAATTAAGATTCATAATCCTCTTGCTACTTCAGTATTTTTTTTGCATATGTATTTTTACTTTCCATGTATTTCATATGTGCAATTTTTACATAACAAGAGAATTTGTGAAGACTTTAAATATTTTCATATAACATATATTATTATATTGATAATATTAGTATGATAGTAATTACAGTATTATAGTAATTTATCACATACATATAATTTGTTAGCAATTCTGCTATTATTGATTATATAAGTGGTTTGTAATTATTTTATTATAAATAAGCCTGTGAAGATCATATTTGTCCCTGTATCTTGGTATGTATGCTTGCCTTTAAAAAAAAATTCATTATCATATGTTTTTTATTCCTTGATTGTTAATATGGTGTATCACATTGATTGATTTGCATATATTGAAGAATGCTTGCATTCCTGGCATAAATCTCACTTGACCATGGTATGATCCTTTTAATATGTTGTTGGATTCTGTTTGCTAGTATTTTGTTCAGGATTTTTGCACCTATGTTCATCAGTGATATTGGTCTGTAATTTTCTTTTCTTTTTCTTTTTTTTTGTTGTATGCAGGACTCTCCTGCTGTGGCCTTTCCTGCCGCAGAGCACAGGCTCCAGACCCACAGGCTCAGAGGCCATGGCTCACGTGCCCAGCCACTCCTCAGCATGTGGGATCTTCCCGGACCAGGGCATGAACCTGTGTCCCCTGCATCAGCAGGTGGACTCTCAACCACTGCGCCATGAGGGAAGCCCTGTAATTTTCTTTTTTTGTAATATCATTTTTCTGGTTATGGTATCTGGTTGATGGTGGCTTCATAGAATGAATTTAGGAGTGTTCCTCCCTCTGTAATTTTCTGGAAGAGTTCGAGAAGGATCAGTGTTAGCTCTTCTCTAAATGTTTGCTAGAATTCACCTGTGAAGCCATCTGGTCCTGGACTTTTGTTTGTTGGAAGATTTTTATTTACAGTTTCAATTTCATTACTTGTGATAGGTCTGTTTATATTTTCTAATTCTTTCTAGTTCATTCTTAGAAAATTGTACCTTTCCAAGAATGTGTCCATTTCTTTATGGTTGTTCATTTTATTGGCACATACTTGTTTGTAGTAGTCTCTTATAATTCTTTGTATTTCTGTGGTGTCAGTTATCATCTCAATAGATGGAGAAAAAGCTTTTGACAAAATTCAACACCAATTTATGATAAAAACTCTCCAGAAAATGGGCATAGAGGGAACCTACCTCAACAGAGTAAAAGCCATATATGACAAACTCATAGCAAACATCATACTCAATGGTGAAAAAATGAAAGCATTTCCACTAAGATTAGGAACAAGACAAGTATGTCCACTCTCACCACTCTTATTCAACATAGTTTTGGAAGTCCTAGCCATGGTAATCAGAGAAGAAAAAGAAATAAAAGGAATACAAATGGGAAAAGAATAATGTCACAGTTTGCAGATGACATGAAAGTATACATCGAAAATCCTAAAGATGCCACCAGAAAACTACTAGAACTAATCAATGAATTTGGTAAGGTTGCAGGATACAAAATCAATGACAGAAATCTCTGGCATTCCTATACACTAACAACAAAAAATCAGAAATAGAAATTAAGAAAACAATCCCATTTACCATCACAACAAAAAGAATAAGATACCTAGGAATAAATCTATCTAAGGAGGTGAGAAAGACCAGAAAACTATAAAACACTGATGAAGGAAGTCAAAGATGACATAAACAGATGGAGAAATATACCATGTTGTTGGATTGGAAGAATCAATATTGTAAAAATGACTGTTCTACCCAAAGCAATCTAGAGATTCAGTGCAACCACTGTCAAACTACCAATGGCATTCTTCACAGAATTAGAACAAAAAAAATTTACAATTTGTATAGACACACAAAAGACCCCGAATAGCCAAAGCAATCTTGAGAAAGAAAAACGGAGCTGGAGGAATCAGGCTCCCCAACTAAAACTATACTACAAAGTGACAGTAATCAAGACAGTATGGTACTGGCACAAAACAGAAATATAGATCAATGGTACAGGATAGAAAGCCCAGAGATAAACCCACACACATATAGTCACCTTGTCTTTGATAAAGGAGGCAAGAATATACAATGGAGAAAAGACAGCCTCTTCAATAATTAGTGCTGGGAAAACTGGACAGCTACATGTAAAAGAATGAAATTAGATCACTATATAACACCATACACAAAAATAAACTCCAAATGGATTAAAGAACTCAATGTAAGGCCAGACACTGTAGAACTCTTATAGGAAAACATAGGAAAAACACTCTTTGATATAAACCACAACAAGATCTTTTTTGACCCACCTCCTAGAGTAATGAAAATAAAAACAAAAATAAACAAATGGGACCTAATTAAACTTAAAAGGTTTTGCACAGCAAAGAAAACCATAAAAAAGACAAAAAGACAATGCTCAGAATGGGAGAAAAATATTTGCAAATGAAACAATGGACAAAGGATTAATCTCCAAAATACACAAACAGCTCATGGAGCTCATTATCAAAAAAACAAACTACCCAATTAAAAAATGGGTGGAAGGCTTAAACAGACATTTCACCAAAGAAGACATACAGATGGCCAAGAGGCACATGAAAAGATGCTCATCACTAATTATTAAAGAAATGCAAAACAAAACTACAATGAGGTATCACCTCACACCCGTCAGAATGGCCACTACCAAAAAATCTAGAAGTAATAAATGCTGGAGAGGGTATGGAGAAAAGGGAACCCTCCTCCACTGTTGGTGGGAATGTAAATTGATACAGCCATTATGGAGAACAGTATGGGGGTTCCTTAAAAAACTAAAAATAGAACTAATATATGACCCAGCAATCCCACTACTGGGCATATACCTTAAGAAAACTGTAATTCCAAAAGTGACATGTACCACAATGTTCATTGCAGCACTATTTACAATAGCCAGGTCATGAAAGCAACCTAAATTTCCATCAATGGATGAAGGGATAAAGAAGATGTAGCACATATATACAATGGAATATTACTCAGCCATAAAAAGAAACAAAACTGAATTATTTGTAGGGAAGTCGATGGACCTAGAGTTTATCATACAGAGTGAAGTAAGTCAGAAAGAGAAAAATACCGTATCCTAACACATATATATGAAATCAAAAAAAAAAAATGGTACTGATGAACATAGTGGCAGGGAAGGACTGAAGAGGCAGACATAGAGAATGGACTTGACATGGGGGCAGGGGCTGGAAGGGAAGCTGGAGCAAAGTGAGAGTAGCATTGACATTTAGACACTACCAAATGTAAAATAGATAGCTAGTGGGAAGCAGCAGCATAGCACAGGGCGATCAGCTCGGTGCTTTGTGTTGACCTAGAGGGGTGGGATAGGGAGGGTGGGAGGGAGACTTAAGATGGAGGGGATATGGGGATATATGTATGTATATGGCTGATTCACTTAGTACAACAGAAACTAACACAGCATTGTGAAGCAATTATACTCCAATAAAGATGTATAAAAATAATAAATAAATAGTCTAAATACTATCTTTTAAAAAATTTATTAAAGATGCATTGAAAACAACAACAAAAAGAATGATTCATTATGAAGTTAAAACTACTGGCTCAAAATTGTTGGAGTTTTATGCTCTGCATGCATAATCATACTATTTTAACCAAGTCCATTCCTATTTACAGCCCCTCTGTAAGTTCATGGAAAGAACTACTTGCAACATTATAACAAATAAAATTTGTTTTAATACTTGCTATGTTGATAAAAATTATGTCTTCTGATTTTTAATGAAACTGAATATTATACATACTGTTTACTAACCATTTTAGTTTCCTAACTGTGATTGTCTTCATATAATTTGCTATTCTTTTTATTATGTTAGAATTTCAATTTGTATGTCTTTCTAATAACAACATTTTTAATTTGTCCATTTGTGAAAATACTTTTGTATTTTCTCTTTAATTTTTAATATTTTCATAGATGTTTCCAATGTGCATTTGCTTAATGGTGCATTAGTTTAATTGTGCATTTTCCAATTTCTTTTATAATTTTCTTCCTAACATTATCAACTTATCTAAATTTTCTCCTTATGCTTTTATTTGTTTATTCAGCTAATACTGAGTGTCTATTATGTTAGGCAATGTGCTAGACACTGGAGATAGAACATAACCTTAAGGATCTTATGATTTATTAATGGAAAAAGGGAAAACAAAGAAAATAGAGAATAGTAGTAAAACATAAAGTAGTAGCAGAAATAGTAATGTGAAAATTATGATGACATATATGAACAGAGTGGATATGGGAACACACAGGATATTTACTTGAAATCGGAGAGAGTAAGAACACTTCTTAGAGGAAATGATCCTTGCAAATGCTGAATTCTGAGTAGAAATTAGCCTGGGGATAAGAGAAAAGACAGGCTTTCAAGGCAGATAGAACTATGTGTAAGTGTATCCAAAGCTGCAGTCTATTGAAATCTGATGTTAGGATTCCTGTGGGAGAGAGAGGTATAGAAGACAGTAAGAATGAGGAAGGCCAGGTTCTAAAGGGCATAGCATGCCAACAGTGGAGCTTGGACTTTATCTTGAAGGCAATGAGACCATCATTCAGGCTTCAGTGTGGAAACAACATCAGGGAGCAATGACTAGTAGCAGGATGACCAGTTAGAAGTGTGTCAGAGCTCAGGCTTTAGCATTATAAATGTCTTTTTACACAAATTAATCCATCAGAGTCTCAGTTTCCTTATCTAAAATGGGTATAATAATATCTACTATGAAATTTTATTATTAAATATTTTAAAAGAATTCAAATTAGTCAGGTGTAGAATAGGCACCAAATAAATGAAATAAAATAATATGGATTAAGGGATTAAGTATACATTAAAATTTCAATGTTTGAGAAAAATATTAAAATTTCTACTTTATACACATTGTTTGATAATTTTATGGTATCCTAAGTACTATTTATAATCTGACATCTGGAAATACCAACCTAGAAGCCTCACAAAGTCAACATGGGCCACCTTAAATCATTTTATGTAATCTTATACACAGATTCACCACCACCCCGCCCCCATTATAATTCCATCTCATCACAGAAGAACCAGAGAGCCATCCTGGAAAATGAATTCACTCATTTTCACATTCTCATAAGCAAATAAGCATTGTCTTGTCTACTGTAATTCTAACCTTTTTTTTTTTTAATGTACTTGTTTTCTGTTCATTGGAAACTGTTTTTTCCTCCATCTGGATGCTTGTAGCTTATCTAAGTTTTGGAAAGTGAAAACTTTAACAAAATAACGTTTCTGATTTTAATTAATATCAGTGGTACTGCTGCACCCCTTCATTGTAAAGTCTCATGCTTATTCTGTATAGGAATCTCCTGTTTCTATTGCTTTGAATTTTGCTTCTCTGGCTGTTTTCTTCTCACTCAGAATTGCTGTTTCATGAATATTGGATTGTATAATTCCATATCTGCTTTATATTTGCTAAGTATATTAATATTTTTCTGGTTTTCCATCCTCAAAATTCTAAAATAATTTTTAACACTGTCTTGTCTGTCAAATATTAGCCAGTGTGTCACTAAACTGTCTATTGCATTGTACACTATGTCTTTCACCAGAAACTGCACATTTCTGATCCAAGATCACTTGGGAAAATATATCACAAAACTTGTAATTAATATTATCTTTTTCTTTACATTTTCCTTCTGTTTCAAGAAAGAATTTGTTGCTTTGCTTTCTTAGCATAGTACACTTCCTTTGAACTTTTATTTTTTTCACATGTCTACTGATGTTTAGAGAAAGTAGTCTATGTTTGTACATTATTAAGATTGTAATTAATTCTATGTGAATTTATTCAAAATAGTTATTCTCCAAAGGTGGCAACCACAGTTTATCTAATTTTACTTTGTTCCATCAAGATTTTCTTGCCCATGGGACATAAAGCATGAAAAACTAGGAAGCCAGTTCTGCAAAAGCCATTTATTTCACTGGCTTCTTGGGTGTTTTCTTTTAGATATTTTACATAAAGTAACTTAAGAGACATTCCCAAATAATTCTTGGGAGTGATTTGTTACTCCAGATTGTCCCATGTGCTACCTTTACCAACAGTTTTAGGTCCCTCAGGCCAAAATAACAATTTGTGGCAGAAGGTAGAGAAGTAGATACAGAAAAAGTAATTTCATGGTTGGTGAAACCTTTTCATGCTAAGACATTTGGTGGCTTGCTTGTTATGCTTGTTTGGAGCATCATAAAATAGATGTGGAATGTTCTTTTTATCATTATTATTATTGTTGTTACATTTTTCAGTGTCTTGTTTCATTTAAATTGTGTTCACAAAACTAATGAGTGTGGTGGCTTTTTGTTTAACAGATTTATTGGATTATAATATTTAACACAAAATTCTCTGCACATACTTTAGTTGTAAAATTTGATGTTTTGAAATATGTATACACTGTGAAATCATCAATACTAATCAAGATAGTAAACACATCCATTACTCCCCAAAGTCTCCTCATATCCCTTTGTTTTCCCTCTCACCCTTCCTGTTATCCTCCCTCCTTTTCAGCCCTACGTGACCACCCATCTGCTTTCTGTCACTGTACATTAGTGTGCATTTTCTAGAGTTTAATATACCTGGAATCACATAGTATGTCCCTTCTTTTTTGGCCTGGCTTCTTTGACTCAGCATAATTATTTTGAGATTTATCCATGTTTCATATATCAATAGTTCATTCATATTTTTTGTTATATTTTGTTGTGATATCTCTATATATAGATAGATAAATAGATATATCACAATTATATTATCCAATCACACATAGATTGACATTTTGGTTGTTTCCTGTTAGGGGCTATTGCAAATAACATTGCAGTGAACAATCATGTACAAGCATTTGTATAGACATATGCTTTAATTTGTCTTGGAGAACTACCTATATATGGTATCACATGGATTACATGATAGATATATGTTTAAACTTTAAGAAACTGCCAGATTTTTCCACTGTGGTAGTATCTTTTTTATATTTACACTCCAATGTATGAGAATTGTTGTTGCTCCTCAGTCTTGCCAACACTTGCAATAGTCAGTCTTTTAAAAGATGATCTAGTAGATGTTTACTATTAACCATTGTGATTTTAATTTATATTTTCCTAATGACTAACAATATTGAATATATTTTGAGCTTCATTTGCCATCTGTAAATGCTCTTTCATAAATTGTTCAAATATTTTGACCACTTTTACTTGAGTTTTCTTCTTATTGAGTTTTCAGAGTACCCTGTATATTTTTGATAAAAGTTCTGATAAGATAAATAATTTATCTGATAAGATAAATAATTTAAATGATAATTTCCGAATCTTTATTTTGAAGAGCAGTATATTTAATTTTCATGAAGTCAAATTATCAAATTTTCTCATATGTATCACATTTTCGATTATGTAGCTAAGAATTCTTTGGTCAAGACGAGGCCAAAAGGTTTTCTTCTAGAATTTTTATACCATTAGATTTTACATTTGGATTTATGATTCATTTAAAATTAGTATTTGTATATAGTGCAAGGTATGTATCAAATTTTATTTATGCATGGATTTCCATTTAATCCAACACTAATTGTTGGAAAGACTATCCTTTCTCCACTGAATTGCCTTCACACTTTTTTCAAAATCATTTGTTCTTATATGTATATGTCTATTTTTGGACTCTAATTGTTCTATTAATATATTCATCTCTATAGATCAGTCCTGTCTATGTTATCTTTAAAATTAAAATATTCTCTTTTAAATATGTAATTAAAGTCATTGTACAGTTTCTACCAATTCATCAATAAGTACAACCATTACCATTATTATAACATAAAATTGAAATTTTAATATTAGAAATAATAATGTTTGCGGCAATGCTCAGTAACAACAACATTGAAGCATTGAAACAACTATGTGTGTTACAAGTCTGGATACTCAAGTTGTTTTCCTCCCTATGGTTTTCCACGTAATTTCTATTTCATACAAAATTCAGAAGCTCTCATTCTTCCGAGCAATTTTATTTGTGTTTTACTGAACATGGACTCTAAAAGATTTTCCATTGATTTCTAAATGATTTTACTCTCATAGAAGATATTTAATGGCTATGGCCTTGTGCTTTCATGGGAGAACTTTCCTCACCTTATGTACCTTGTTGTTCACTTAGATCTGAATCTGCTGGTTTTTAAATGTGTTCTAATCATAGCCTTCAGACAATGTAAGCAAAAATGTCTGGTAATTAAGCTCCTCAATGGGAAGTAAGTTCCATGCTGAACTTCCAAATGACTACCCTGTTATAATTTTGTAAAATTTGCTTGAAATAATACCTCAGTAAGCACTTCTTTGAACTATTTTTATTTACAAAGATTTAAATTTACTTTAAAATACTAAGTATATTTTGAATCTCACCATGTTAAAACATTCAGTTGGAGGTTAAAGTTAATAATTTTTTATTGTGATATTTTACACATATGGTAAATGGCTGCATGGCAGTATAAAAGCAATAATATATTTCCCATAAGAAAAGACAAGAAATAATCATTACCTTTGATTTCTTCCATATGCTGGTAACACATATTACTCATAGTCTAAACAAGCTATAAGAATATAGACATATGGATGCCATCACTAATTTTGTAACCTTCTTATGAAATACTCCTTTATTTTTTAAATAACAGAATGAACAGCTAGATAGAAACAAGATTTCATAGGATTTGCTTTCGTTATAGTTTAAGAATCTTTTGATTCATTTTAATAACAATGTATATGAATTTGATGACAATATACATGTATACTTTAAGAGGGTCTTTATCTTCCTGCAATTATATTTTTATTTAAATATGCATAAATATATATGTATCCTTTTGATATATATAATTAAAGGCTTCTCATATTTTCTAAAAGCTTTTATTTGATAGTTGGAAATATTCCTAATTATCATTCAGAAAATAATTTGCAAGTTAAATATCTACACTTAGAAAGTGTGTAGTTTAACATTTTGTACATTTGTCAAATACTATATAATATCACTACAACCCAAAACATCCATTGTTAAATTAAAAATTATGATTTTTAAAAGGCAGTAGAAAACTGAATTCAGCAGATTAAGTTTGATTCAACCATCTACAAGCTTTCTGAGCTAAGGCAGATCATTTTACCCCTCCATGTTTTTGTTTCAGTAAAGTTGCTGATATGTAAGGCAGGCTCAAATATGAATTCCTCAGGATTTGTAAGTCATTAACTGAAATTTTATTTATTGCTGTTTCTTCCATTGCTCTTAATAATATATTGAGGACATAAAGTATTATCCATGTGGAAGTTTCTAAAATTAAAAGTAGAAACAAAGCCTCTAAAAATCTTGAAGCTATGGATGTAAATGAAACTGAGCCAAAAGTTTTATAGTGGTAAGACATTTTTGACTGATCTTTATTTCCAATTTGTTAAGATTTCTCCTTCAAAAGATATGTAAAAGTGCTTCTTAAAACTTATTGATGTAAAATATCTGAA
Organism: Mesoplodon densirostris; assembly: GCF_025265405.1. Taxonomy (NCBI): domain Eukaryota; kingdom Metazoa; phylum Chordata; class Mammalia; order Artiodactyla; family Ziphiidae; genus Mesoplodon; species Mesoplodon densirostris. The sequence continues at coordinate 88,216,203 of NC_082665.1, read as the reverse complement.
ACTTGAAGATATATCATCCGATAGATAATCTAAATAAAGATTAATAATTGATTTTAATGCCTTTGGATTATTCTAAGTTTCCTTACAATTTTGTCTCTAGAAGTCTCAGGCTACACCAGTCAAAAAAAGTAAGCAAAAGCAAGCAAGGCAGATCGCTCAGATCATATTTCACCCATGGGAAAAAATCTAATGGATTAGCAGACAAAACTTGAAAGGTACTAGTTTTCAGGCCTATAATGAAAAAGATCATTTTTCTCAATACTTCTTCTTACATTATTTTGGGTGCACACTATATTACAGTAAGAAGTTAATAAATGGGTTGGAAGCAGGTAGAAAAGGTCTATAGATACAAGTATACTTTGTCTTTTACAGTAATTTAAGAATTATTCCAACTTATAGCATGCAATTTTATTTTATAGAAGATATTTGTCTTTTTGTTTTGTTTTGTTTTGCTTTGTTTTCATAGAACGGATTCAAAACAAATTGATTTTGATTAAAATAACTTGAAACCCTTCATGGAAGAATTAGAAAAATGATTGAAGTATATTGTTATACAATGGCATATTAACTGTTTAGCTGAGAAAAACTAAATGGAAAATGAGGCTCTTGACTTTATGCAATTTAGCAGTGAGTAAAATATCTCTCAAGATTATCACTTTAAATAAAAAAATAGTAAGATATGAATTATTGTTATCATAATTCAAATTCAAATTTATTTCTAACATGTTTCAGTACTTTTCTTTTTACCTTTGAAAGTTGTTCCAAAAGAATAAAAAAAAGACATACAAGATAAAAAATATAGCTCTTCATCAGAGTTCTCTTTTATTACAAGTTTACAACATAAACTTACTCCTAATGCTGCATTTTATATTTATTAATAGATATGCTTATTTCAAACCATGACAAAAATGCTAGCTTTAAACAATTTTTATTTTAATATGTTTCACCAAAATCATTTTTATTCTAGTATAGTAAGAATTATCTGGAGAAGACTTAGCTTCAAATTGTATGAATTATATAACATTTATTTTTGCCACATTGAATTGAATGCATGTTTAATTTTAGAAATTAAGAAATACTCACTTGGCCCAGAATTCAATCACTTTCTTACTCTGTGTATGAATCTGCTGGCTACATAAATGGGTCATCTGTGCTTTCATTTGGGCTTGTTAACCTTGCTTGTCTACTTAATTCCAAGGCAATTACCTAGGGCTTTGTGTGTAACTTTAAAAAGTACAATAACATTCCTTGTCTATTTCCATAAAATTATGCTTAAATACTCTCCAGTTCTGTTCATTTTGAAACTTTTTTATTGAAATCTCAGTCAAGATAATTTTTTTTTTTTTTTTTTAGGGAGAAGTAGGAATTGGTCAGATACACAGAGTCAAAGGGAGAAGACAGTACAGGGAGAGGCATGAACAGGCAACAGCATGGGCAAGCACAAGTATGTATGTATGTATGTATTTATGTATGCTGTGTCAGGTCTCAGTTGCAGCATGTGGACTCTTAGATGCGGCATGCATGTAGGATCTAGCTCCCTGACCAGGGATCGAACCTGGGCCCCCTGCATTGGGAGCGTGGAGTCCCACCCACTGGACCACAAGAGAAGTCCCAAGATAATTTTTAAATTTGATTCCAAACCTTAAAAATAACAGTGACAACAATACAATATATTGGGGAAAAAGTTAATTTGTCTAGAAATGCATCTTTTGCCACTTATACAGAAATTATTTTATATTGAGTTTATACCCAGTAGCATATTTTTATATTGTTTACTTTATGTAAAAAAGGACATTCATCATAAAAGATTTCTGTAGCAAACCATATAATAAAAGGTATGATATAAAATGTACAATGTAAATACTGTAGGAGAATTCTAAGTGTGTACTAAAAAAATTACATATGCTGTGCCTTAAAGGCATGATAACTTTGTAAACTGATAAACAATGGTACCATGCTCATAACTAGGTGTAGCTAATTATATGTCACTGTCAGGTATATATGGAAAAATGTTAACGAAAATAAACACAACTCACATAACCTCCTGAATTATTCAGAATTAACTGAGAAGAGGCAAACTGCCAAGTGCTTTCCAGGATGTGGATAATGCATCATGCTCAATGAGCAAATGCTGTCCTTAACTTAAAACCAAGTTTAATAATGCATTATTAAAGAGTTATAAAATTAGTTGTCTCCATTATATACACAAATCTGCATGTTTGATAAGGTTTGCATTGTGATAGAAAATGCAACTTCTTAATTCCACAATTTTAAGCAATACAATGCTTGAAACTTTGCATGTGGAGGACCTGTGTCATAAGAAAGAAAGGGAAATAACTCCTTAACTATTTGATAGAAGGATCACAGATCTGGCAGTTCATTATTTGATCTGGCTTCTTGTCTTTAAGACCATTCAGAAAAGAAGTAAACAAACAAAGAATGAGCATTTCTTTCTATACCAACTATCCATAATGGAAAATCTACCACCTACCTGACAATTTATGCAGATTTCTGGAATTAAATTCAATCTAATTAATCTTGTTCCTTAAACTTTCTTGATCAGTCTCCATATTTATTGGTTTAGAACTTTGAGAGGAACTTGTATTTGGTATCCCATTTTTTAAAAGTCTGGAAAATGCTGAACTAATAAATTAGGTAATTAATAATTTCTATCACCTTATTATAAAAATTGGATTAGAATGTATTTATAAAAATAGGTTTAATCTTAATTTTTAAATTCCTTAAATTTTTTTGATTTATGAATGTTAGTAGTTTCAAACATCTTGTCATAGTTTAGTAACATTAATGAAATAATTTACCAAGAAAATGAATTTATTTTCAATAAAAATAAAATTACTAATATACCAATGAAAAACATAGAAATATTAAGCATTCCAAAATAGAAATGTAAGAAAGGCAAAAAAAAAAAAAAAGGAGTATTTGATGTAAATGTGGACAATAGAAAGTTACATTTGTGTGCAGAGGGTCATTTCCCTCATTCCCTATTTTGGCTCCTGGCTTACTGTTCCTCTCTCTAGCCCTACTTCTGTTATAATTATTGCAATTTAAATTTTCATGCAAGTTCTTTCTGATAACCTTAAGCTTCTCTCTTCCAATGAATTTGTCCTCCATTTTGACTGGGTCACAAAATCCCATGGACAGTCTACTGACCCTGTCATTACAACCCACAATTCCTTCACAATCTTAACTCTGAACCCAGTTCTGTATGCCGTCTCTTATTTTTACATCTCATTGCCTATACTAACCCTAGTATAGGGTTATTGGACATCTATTAAATGAGTAAATCCTCTGAGTGATCTACCTAAATCTAAATATCTAAAACCTAAATTACATATCTAGTGTAGAGAAGTAAAATCAATGAATTTAAATTTCTGAAATCTAAAATCCAACCACTTTTACTACCTCTGTTTAGTTATCATCCTATACCAAGTTATCATCATCTCTGATATGGATTATTATTTCCACTATTGCCTTTCTACAGTCTATTCACAACACATATCAATCCTTTGCTTTCAACTACATAAAAGAGTAAAAAAATAATCCTTACAAAGACCTACAAGGTCTTATAATATTTTGCACTCTACTAACATTCTGAAATTATTGTTGACTATATTCCTTCCACATTGACCTTCTTCCTGACCTTTTAGCACATCAGGCTTTCCATTTCATACCACCTATTTCAAGTGGTTTTCCCTCAGGTCTAGAATACCCTTCTGGGTTAATGCTTGACCCATTCCTTAATCTTCAGGAGAGCTTTACACAAATGGTTTATATTAGGAAAGACTTTCCAGAATGTGCCATACAAAATAAAATATGTTTCAACTGGTGTGTCATTTTTGGTGAGTAATATGGCTTCAATGACTCATTATTCATTCTCTCTCTCTCTCTCTTTGTGTTCACATGTATATGACAAAGTGTGTGTTTCTCTTTAAAGTAGTTAAATGGAAACCAACTAACTAAAATTCAATATTTTTATAGTGGTTCTAGTTTAAATATACATGCAGTGCAGTGTAAAAATCTTACATGGAGTTTGAGTTTTGTAAAATGAGTACACTTGTGTAACCAGACTTTAGCAAGACATAGAACATAACCGTAGTCTTAGAAAGTTCCCTGTTCTCTTCCCAGTCAACACTCCTCTGCCCAAAGCAACCACTTTGCATTTTTTTTATACCATATATTAGTTTTACCTATCTATATCTGTTCTAAAGCTTCATGCAAATGACATTGTGTAGTAGTAATTTTCTGTGCCTGGATTCTTTCTTTCAGCAGAGTGTCTGCTAGATTCATTCATTTTTTTGCATGCTTCAGTAGTTTGTTCCTTTCTATGAGTAAGTATAAATATACTGATCTGTTTATCAGTTCTGTTATTGATATGTATTTGGGTTATTTCTACTGTTTAGCTATTGTGAATAGAGTGGTTATGAACATTGTTACAGACTTTTTTTGTAAACATGTATTTTCATTTCTCTTGGATAAATACCTAGAAGTGGAATCTCTGTGTCCTAGGAGAGCTGTATGTTTACCTTTATAATACATTGCCAAAGCATTTTCCATTGTGCAGTTCTACACACCCACCACAAATGTGTAAGTATTCCAGTTACTCTCTCTAGTTAACAACATTCAGTGCTCTAAAACTTCTAAATTTCAGCCAAACTTACAGTTTTGTAGTGTTATTTCATTGTGATTTTAACCTGAATTTCCTTGATGACAAATAATGTTCACTTTCTTAGCACTTTTGTACCCATTTTTATATCTCCCTTTGTGACGTGTCTGTTCAAGTCTTTTATCCATTTTTATTTATTGGCTTGTCACTTTATTGTCACATGGAGATTTTTACATATTTGATTTTGTTTTTTGTAAGATAAATGTTTTGTAAACAATTTCTTCCAGGTTGTGATTTGTTTATTGATTTTTTAACAGTGTTCTTTGACAAGCAGCATTTTAAAATTTAACAATGTTTAATTTTTAATTTACTCCTTTAAATTTTTAAGGCATTACTTTTGTATCTTGTGTAAGAAATATTTGCCTTTTCTCAAGTCATGAAGATATTCTCCCATGTTTTATAAGATTTATAGTTTTGCTTTTTATATTTAGATATGCATCTATCCCAAATAAAATTTTGTACATGGTGTAAGGAAGAGGTAGATATTCTTTTTTTCACATATGGATATATATTTGAAATATATATGGATATATTTTAAATATAATTAGATAAAAAACCTTACTTGTTTGAATTGCCTTGGCAACTTTGTCAAAAATAATTGATGAAATATGTGTGGGTCTATTTCTGGACTGTCTATTCTTTGCCTTTGATATTTTTTTCTAACATCATGTCAGTATGACTATATATCATCATCATTATTATTATTATTATTTTATAATAATTTTCTTTTTTAGGTTTTCATATTTCCATATAAATTGTATATTCAACATGTCAACTTTTATAAGAAATTCTGCTGTGGTTTTGATTGTGATTACTTTGAATTTAATTTTGGAGAATTAACGTTTTCACAATATTCATTCTTCAAATCAATAGTCATGGTATATCACTCCAATTATTTAGATCTTTATTTTTTTTCTCAGAAATATTTTAGACTTTTGCATGTACAGGTCTTTCACTTATTTTGTTCAATATGTTCTTAAGTATTTTAGTACTTAATTTTATTAAAATTAATTTTTTAATCTTTTTATTTTGGACTAATTATAGACTCAGGTAATTTTGGAAATAGTGTCAAGTATCAAGCTTCCTCTAATGGTGACATATTATAGCTGCAGTACAATATCAAAACCAAGAAAATGATGTTGGTACATCACTGCTAAATAGACTATAGACCTTATTTAATTTTCATTGTTTTTAACCTGCATTCATGTGTGTGTATGTATATAATTCTAAGCAGTTTTATTCCATGTAATAAGTTGTGCAACCCCTCAAAAATCAACTGTTCTAAACTGTTCTATGACCACAAAAGAACTCCTTCATGCCAACCCTTTCCCATAGCAACCACTAATCTTTTTTCCATCTCTATAGGTTTGTCCATTAGAGAGTGTTATATAAATGGAATCATACTTAATACCATGTTTTTAAATTACTTCACAGAAACTTGGGGGTTGGGGGAAGTGAGTGGTGATATAGATGAAAATTTCAATCATGACTTGGTAATCATCAAAACTGGGTGAAGGACCCATAAAAACTCATTGTACTATATTCTCTACTTTGAAATACTTTTGATATTTTTCTTAATAATAATACAAAATTAAAAGTTATCAAAGAACAGTTTAAAATGTCTAAAGTAGAGGATATTCAGAACAGAAGAATATGAAAAGAATGCTGTTAAAATTCAGGAAAAACATTGAGAGAAAAATAATTTGGAGTGTCAAAGTCAGTTAGGAAATAATCAGATAAATTAAATAAGTATGAGTGAAGTAACAGTAAAGGACATTATGATTAACTTTAGTTATTTTTAAAATGAGATCAAAATCAATGATCGAGGACAATTAAAACAAATAATATTAGATGATGATGTAGGAAATATATCGGGAAAGATTAGCCAGTATTGAGGAGTCTTGAAAATGAAGCAAGGTGATTTTAATATAGCACTTTCTTTAAGGGTAGCTTCAGGGCAACTGGGAAGGAATTTTCAGCTTAAGGATGACAGCTATTATTTGGGTTTGTGACCCACTGAGACCAAACAGTAGGGAAAATTTTCCTTTAGTGTCTTTACTCCAGAGCAGTTCATTCCAATAGAATTTTCTGCAATGTTAGAAATTTTCTACATGTGGTCTGCCCAATATGTTAGCCACTAGTCACATGTGGTTATTGAGTGCTTGAAATGTTGGCTATGTGACTGAGGAACTGAAATTTTAATTTAGTGTAACTTTAACCAATTTGAATTTAAATAGCCACGTGTAGCTAGCAACTAGAGCATTGGACAACATGGGTCTAGAGGAATCAGTAAGTTCCCTCAACGAATTTTAACCACCCATATTTTTTAATTAGTCAATGGATCTAACTTGATATTCTGCTCCAAACTTCCTTAGGAAGCTATATGTTAACTCAAAGAGATTATTATATAAGTTTCTTTGTTATTCCCTCCCACCCCACCCCACATAGGCTCAAATACAATTCTCTAATATTTTTCATATTTATATTACCCAGTCATTGCCTTTAGACATTGCCTTTAGATGGGCCCTTTAAGGCCTATCTTTGGCAAAATTCATGTAGCAGTGTCCCTATGTCACGTACAATCATAAGAAGAAAAAAATTAACAAACAAAACTGTACTTGAGTCTTTTCTTAAAGAATGTCCATTTCACTCTGAACCGGAACAATTAAGTAAAAAAAAGAAAAGAAAATATGTATATACGTTTGGCTTTGAACAATGACTCTGTTCGACTCAAGTATAGCTCCTGACGTCTAAGCAGATAAATTGGCTTATATCCTTTAGTGATATATAAGGGCATTTTAAACCAATCTGATCCAATTTGGCTGAAGGAAGACACTCAACCCGTGGGAATTATGAAATAGCTTAAACAAGCAAAACTTACATTCTGCTATCATCTGCATTTTAAAATGTGCTCATTACTTAGCTTCTGAGCAGATATAAGAGGCTAATCACAATACTTAAAGGAGTGTATAGTTAAGTTTCAACTTTTCAGTCTAACTGCATTATCAGGCAGAAATCTCATTAAACAGATGGGCCTCACCCCATGACCCTAAAATCAGTACAGAGATTTTGGAGAAACTAGAAGAAAAAGTGCCAAAAGGTATTCTTTCTTCATGGAAAATACCCTAAGGCACCTAAATATGCTAATGCTGAATCAGCATTACACTTTTAACTTGGCAAAGTCGAAGGAACAACACTGCAAAGAAGCTTTATTATGGTTCTTCAAATCACGAGATATAGGCATTATCAAGATTTATTTTAATACACTAATTAATTACATGGATTTAGGAATAAACAGACCTATATGTCCCTAAAAGGATATTTCATTATTGAGTTGTATTACAAACTAAGATGAGACATAGATGTGAGCCACACTGAAAGTTACAATTTTAAAACTTGCAGACTCCCTATCACTGAAAGCAAATAGCAAAAATACCACATGAGAGCCTGGGTTTCAGTTTATACATGGCTTAAAGTTAGCATTAATTGTAGCTTAATTTCATATGGATAAACATTTCACAAGCTAGGAGTAGACTTGATTATCATCAGTTTTCAGAACCAAACTTGAAATTATACCTTCTCAGAGAGTTTAAAGTACTCAAAAATATTATCTTAAACCTAGTTAAGTCAGCCATTCAGAATTAATGTTTAACAAATTCTTAATTTTTATTTAAGAAACCCCAGATTAGAGCCACAATAACCTTGTAACATTCTTATGTAGATATCAACCTCCAAATTTGTATATCTACATATATGCATAAATAAATAAATGTGTGTATATATGTATGTGTATACTTAGGTTGTTTTGAGTGATGAGATTAGATGGGGTAATATCAACTATAACTCTGAAGTCTGTTACATATTTTTCTCTCATTTAGTTATTCATTCATCCTTACTTTCATTTATCCATTCATTCATTCATTTACTTAATATTATACATGATCATTAAATGTTTTCTGTGTCAGATATAGGGTAGGCCCTAGGAATAGAAAAAAATAAATGTTACACTCTGTACTAAAGAGGCAGTCAGCTTACTCACTATAAACAGAATAATGTTGCAGGTACCCTGGAGGGTAATAAGAGAAATATAGTATACATTTTCTTCTTAAAAGAAAATTATATGCTAATTAAACTACTTATATTAACTTTGGATTACTCTTTTTTAATAGGAATTTAATGAGTTTTCAAGTTACATTTGAGTCTTGTTAGATGTCATTGCAATACAACATGTGATATCTTAAAACAAAAATACTATACAGAGAGTATAAGGAACATAATGAAGGTATAAAAATCATTTAATTTAATAATCCTACTTTGTTTCTTTGAGAAAAATTCCACACTCTGAATGGCCCCTCATTACAATATCTATTTGTTAAACTTATGTTCACAAGCACAAGCTAATACAGTGCTTTGAGTGTTTTAGTTGTTTATCTTAAGTAGAATATAATTCCTTAAATTTTTGTCCCCTCTTTCTATTTTTTCTTCAGTAAATATAGAAAAGTGCTGGATATGCAACAGACACTAAAAGAACTATTTGATGCAGAAATGGGTCAATTAATCATTCTTCATCTTCTATCCTGTACTGGCCAGTTGATGGAGTTGTCAGATGTCAAGTATTGAATATAACGATCAAGTCCTATATCTGATGGAGGCAGACAGAAAGATATGACTAACCCAGCACCCTTGAATTGTTACAGACTGCTTATTATCACTTAGTGCTTCATCTATGATAGAAGCCCAGTGGACTGGAGAGAACCATCCATACATTGTTAGTCACAGCTTTTGGCCTTAACCCTAGTGTATTCTCTTAGTTATCTGAGCTGGAGAATATTTGGAATATAAGGTATAGGGGAGGTAAACATTTATCTCTACCCTCTTAGGTTTTTGGCTGAGTTTTAGAATTAAACTGACGTGAAACATATTAACAGGAGAAAAGCATAGACATTTATATATGCTTTACATGACATGGGAGATCTCATAAGGAAATGAAGACCCAAACAAATGGAAAAACCTACTTGTTATTATATTAGGTTTACTAAAGAGAGGCAATTGTGGAAGAGTAAACTATGTGAGGTGGCTAAAGGAAGTTAAGAATTATTTGAACAAGGTGTGTTTGTACGGAACTCTCTTGGCTTTGACACTATCGAATGTTTTTTTCTCCTCGTACAGGAAGGGCATCTTTCACATGGGAGCTTTTAATCTCCTGTTTTCAGAGGAAAAAAAAGGAGATTAGAATGTCCCTCATATCTGCCAACTCCCAGCACTTTGAACCCATGAAACATACCATTTCTCATCCAGAAATGAAATAAAGGAAGGGAGACACAAGGATGAGAATCTGTAGTTCTTTCTACAGGCCAATATTCAGTAAATGCAAATTGTGTTTTTTTAGCAATTGTAAACATTTAAAAAATAGTATTAAATATATAAATTACTTCAAAGTAATTCAAAAGGTATACTTGGTGATTGTACTCTAAATTCAACCTAGCAGATAGATAACAATCTATCAGTACTTTGCCAAGAAAAGAGACAAAAATTAAAAGAAAATTAATTTAGTCCTTATTACATTTTTCTCTCCCTTGAACTGAGCACTTGGGATGACTTATTTGCAGGTAGTGATCTATAATATGAGATATTAATATAAAATATTTTTCTATCATAAATTCTGAAAAATATATCTAAATCTATTTTTCTTCCTATTAATAATGCAAAATCACTCCTTTTTAAAGCATCACTATATGGTAAATTCAACAAAGAATATTAAATATTGATATATTTTAATTGTTATGTGTTTCAGCAAAACCATTTTTTCTTAACTGTCTTTGTTAGCTAGGTCATCTTTCTCTAGACCCAGATGTTTGTAATGTAACTCTTTTTGTTCTAAACATATCAAGAATGTTCTCTTATTCTTGTTTGTTTTATCTCCTTATCAATTATCAGAAATTTCCATGCTTTAAACAGGTGCAATACAGTTTGCAGAAATAGGACCAACTTTTTCAGCAGAATAGTATTGAATCTCAGATTTTCACCATCGTCCTGTTGCTATTCCTGCTTATAGTACTAAATGCCCTATTGGCATACTACTGGAATTCATTCGTTTTTTCTTAATGTTCTGTTTGAATTTACTAAGTTACCTGCTGCCAGACTGTGTTTGGTAATATCTCCTACCCACTTCCTTATCTTGTCTTTGGGTCAACTTCTGTAACCTCCTTCTGTGAATTCTTTTTACCCAGGTAATCACATTCCTATATTCTGTTTCTTGATGAACTATGATATTAGTTGGCTAGAATTTAGACTCCCTAAGTGTAGAGACTGTGTTTTGCACTTCTCCTCCTTGTTTAGGACTTCCCATTGCCTTAAAACTCTCCTGAAATTTTGACTAAACAATAGTTAATTAATCAAAGAAAGGTTAATAGAGTACATTTTTATACTGATAGATTTAAGATAGCTCATGTTCACTTTAAGAGTGCTTTTTACATGCTAATATTCACCACATTTTTAATTACTTTTCTCAAATAATTTTACTAAGTGAAAAAGGAATAGTAACAAAAATGCAATAGTCTCCAATACGGTACAAAGAAGTTCAATAGTATGAACATTTTATGAAAGAACTATCAAATTATTAAAAACACAAGTATGTTATATATTAAAATTTATAATATAGTTTAGTTCTACAAATAAAAATGTCTTTCCTGATGTTAACCACTCCATCAGGGATGGAAATGGCAGGTGTTATTGATGTCATTAAGAAACAATACTTCAGTGAATTTCTTAGAAAGGAAAAAGATAAACCAGAAGCCAAAAGATTTCCCTTGAATTCTAAACTAGTTTCCAATTCAGTGTATCCTCCTTATTCAAAGTTCTGACCCTTAGATGTTAGTATTTTGAATGGCATAAGAACTGAATATCTGAAGGACTGATTTAAGTCTCCTTTCTCACATAATCTCCACTGGATTGACACAAAACATTAACTGTTCCCGGGCTTGGTGAACAAGAGTTCAAGAAAGGACTGGTTTTTTTTGAAGAGGAAAATACCCATTTGAACTCTTCTCCAGCATACATACATTAAGAGGAAAGTATTGGGCACATGACTTGATGAGATTGGTCAACATAGTCTTTGCTGAACTTCTCAGGATTCTCAAGGGAAATAAATGCAACATATCATTAATTCCACCCCTATAGCATTTTCATGTTCTCTTAGCACTGAAAACCTCACAGTTTGGGCATTTTCTTTTCTCATTTAAAATAGTTCTGTGTTGATTTCTAAGTCTCAGTTCTGTTTAGTACATTCTCTTTTCTGGATTCAATTTTCAGTTCCTTAAGGGCAGGACAATACCTTTTCATATTTGCCAATGAACATTTTAAGCAAATCCAAGCCTTTTTCTCCTACTGTCAGAGGTGACCCATCCCCATTACCTATGTGCTTGACCCTCACATGCTCCCCCAAGGACAGGCATGTTCTATCCCACAACTCAGTTCTGTTCCTTTACAGCCTTTATTTTTATTTCAGTGTTCCTTAATAAATGCTTCAAATTTCAGTCAAGGTGGGAAATATATTAAAAATGTATTTCTATATCTATTAGTTCCTATAGAGTTTGTGTAGATGGAAAAAGTTAATAACTAAAATTTTAGAGATTATTGGAAGACTTGTTTACTTCATGTTCTATGTTCACATAAACAGTTCATTCAAAGAGGAAACTAGACAGAAAACTCCCAGTCTTCCCACATCATATGTAAGGCCCATGATATCCATCAGAGATTTATTAAGGCATTTTACAACTGTGTGCTGATTTCTGCCAAACCACCTAGAGTAAGGTGGTATGGAGAGCGGTATGACCTTGGTGTTATTAATAATTTCTTCTCAGGTACATGCTGTTTGGACAAAATCTGTTTTGGTTTGTGTTCAGAAAGTGTCAGATAAGAAGCTCCAGAGTTCCCGAGGTATGAGAGGTCTGGAAATATTTGAATGAGAGGAAGAAAAACACCAGAATAAGATAACAAGACCAAGAAAAGAAGATTGGCGTGGGCTACAAAAATTTTTAGACTTTGAAAAGTATCAAGAAAGAGAACTGGAGAGAAAAGAGGAGAGGGGCTGAAATTGGGACAGCAGGGACTAAAGGAACCAGGAAAGCAGTCTTACATTATTGGTACATAGCCACACACTTTAACACTTATTAGAGAAACTCACTTATTTTAAAACCCAATGTGTATGGAGAACCAACTCTGCCAGGCACTAAGCTACTGTTTCTCAGCCCCAAAGCCACGCATTCACAGCCTGCCTTGTAGTATTGAGGCCAGAACTCTACAAACAACATGTCTCCCTTGCCAATAGGGAGTAATCGTAAAGGAGTCAACACAGTTTTACTTGAAATGGCTGGATAGTAAATAGTTTAGGGTTTGAGGACCATTTGCCTTCTGTTGCATCTATTTAACTCCATTTCTGTAGCAAGAATGTAACTATAGAAAATAAGTAAACAAATGAGCATGGATTGTTACAGTGAAACTCTATGGACACTGAAATGTGAATTATATATAATTTTTACCTGTCATGAAATTTTTTTAATTAAAAAAATATCTTAACTCACAGACTACAGAAACATGAGGCAGGTGGGATTTGGCTCATGGGCTGTAGTTTGCCACTCCCTGCACTGGGGGATAGTGGAGGGCAGGAAAAAGGAACTTGCTGCTGCTTCTGTTTGCTTGCCATCCAGTCTACATGACTCCAACAATCATGCTTCATCCTTGCAGTGGCAGTTGGTTCCAGTCTCCAGTTGGGTGCTTGCTCTTGCTCTCTGAGCAGCAGCTTCATTATGCATCCTTGGATGTACCTGAACCAGTCCAGCAGTGTTCAGGCCTTAACTCCATGATGTCCCTCTGAGTTCTGGAGGACAGGCACCAGCTGAGTGCTGCATCCTTCTCAGAGTCCTGGAGCACAGCTCTGTGGGTCTCTTCTCCAGGCTCCTAGGGAACCAGCACTTCCTTGTCAGCAAACCTTCCTCTGAGGTCTAAGTTCCAATTCTTCAAAGTCTCTTTTCAAAGAGTCTAGATTCTAATATCCTAAACTGCTCCCCTTTTTTCCCTAAGCCCTTGGGGTTTTAGCTACCTCCTGCAGTCACTATCTCTATGTTCCCTCCGTGTTCCCTTTCTGCTTTTTTAGTTCTTTACCACCTGTTTAACCAATGCTTTTATTAAATTCTCTCTGAGAATTTGAAGTACCAAATATAGTTTCTATTTTCCTGACTGAATGCTGACTGATTTACTGATATACTTCTTCATATATACCCTGTATTACTCAGATTACCTGATCAATCACAATGACACTCACAATCCAAGGCCTCAGCAATTATTGATTACAAGTTTGGGGTCGGACATTAGCTTCCGGCTCTGATTATTTGCATTTCTTTCAGAAGTTTCCATCCCAGAAAATCAAAACAGGCTTAAATATGACCTTTGAGGTCTTTTCTCAGTTCCTAAGAGATGCTGTAAATTCAGTATATCTGTTACACTGAAGCAAGTTAACTATAATTTTTTCCAGTTACAAAATTTTCAATGATTTCTTTTAAAATCCCCAGGCATAATTATCTAATTATACAAAAAGAAGATGTTAAGCTTAACTGACATCATATAATATTATATGCATGTGTATTATATATATATAATAACAACTGATATAACTGACATTATTTGACAAGCATGTTGCTAAGTGGAGAACATTTTTTAAAATTTAATTCTTATAGTAAACAGTGAGATAGATAATATTAAATTCCTTTATATAGATTCTTCAGCATATAGTTAACAATTTGTTCAAGATCATACACATAATAAATATCAGAATAATCACTTAAACCCAAATATTTTGACTTCAGATCTTTGCTTTTTAATTACTATGATGTATTATCTCCCAATGAACTGATGTTATACACCAGCCACGTTTCCCTTTTGGAATATAGGATTTATTCCCCTAGTTATGGGGACTGATGTTATACACCAGCCACATTTCCCTTTTGGAATATAGGATTTATTCCCCTAGTAATGGGGAGTTTTGCCAGCCTTTGGCCCTTTCTGAAAGGGCCATAAGCAGTTCTTTTAAGCTTTGGGCTTGAAAGAACTGCTTCACTCAGGGTCATACTACCTTCCCAGATGCAACTGGTATCCAGTGCTGTGCTCAGCCTACTCACTATAATGGGGGACAACTATGAAGGACTATGTCAGTTTTGAGCTCCACATGGGATCAACTGAGGCACTGAAACCAAATGTATGTCTCTATCCGATCCCGTTTCCTTCCCTTTCCATACTGTTGATCTGAAGAAATTCCTGATAAATTTACAGCATAATCTTCTCTGTCTCAAAGTTGGCTTCCTGGGGAACAGAACTTGCAAAATCCAGGTACTTTAGATAAAAGCAAATTTATTTAACATTATTTCATACAGAGAGATGGTTCAAGGCCTGTGGAATGAAAACTTTACTATTAACGAAATTAATAATATTTTAAGTGCTAACTCTAAGTCAGTTATTAAGTTTGGCACTAGCCATATATTCTCTAATATGGCCACAGAATAGAGCATCTTCAAGTTTCTGAATAGGGTAATTAACTTGCATAAGATTACAGACAGTTGTTGTGCTGGATTTGAACCAAAGTCTCTTAAATCCAAAGTGTAATATTATATTGCCAGTTGCATCAAGTGACTGTAAACTAGCTTGGTAAAGAAAAATGACTATCTGTTTATGAAAGTTAAGTTAAACATACTCAAAATTTAAACTGAAATAGTTACTTGAATACAGGTGGGTTTCATTGGGCAGCAATGTAAACAATTATATAACCACTAGTAAAAAAAATGGGGATATAGGACTTATTTTGTTAATTTGTTTTTCAGAAAGGGGGCAAATGAGTTAAAAAATCCAATCGTTAACTTCTAATTTGGCAATAGATTCTGTGATGGGTATATTGGTGTATAAATGAGCTTCAGGTGTGAGTGATTTCACTAACAAATATAACAATGTAATTCCACAGTTTTTTCTAAATTAAGTTCATAGTTTTTTTCCTTCTTCTGGATTTCAGTCACCACTCCTGAATTTAATCTGTATTAGCCTTGCCTTTGTTAGTAAATAGTGTTCTAGATTGGAATTCTGAATGCAAGAACCCCAAATGATAGATGTCCTGCTAAATGAAACTCAAGTCATTGGCTGCTACAAAGCCCTATAGCCCAAACATTTAACAGGACTTCCAATGGGAACGTTAATGGTAGTTGGAATAAGTGTTCCCTACCATGCTCTGCTGTGCAAAATCTCCACCATCGTCACGTCCTATTGTGCTTAATTGTCTAAGGATCTCTGGAATGTGTTTCATTAATGTTAGCTAGTATTATCATTGTCTCCTTCTTTGTTTGCATCGTGTATTGAATTAACATGTAATTAGGGATAGCCTCAACCTTACTCCATAAAAGTCAGGTTAACTGTGAAAACATTCATTTCTCTAGACTATGAATAATCAAGTCTCTATTGGGTCAATGGCTAGATAGAAAAGGACATTTTAAAATGGTGTTCCATTTTGTATTAAAGCTGACTTCTTGAATATTTTACTTGTTCTGTGTAAAAATGCAAATACAATTTGTATTCAGTTACTTATGTCAAAGGAATTGTCCTCTTGAAAAGTAGATACTAAAAAGATGTAAGCAGGAAAGTACATCTGAACGAGCCCCATGCAAGTATGTATATAAAGTCTAGCTGAATTGCCTTGACCTATTCTAGACAGATAATATGTTTCTCAAAGGCAACCCATCATTACTTTCATTTGTTATAAAATTAAGGTAGTTGTTAGATCCATGCTGATTTATTTACATTTCTATTCAGAATTCTAGCAAAGGATTTGACAGCAGAGAAAGCCATTTATTCATTCTACAAGTACTCACTGAGCAATTGCAGAAGGTACAGAATGGAGTCTGGGGCAAATATAAAGATGAAACAGATATAGGCACTTTGCTTATTGAATTTAGGAGAAATAATAAACCTACACACAAATGTATATAATAAGAGATGCAGCATATTGAGTGTCATGAGAAATGTTGATGTCATTTGCCAGTGGAATGCCTAGGAACTTGATCATTAATCCAACCTTGTTTTACAGATTAGGAAAAAGAGGATTGGAGAAGATATGTGGAGTTCCTTAAAGCACCTGGTTAGTTGAAGAAGTTTCCAAATTATTTAAATAAGACTAAAAGTTAGGAGTTAATTTTTCATTCTATCTAGTAATATGTGTATATTAAGAATAACTAAAATTCTTTGCACAGCATGTGATTATGGAGAAGCTTCTGTCTTCATATTAATGGAGACTGGGCTTAAGCTTCACCAACATGGTCTTTCGACCAACTGATCTTACCTGAAGGTAACAGCTTTTTATTGTTTTCCAAAGCCTCAGAGTTTAATAGAAAGCAGTTATGTCATTAGTCTTCTTTTGGGTCAAAAAAAGCAAGAAATATTCACCCATCTACATGCTGGGGATAAACACCATCATGGAAGAAAACACAAGTCAAGAATAATGTTTATGTTGGAATTGTTACTTTTTAAAAGTTATGATAAATAGAATGCTGTGTAGTGGGAAAATATGGATTATTTTCTGAGATTCTGAGTTCAACCATGTACTTTTGTATTATTTTATATATTATTACACTTAGACTCTATTATTATATATGAGCTAAACAGCTTTTACAAACAGCCACCAAATATTAGAGCTCTACACAATAGTCACATATTTTCTGCTAATAGCAGTCTAAGTAGATTCCAAATCTAGGAGGATGAGGACTACTTGTGATGTGTGTGCTCTGTTCCATGAAGGTGTTGAAGGACTCAGTCTATACTGCAGTCTTAAATGTGTGGGCTTCCAAGATAACCCTAAGCATGGTCATTCCAGTCACACTCAGCATTGTCATTCCAGTCACAGACTGAAAGTTGCACAGTCACTTTGTTCATATTCCATTGGCTAAACCTCAGCCACATGGCAACACCTAAATGCAAGACAATGTAGAAAAGGTAGTAAACTATTTGTCAAGGTGAAAAGGCAGAATGAATTTAAAGGCCAGCTAGCACTCTATCACAATCTGAATTTTTTCCACCAGATATCCATGTCACCCTTTTCCTCACATTCAGAACCCACTAAGTCCCTCCCAAAGTACGATAAACCAAACCCTCATCCAGTTACCGCATCAAAATCAAAGTTCACGATCTGTGGTCTAGATGCATCTTCCTAAAATCCAGCAATTTATACATTAATAAATGAATAAATAAATATTTCTTGTTCCTCCAAGCACAAACACACACACTATAATTGTGTAGGAGAGAACAGATACCTGCATTATGAACCTCCCATTCCAAAGAAGAGAAAAGAAGTCTGGTTACTGTTTGATGGGGTCCTCTTGAGTTAGCACAATGAAGACTTCTTTATCAGCAATGAGTCTATTCTCAGGGTGAACTTTCCATTCATTTTGGCACCTGGCTCCAACCTGTGGAAAGTCCTTTCTTACCTATTACTCCCCATGTCCACAAGGTTATGGCAAATATGTCCTCCATGTGTGTTGTACTGTACAGTTTTAATAGCCCTATTTTCTGCTGCTATAAGTTTGTGGCCCAAGGGTTATTGCTTGGCTCATGGAATTGAATACTTTCTGAGGCCAGGCTCATGATTTCTTTGGTAATATACTTCTTAATAAATTTTTTACACTTCTGCACTACCATATTTCCTCAAATATATCTTTTATTACATCGTTATGTTATGTACTATAGTTTACTTATTGCTCTAAATGCTTACTTGACATGCATTGACATGCTTTGAAATAGACCTTTTGGTCTTAGACATAGATTCTTTTTTAAATTGAAGTATAGTTCATTTACAGTGTTGTGTTAATTTCTGCTGTACAGCAAAGTGATTTAGTTATACATATATATACATTCTTTTTTATGTTCTTTTCTGTTATGATTTACCATAGGATACTGACTGTACTTCTCTGTACTATACAGTAGGGCATTGTGGCTTATCCATTCCATATATAATAGCTTACATCTGCTAAACTCAACCTCCCACTCCATCCCTCCCCCAACCCCCTCCTCCTTGGCAACCACAAGTCTGTTCTCTATGTCTGTGAGTCTGTTTCTTTTTCATAGATATGTTCATTTATGTCATATTTTAGATAACACATATAATGATATCATATGGTACAATATTTGTCCTCTTTCTGACTTATTTCACTTATTATGATAATCTCTAGTGGCATCCATGTTGTTGCAAATGGCATTATTTAGTTCTTTTTTATGACTGAATAGTATTCTGTTGTATATATATATATATATCACATCTACTTTATCCATTCCTGTCCAATCTAGATGGACATTTAGGTTGTTTCCATGTCTTGGCTATTGTGAATACTGCTGTTATGAACATAGGGTTGCATGTATCTTTTTGGATTAGAGTTTTGCCCTGGAGTGGGATTGCTGGCTAGTATGGTAATTCTATTTTTAGTTTTAGTATCGAGGAAGCTCGATACTCTTTTCCATAGTGGCTGTACCAACTTACATTCCCACCAACAGTGTAGTAGGGTTCCCTTTTCTCCATATCCTCTTCAGCGTTTGTTATATGTAGATTTTTTTAGTAATGGCCATTCTGTAAGGTGGTACCTCATTGTAGTTTTGATTTGCATTTCTCTAATAATTAGCAATGTTAAGCATCTTTTCATGTGCCTATTGGCCTTTTGTATTTCTTCTTTGGAGAAATGTCTATTTAGGTCTTCTGCCCATTTTTCAACTGGGCTGTTTGGTTTTTTTTGTTTGTTTTTGAGTTGTATGAGCTGTTTGTATATTTTGGAAATTAAGTCCTTGTCAGTTGCAAGGTTTATAAATATTTTCTCCCATTCTATAGGTTGTCTTTTCATTTTGTTTATGTTTTCCTTTGCTGTGCAAAAGCTTGTTAAGTTTGATTAGGTCCCATCTGTTTATTTTTGTTTTTATTTCTATTGCCTTGGGAGACTGACTTAAAACATTGGTACAATTTATGTCAGAGAATGTTTTGCCTATTATCTCTTCTAGGAGTTTTATGGTGTCATGTCTTATGTTTAAGTCTTTAAGCCATTTTGAGTTTATTTTTGTGTATAGTGAGAGTGCGTGTTCTAACTTCATTGATTTACATGTGGCTGTCCAACTTTCCCAACACCACTTGCTGAAATATTTAATCCTAAACTTTCTGTGAAACCATGAAAGACCAAGAATTGCCAAATAAATCTTGAAGAAAAGGAACAAAGCAGGAGGCATAAGCCTCCCAGACTTTAGACAATACTACAAAGCTACAGTAATCAAAACAGTGTGGTATTGGAACAAAAATAGACATATGAATCAAGAACAGAATACAGAGCCCAGAAATAAACCCACACACCTATGATCAATTTTCAACAAAGGAGAAAGGAATATACAAGGTGAAAAAGTCAGATATTTAATCCTAGGTCACAGGTTCTCAAACTTTATCCTATATCAGAAATCAGAATCACCTGGATGCCTTATTAGACCATAAACTGCTGGATTCCACCCACAGTTTCTGGTTCAATAGGTCTAGGTGGGACCTGAATTTCTAATAAGGCTCAGATTATATATATATGTATATATATATATAGCTAATGCAGGAATGCAGCTAATATATGTATGTATATATATATATATATACAGCTAATACAGGAATGTGTATATATATATATATATATATATATATATATATATATATATATATATATATATATATATATATATATACAGCTAATGCAGGAATCACACTTGGAGAACCATTGTCATTGTCATTTCTGTACATATATAGAAAAAGATATATATATATATATATATATATATATATATATATATAAGCAAATAGGTGGGAGTATTCCTTTATTTGCTTCACATGCAGAGATCAAATTTTATAACTACTTCTCACTTCAGAGTCATTGATAGTAAAGTTTTTCAACACAACACTTATATATAAGTACAGATTGTCTACTTCTCCCAATTCAGGAGTGTCTATTTACAGCCTCTCCCTCTCGCTACAAAAAAAAAATTTAAAAACATCAGACTGTTCCTAGAGTTTAAAAAAGTGTTGCACTGTTTACTTTCATGTTATGTTAGTAATTGTAAAACTCCATCAATTTTATGATAACTCTCTATTTCAGGTTATGTAAAAATGTGAAGAAAGGACATCTTAGAATCATGAAATATGATATTTAGTTTCAGGACATTTCCTGTGTCAATAACCACAACCCAAATATTTTACTACATAATTCTTAAATCTGCTTTATTTCCCACCCACCCAATTTAATGTTGGCTATGCTCAAGACATCTGAAACAATAGATATGTTAGGTGGCAACACCCTTAATCTGTTTTTTTCTTTTTTTTTTCAAAAAAGGCTGAGTCTTTGTTAACTGAGACGTCTTGATCCTTTGTCTTTCTAAGCACATTTGAATCGTACTACCTACTATTTATGGTCTAGGAGCAATTGGCTTCTCTAATACGGTTGTGTTTCTTATTCTCTGCCTAGAAATAAGCCATTTTTTTCTGAGCTCATTTATTTTTCTGTAATAATTTGCTAACAGCAACAAGTAACTAGATACAAATGGAAATTCTAGCATTTTCCAACTCTTTAGCCTAGAGATACAAGAATGGCTCATGATCTTCCAAGTTTTCCAAGTTATAACAGGTGACAATGTTACCAAATATTTTACCACAGCATAACGTAGCTCTCAATTTTTCAAATTGACAATATCCTTCCTTGATTCCAACTGCCAAATTGCTAATTCAATGCCATATATTTTAGTTTTTCGTTAGAGATTTACTCCACTATAGGGTACTGATAGGTGTACTAGAGCATGCTGAATTGTTCTTAATAATCAGCTCAAGTAGGTCTGTGTCTTTATTCCTGTTTTACCCCTAGGTTCTTCATGACATTTTTTCCCTTAAATTCCATATATATGTGTTAGCATACGGTATTTGTCTTTCTCTTTCTGACACAGACCTACTTGAGAATGGACTTGTGGATATGGAGAGGGGGAAGGGTAAGTTGTGACAAAGAGAGAGAGAGGCATGGACATATATACACTACCAAATGTAAGGTAGATAGATAGTGGGAAGCAGCCGCAGAGCACAGGGAGATCAGCTCGGTGCTTTGTGACCGCCTGGAGGGGTGGGATAGGGAGGGTGGGAGGGAGGGAGATGCAAGAGGGAAGGGATATGGGAACAGATGTATATGTATGACTGAGTCACTTTGTTATAAAGCAGAAACTAATAAAAAATCACTAAAAAAATAAAATAATCAGCACAAATGATGGCTTGATATAATAAATGTTTATCTTTTGCTCACAAAAGAGTCCAAGGTAGTTTCAGAATGGCGGGGCTGAGTAAAAGGTGGAAGTTAGAATAGTAGGCTCTGCTCCACAGTGATTCAGTGACTCAGGTTGATGGAGACTCTATTATTTCCAATATGTAGGTAGAGAGACACCCTGGGCATTGCCATTCAAGCCTGCTGGTTAAGGATAAGAATATGGAGAATCAAGTATAAGAAGTTTTATGGAATTTGCACACATCATTTCCACTCATATTCCATTGCTTAGAATTCAAATTAGATTATAAGGAAGCCTATGATATGAGGTTTAACTGTGTTCCCAAGATGAAAGGGAGAATAAAATTCAATGGACACCCATCAGCCTTCGCAAAGCAATATGATTTTGATATCTGTTACTTGAGTCTCAAATTTTAAGACAATGGGGTTAATTATTCCAGGGTAACTTTTACAGTTGTGAGGATTAAAAATGATAATAATATGTTTTAGTGTACTTTGTAAACTGTGAAGCACCAAGAACTGTTAGGTATTATTATATAATGACTATATCAGGTATGGTATAATTTTTATGATGCTAAATATATTCTGTTGTACACATTGCATCACTTCTCATAATATCTTGATTATATGATTTCTAAAGAAGAATTACTTCTGAAGTTTTCTATAAGTTACCCAGCCTTCTCATGCTAAATAATTAAAATTATTTTATAAGACATACAGTGGTTTTGTCAAAGATGCTTTCATAAACAGTTGAAACTTATGATCTCCATTTCCAGAGAAAATGTGTCTAATTGAATACACATCAATATTTTCAAGATTTCTATATTATTACATTTGAAATTGATTTTCTTCACAAAGACAAAAAAATTTTAACCAAGTTCATGTTTCATTCACTCACTTTTTTCATGTAAAAATTGATAGATTATTTTTAAATAATTAAAAAGAAATAAAAATCAAACTATAATTCTCTATAAAATTATTAAAATGTAAGATATACAATTTGCCAACAAACACATGAAAGAATGCTCAACATCATTACTCAGAGAAATGCAAATCAAAACTACAATGAGATATCATCTCACACCAGTCAGAATGGCCATCAACAAAAAATCTAGAAACAATAAATGCTGGAGAGGGTGTGGAGAAAAGGGAACACTCTTGCACTGTTGGTGGGAATGTAAATTGATACAGCCACTATGGAGAACAGTATGGAGGTTCCTTAAAATACTAAAAACAAACAAGCAAACAAACAAAATGTGCCACAGCTGTTTAAATTATAGTCTTTAACATGGAAAGCATGTTATCTTTGATGTATGATTAATTTTAAATTCTTAAATGTTTTTCCAGTAGTTGTAGAAATGGAGACTCACACAGTTACACAATTGCAAAGAAGTTATAACTCCATTAGTTTGCTTTAGTAGATTAGTGTGATCTTTTGTCAAGAAACACCAAAATTCTCTGAGAATCTTAAATAGAGCCCTCAATTTTATTATTTATTTACCTTTTCAAATCAACTACCTATTCTGCTTGTATTGCTTAACAAAACCTCTTAAAACAGCATGGTTCAAAATGCTTAGCTAAGATGAAGCTGACAATAATGTTTTCAGTATTTTTGAAAGAGTCTTTGGCAACCAGTGAATTCCCATATAGAAAACCGTGAGCCACAGGCATGTACAAAGATCCTTTCTGATCCAAACAGCAAAATTCAGGTATTCTAAGCAATAGAGATGCTCAGCCTTTGCAGAGAATATCAAGATTTACTTTCCTATTGAAATTTTTCCAGGCAAAGACATATTTCACTATTTTGAAGACTCAGATGCATTTTAATATTTGTATGAATAGCTGTTAACAGTAGGATTTCCTACCCCAAGTGATTCAGTGGACCAAGAACACGCCAAAAACCAAGTCTTAACTGTAGTGTCAGACATCGGCAGCTTCACCTAGTGGTACATTAAAGATAAATCTATCAGCTGCCAATAACTACTTCAAAATGTTAAGAGAAATGTTATCTGCTTTGAAGTGAACAATGTCATTGGTAGAATCACTGAAGCCAATGTCTTTCACTTTTCTAAGATACAAAACAAATCCATGATATTCAAAATTTCTTTTCTCCAAGTTAGATCAATTAATGTTTTCTTCTACTTTGAAATATAAAAAGCAATTTTACACTTCTGTTCAAGGCTTTTATGTTGGTGACAAAATCAGGATTATTTTTTAAGTTCTAACATTTGAAAAACAAGTCATGTATTTATGATGAACTTTTACCATTGATGCAGTTTTGATGTAGACATTGGGAGATTTTTTTTCTGTTTATATTAGTAAGAATTTTTCCACATTAGAATGATTGACCCTTATGTGTCTCATTAATGTCCATGCTGAAAATAAAATGGAAGTGTAAGGAATTTTATCATGTTTTCCATTTTTGACATTTTCCTTCTTATATCAGGAAATAATATAGAAACAGAAGATGAATATAATGTCAATGAAGCACCACGTTTTCTTTAATTTCTATCAATAAGAAACTATTTGAGCATAATGTATATTATATGCCACCTTAAAATAGCTTAACATAAAATGACTTTATAATCGACATAATATTTATATTAATGCAGAAAGTTATCAAAGAAAGAGAAAAGTTTTTTTTGTGACTGTTTCAAGGAGAAACAAAACTGATAGAAATTTCATAATTTGTAATCCAGATAAATATCAAAATAATAAACTTTGAGGACTTGTATTTTCTTAGAGAAATTAAGATTTTTATTTAAAATAGCTAAAATATAGCAGTAGAAATCTTACACATTATAAAAATTCTCTCTTTTATCTTGATGAATAAGTAATCTTCCTATATTTATAATTATTAAAAGTTCAGACATTAAAAAAAAACATTTGAGAACTTTATTAGGCCATTTGAGATTTCTCAGAATGGCAACATTTATACAGCTTTTAAAAAGTGCTTGCATCTAATAGTTTGTTGTTGCTTTATCAGCTTTTACTTTTACACATGGCACTTCTTCAATTGCTAATGCACTTTTGGCAAATATGTACAAATGATTTTCTTTAATGGTATGAGCATTGGGATTTTGATATTCCAAAATTAGCTTAAGCAGACAATTATTGCACTTTCATTTAGAGGAAATTTTTTCTCTAGGATTTATAAATGTAGCTTATCTTGATGAATCCTTTACATATTATAGGAAAAAAAAATGAACATAGCCATGCTAGTAATTAAATCCATATCCTTTAGGTTTAGTTTATTTGATGAATTACTTCTTTCATAAACCCATGGTTCTCTTTTCTTCCAACTCTAGTAGTACAGTGTTGGGACCAACATTTTCACAGAAGCTATATTAAGTGAGTACATTTATTTGATACTTATTTTAATTACATTGTTGTCATTTGTCATACTTGGGTCCTGAATCCTTTAGGACTATTACATCTTCTAAAATGGTAATAATTTTTCAACTATCTAATTTTCAAATTAATATACAAGATAAATATGTAGTATATTTATATACGAGTCATTACTGTTACTTATTTAAATTACAGGCATACCCTCATTTATTGTGCTTCATTTTGTTGTGATTCGAAGATACTGCTTTTTTGTTTGTTTGTTTGTTTTTTACAAATTAAAGGCTTGTGACAATTCTATGTTAAGCAAGTCTAAGGCATCATTTTTCCAATAGTATTTGTTCACTTCATGTCTCTCTGTCACATTTTGGTAATTTTCACAGTATCACAAACTCTCTACCAGCAAAAAAGATTAAAACTTGCTGAAAGCTCAGGTGATGGTTAGCCTTTTTTAACAATGAAGTATTTTTTAATTAAAGTATCTACATTTTTAGAAACATTATGAACTCATAATGGACACATTATAGTGTAAATATAACTCTTATGTGCACTTAGAAACCAAAAAAAAAATTGTGACTCACTTTATTGTGATATTCGTTTTATTAAGGTTGTCTGGAACTGAACCCACAATATCTCTGAGGGAGCCCGTATAGACTTGGTGTAAAAGGCAGCTGCATTATAATGGAATGACTACATGGTTTGGAGTTTCAGAACTTGGGCCTAACTCCTATCCATTCTCTTACTACTTCTTGCGAGTCTGGGAAATTTATATAGACATCAGAAAATATATATGAGGAAAATTAATGAACTATGATGTCAAGTAGACTTATGTCCAAATTCAATTTTTTCCAACTTATAAGTAATAATGATTTGGGGAATTTTTATAGGCTACTCAGAGGTTCACTTTTTCTGTCTCCAAATGGTGAATAATATTCATATTATAGTGAAAATGAATTTAGACAGATATCAGTGAAAGCAGAAAACCAGGGAACTCGTAACAGGTGCTTCTTCCATCAGTCAACTTTGTGCTTTGAACCTCTGTAAAGTATAGATTATGAAACCTTTTAATTTAGAGTATTAAGTTAATTTCTGCAAAATTTCTAGAATGGTAATATATTTTTATAGGAGCTGAATATTTTCTATTTTGTTTTAAAAGATATTTTCACAGCAAAAATTAGATGGATGCCTAATCTGATTGAAAAATAATTCTTGCATAGATTTAATAGGTATTTATTTAGAATCTATCATATGCCAGGCACCATATTAAGTACAGAGAAAATAGTGCTAAACAAGTGAGATGCCTCCTTCTGTGTTTTGTGAATCTTTAAATGGGACAGATATATTAAAGGCAAGAAAAAGTGAAAATGAATAAATTCAGGTTGTGATGGGCTATGAAATGAAACAGAGAGAAAGAGAGAGAGAGAGAGAGAACTGTGGGAATAAAATAAAGTGTCATATTATGGTTAGATAAGCTTCATAGATATCATGCTTGAAATGGAGAGAAGCTAATGATGCAAAGAATGGCAGAAAGAGCATTCCGGGTAAAAGGAACATCACATGAAGAAGGCATGAAGTGAGAGGGAGTTTAGAATTTGACATGTTTAAGTAACTGAAAGAGGATCAGTGTGCCTGTGGTTTAATATGCCAAAAAAGATAGAAAACATAAAACTGAAGGACTAGGAAGAACATATTATTCTGGGACTTGTATGCTATAGAAAGATTTCTGGGTTTTACTTTAAGTGCAGTGGGATGCTAATGAAGGATTTCAAGTGAACAAATGACAATCTTATTTATATTTGAAGGTTTCATTGCCAGTAAATACAGAATGGACTGAAGGAAGGCAAAAGAGAGAAGAAAGAAGAAAATTAGAATGCTTGTTTCACTAGTCCAACAGAAGATGATAGTGGCCTAGACCAATATGGCAGCAGTGAAGATACAATAAACAGGATTTGTTTATGGATTAGCAAAGAAGAATAGGGGAAAGGGAGAAAGAAAAGATGATTCCTAGATTTGCACCATGGACCATCTGGATGGATGGTTAAATCATTCAGTTCATTCACTGAGGTAGGAAAAACCTGAGGATAGAGTAAAGGGTATATTTGGATCAGAAAACCTAGACATATTAAATCTAATACAGAGATTTCAAATAGGTAGTTAAATACTTTCTCTTGAACATAAAGTTTATAGTGACTTCCATATTTATGGGTTATTCCTAATTTACTAACTAGTGAATCCCTCACATTTCTTATTAAATCTCAAAAAAAATTATGAAAAAGTGGGATCTCTTAAGAAAATATCTATAATATTCTGTGATATATTACTTATTTTAAAATTTTATATTAAGGAATTCTGTACAGTATAATGGGATTCATGAAACTTCTGTTTTATACCCATATCTGCCTGTAAATTTGTGTCTTTATCCTTATTTTATCTATATCATCTTTTAAATCCCTGAATCAAGACTCAATTGAATTCAGTTCCCTTCCCTTCCTGCTCTTACATCTTAAGAGTATATAGTTTTGTCTTCCCTCCTTTCCTTCCTTCCTTCCTTCCTTCCTTCCTCTCTCTCCATTTCTATTTCTTTCTTTCTTCCTTCCTTCCTTTCTTTCTTTCTTCACACACACACTCTTACAGTGTACTACATGATTATAGTATATATAATCACATGAACTTTGTGATTTGTACTTTGGTAGTGAAGTAAGTATTCATAGTACAAAATTTGGTATAAAGTAAATATATCTGAGAACTTAATAAAGAGATCTAAGAACAACAAATACAAAGTTTCTCAATATCAGTTAATTCCAATTGGGAAGGTTAGAGAAGTTGTTCAACATTATGCAAATTGTAGAGACGGGATTGTCTCTCTGATCAATTTAATTCTAAAATCTATGCCATTAACCATTATATACTACAGATACTAAATTTACAGTAGTCAGATACAGCTAGATCTGCAGTGATTTCTAATTTTCTACTATTCTTATATGTGTTTGTGTGTCTATCATATGGACTAAAAAGTTTTATTTGGCAAATATTGAATCCATTGTATACTCTCACCATAGAGTATAATCACTGAAAAATCAAAATTCTGTTAAAAGTCAATACAGCTTTAAGTTTTGATTTCCTTATCTACAAAAGTTATGTTTACTTTATTCCATATTTAAAAGAAAATATATACATAAATGTACATAATTTGAGTAGAATCTAAGGCATCTTGTAAATACATAGACATACACATATATGTGTATACACATATACATTTTTTCCAAACATATTCAGTTGTGATAGACTATATAGAATGCACCCACATGGGTGTGACACTTGAATTACTGGTTATTGCAAACTGACTGTTTAATTTATACCTCCTGGATTAAAATAGTTTCTTCAAGGGAGAGTGAAGTATTTGAACTCTCCATAGGACCCAGTACATAAGCTTTCTTCACCATAAATTATCAAACAGGTCATTAATTAACTTCTTTTCAGGTTATCTTTTTCAGCATTATAAGAAAAACAATTAGCTAAGTATAAACTGTATGCCAGTAGAGAAGGTTTAACTTGTGATAACAAGAAAACCAGTAGAATAGGGAGAAGCACATTTTAAATAGATGGTACTGTGTGATCCAGAAAGTCATATTAATGTGCTGACAAAATCTATTTACACTAAAGTTTTATAAATGCAGAAATTGGAATGAATATATTTTGTATATTTAAAAATGTTACTTTGCATGAGATAAAATTTATCCTGGAAAGTATAGACCATATCTATGGCTAATCACTGATATCTTGTTTACCAAAAACCTTTTGCTTCCTCTTTTCCCTCCCTCAGAGATATTATAGTTATGTTT
Organism: Mesoplodon densirostris; assembly: GCF_025265405.1. NCBI lineage: Eukaryota > Metazoa > Chordata > Mammalia > Artiodactyla > Ziphiidae > Mesoplodon > Mesoplodon densirostris. The sequence goes on along the minus strand of NC_082665.1, from coordinate 88,186,975 downwards.
ACTTTATTCATGATTATGTATATTTAACATTCTTTAGACTTCTTTCGAATCTATTTATTAAACATAATGCTTTTTCATTGTCATTAGTCTATAGTCCATTTTAAATATATATCACAAAGTTTCTAATCTTTAAATCTTAGACCACAATTAATGTGGAAGTCATTTATATTAAACTGGTTAAGTGATGAGAATGACAGAGAATAGTCTCTAAAGTGCCTAAGAAAAAGTCCCTACAATTTATTGACATAGATAAGGTTTAAGGGCTTACCTTTACCTTTTTTTTAAAGGTACATATTAAAGAATGACCATCTTCTTAAGAGATAAAACTAAGGTTGATTATCATCCCTTGTTAATTGCAACCATTGCTCTTTTCTATAGAGTTTCATTTATAGCTAACTCCATGCATTTGTCTCCTAATTTAGAGTTGTCAAAACACAGGAAAGATTTATTATTTTCTGTTTGGCCAGAAAACAAAAAATAACTTTTATATATTTTCTTAAGCTTTAAATGGTATTAATACAAAAAGAAAGGGAACAATTACCAACAGTAATTGAGAGCCTAATTTGTGTGAGACGTTGTGCTAGAACTTTCACAATCCTTTTAGTAGCCTAATGAATTTGGCTCTTAAATTCAAATTTTACAGTAAGAAAATCTAGAATGAGAATGGGAAAATTTCCTAAGGTCATACAGGTAACATCAAAACATGGTTTCCTGATATCAAAGCCATTTTCCCCTGTAATATCTCACTAGTTCCCATATTTCTATGGCAATTTGTTCAAAACAATTATTTCAAACAATTAAATTAATAATAAATTATTCATGTTAAAATGTATCTTGTATGAATTTACTCCATTATAACCCTTGTAACTCTCTTCTGTATCCCATGGTCTACCAGTCTTTTAGTACAAAACTTTTGGCTTCCTGAATTTAGAGTGTAGAATCCTGAGTACTGAAGAGAGGGCTTACCCCATGGTGATGCTCATCTTTGTCAAAGAAGTATTATCATTTTTTGAAAGTGGATAATATGAGAACTAGATATTATCTTTAATTAAGATTAATTAATTTAAAAAACTGCATCCTCAACATTTATAACTAGCATCTGCTTTCACTCTCAGAAGTGTCATAGATTAGAAGACACAAGTTATTGTATGGTTACCTTAGTCATAATAGAAGTCTGCTCTGGGTGCTAGAGTACAGTACAGAAAAACAGCAAAAATAGACTGTGAATCGAGAAAAACTTTCTGAAAGACACTGCCATCTTTAACTAACAGATAAAGGAATCAAGGTCAATAAAATTGTGATTTGCCCAATATGACAAAGCTATTGCCAAGTGGAATCTTCATTTGTGCTTAAGCCTTTAAATTTTATAAACATTGTTCTATAGCAGTATGTAAAAATGAAGATTTTTAGTATAGGACATAGTTTAAGGCCTAAGTGTATAGCTATTTCCTATACCAAAAGAGAGTGTTAGTTCAAAGGGAATATGCTAGAATGAACTAAGGTATTGAAACCTTATTCATTAGCCCCACTGATGCGATTTGTATCAGAGTTCATGTTTACATCTGCAATTTTATCTTTACATAGTTTATAAAACCATTTTATCTGTATACTGCTTTGCATGACGTCTTGAATAATGTTCTGTAGGAATCAGTTGGGTCCTGTGTTCCCAAATCATATGAAGTTTCCCTGGACACTGTCAACTCTGTCAATAGTGGTCAATGTAGAGTCTCGAGCAACTCTCAAGTAATTTTGCCAATTCTCTAACAGGGTCAAAATCAAATCTCCTGTCCTGGATCAAACACTATAGTTACCTAGTACTTCTACAATATTGATGACACGTTAGGCAAAAGGGACTCATGTACCCAGAGCAACACTCACCTTCCCCAAAGTCAGTGTCTTAGCTTCAATTGCCAGAGATCATGAGAAACTCCAGATACCCAGTTTTCTTATTTCCTAATACACGAAATATCATTAGTACTGTCTTTCTTGAGTTGTCTAATATGAATCACATTATGTTCTTTATACAGATAAAATTTGTTCACAACATGAAGTCTCCAAGACTCCAAAGTCATGTCTTCATGTCTTGAAGTCTAATTTCAAAAGTTTCTCTATATACCTTATTTTGTTCCTATCTCTCATGTCACTTTACTTTTAAAAAATATTCTCACTGTCATTTTTGGAATTGACAAACCATCAAATGCTTTAATATATAGTACTTTATCTGAATGCTTCCTTCCTAAATGTTCCTGCTTTTATGAAAATCTTTTTCCAGACAACACCAGTTCCTTGTACCCCTTTCAAGTACTGGTTGATTTTATCCCAGAGAAGCAGCACCATTCATTACTTTGTTCATAACCCTAAATTTAACATTACTAATATGTGCAATCTGTGACACACATCTCACTGTCTTCAACAACTTCTCTTTTCTTTGTTCATTTATTACTTTGTTGACTCCTAAACTCCTTTCCCCAATGGTGATGCCAGTCTTTTAGTTCTGCCACCTTTTCATTTACGTCAGCTATTTCAATTATGTCACCATTAATGTAATTTCTTCCCACTGTACTTAAACTCCATAGCCAATCATTATAATCATCCCACTGCATATACCCTAAACTCTCAACACTCTTTCATTTTATTTTGTTACCTCAGGAAAAGCACAACACTGGCTAAATCTATTTTTTTCAGTTACAATGCACTTGCACTAAGCACAAACTCACACTGTCTGTTAACAAAACAACATGTAAAACAACATAGTAAGCTGAATCCGGCACTCATTTGTTTAAAACCATCAAATATTTTTCACTTAAATGCAAATGGGGCAGGAGTAAAATAAGCAAGAAGGAAGATGGTAGAAGATGAAGTCAGAGATACAGTAGGATGCTCATTTGTCAGAGCAACGTAGAGTACAAGAAGAACATCAGTCAACCACAATGGCCTCCTTGCTGAGTTTAAAATACAGAACGTGTTGTTCCAACTCAGAGCCTTTGAACAGATTGTTTTACTTCTTACACTGCTTTTTCCAAGGATATGAGTCCATTACCTCCTCAATTCTTTCAAAGGACACCTCCTCAATGAGGGCTAACCTCATTTAAATTTGCAAGTGAAGTTCCTAAGGAATTACAAAATAAGGAATGTGCTTTAAGAGCCCACAGGGTTATGTTTCATTCACATCTGCCAATTCAAAGCTATGTGACAATTAACAGGATAATTTTTTTAACTGCACTGGGTGGTATTTTCTTTTTTTTTTAACAATTTTTTTATACAGCAGGTTCTTATTAGTCATCAATTTTATACACATCAGTGTATACATGTCAATCCCAATCACGCAATTCAGCACACCACCCCCACCCCCACCCCCACAGCTTTCCCCCTTTGGTGTCCATACGTTTGTTCTCTACATCTCTATCTCAAATTCTATCCTGCAAACCGGTTCATCTATACCATTTTTCTAGGTTCCACATGTATGCGTTAATATATGTTTGTTTTTCTCTTTCTGACTTACTTCACTCTGTATGACAGTCTCTAGATCCATGCACGTCTCAACAAATGACCCAGTTTCCTTCCTTTTTATGGCTGAGTAGTATTCCATTGTATATATGAACCACATCATCTTTATCCATTCCTCTGTTGATGGGCATTTAGGTTGCTTCCATGACCTGTCTATTGTAAATAGTGCTGCAGTGAATATTGGGGTGCATGTGTCTTTTGGAATTATGGTTTTCTCTGGGTATATGCCCAGTAGTAGGATTGCTGGGTCATGTGGTAATTCTATTTTTAGTTTTTTAAGGAACCTCCATACTGTTCTCCATAGTGGCTGTATCAATTTACATTCCCACCAACAGTGCAAGAGGGTTCCACTTTCTCCACACCCTCTCCAGCATTTGTTGTTTGAGATTTTCTGGTGATGCCCATTTTAACTGGTGTGAGGTGATACCTCATTGTAGTTTTGATTTTCATTTCTCTAATAATTAGTGATGTTGAGCAGCTTTTCATGTGCTTCCTGGTCATCTGTAGGTCTTTGGAGAAATGTCTATTTAGGTCTTCTGCCCATTTTTGTATTGGGTTGTTTGTTTTTTTTAATATTGTGCTGCATGAGCTGTTTATATATTTTGGAGATTAATCCTTTGTTCGTTGATTTGCTTACAAATATATATTTTTTTCCATTCTGAGGGTTGTCTTTTCATCTTCTTTAGGGATTCCTTTGCTTTGCAAAAGCTTTGAAGTTTCATTAGGTCCCATTTGTTTATTTTTGTTTTTATTTCCATTACTCTAGGAGGCGGATCAAAAAAGATCTTGCTGTAATTTATGTCAAAGAGTGTTCTTCCTATGTTTTCCTCTAAGAGTTTTATAGTGTCCAGTCTTACATTTAGGTCTCTAATCCATTTTGAGTTTATTTTTGTATATGGTGTTAGGGAATGTTCTAATTTAATTCTTTTACATGTAGCTGTCCAGTTTTCCCAGCACCACTTATTGAAGAGGCTCTCTTTTCTCCATGGTATATCCTTGCCTACTTTGTCATGGATTAGTTGACCATAGGTGCATGGGTTTATCTCTGGGCTTTCTGTCTTGTTCCATTGATCAATGTTTCTGTTTCTGTGCCAGTACCATATTTTCTTGATTACTGTAGTTTTGTAGTATAGTCTAAAGTCAGGGAGCCAGATTCCTCCAGCTCCGTTTTTTTTCCCTCAAGACTACTTTGGCTATTCACAGTCCTTTGTGTCTGCATACAAATTTTAAGATTTTTTGTTCTAGTTCTGTAAAAATTTCCATTGGTAATTTGATAGGGATTACATTGAATCTGTATATTGCTTTGGGTAGTATAGTCATTTTCACAATATTGATTATTCCAATCCAAGAACCTGATATATCTCTCCATCTGTTGGTATCATCTTTCATTTCTTTCATCAGTTTCTTATAGTTTTTGGCATACAGGTCTTTCGTCTCCCTAGGTAGGTTTATTCCTCGGTATTTTATTCTTTATATTGCAGTGGTAAATGGTAGTGTTTCCTTAATTTCTCTTTCAGATTTTTCTTCATTAGTGTATAGGAATGCAAGAGATTTCTGTGCATTAATTCTGTGTCCTGCAACTTTATCAAATTCATTGATTAGCTCTAGTAGTTTTCTGGTAGCATCTTTAGGATTCTCTATGTATAGTATCATGTCACCTGCAAACAGTGACAATTTTGCTTCTTCCTTTCCAATTTGTATTACTTTTATTTCTTTATCTTCTCTGATTGCCATGGCTAGGAGTTCCAAAACTATGTTGAATTATAGTGGTGAGAGTGGACATCCTTGTCTGTTTCCTGATCTTAGAGGAAACACTTTCAGTTTTTCACCATTGAGAATGATGTCTGCTGTTGGTTTGTCATATATAGCTTTTATTATGTTGAGGTAGGTTCCCTCTATGCCCATTTTCTGGAGGATTTTTATCATAAATCTGTGTTGAATTTTGTCAAATGTTTTTTCTGCATCTATTGAGATGATCATATGGTTTTTCTTCTTCAATTTGTTAACATGGTGTATCACATTGATTGATTTGTGTATATTGAAGAATCTTTGCATCCCTGGGATAAATCCCACTTGATCATGGTGTATGATCCTTTTAATGTGTTGTTGGATTATGTTTGCTAGTATTTTGTTGAGGATTTTTGCATCTATGTTCATCAGTGATATTAGGCTGTATTTTTTTTTTTTAGTACCTTAGTCTGGTTTTGGTATCAGGATGATGGTGGCCTCATTGAATGAGTTGGGGAGTGTTCATTCCTCTGTAAATTTTTGGAAGACTTTGAGAAGGATGGGTATTAGCTCTTCTCTAAATGTTTGATAGAATTCAGCTGTGAAGCCATCTGGTCTTGGACTTGTGTTTTTGGAAGATTTTAAATCACATTTTCAATTTCATTACTTGTGATTGTTCTGTTCATATTTTCTATTTCTTCCTGGTTCAGTCTTGGAAGGTTATACCTTTCTAAGAATTTATCCATTCCTTCCAGATTGTCCATTTTATTGGCATAGAGTTGCTGTAATAGTCTCTTAGGATAATTTGTATTTCTGTGGTGTGTGTTGTACCTTCTCCTTTTTTATTTCTAATTTTAATGATTTGAGTCCTCTCCCTCTTTTTCTTAATGAGTCTGGCTAATGGTTTATCAAATGTTTTTTATCTTCTCAAAGAACCAGCTTTTAGTTTTATTGATCTTTGCTATTGTTTTCTTTATTTCTATTTCATGTATTTCTGCTCTGATTTTTATGATTTCTTTCCTTCTGGTAACTTTGGGTTTTGTTTGTTCTTCTTTCTCTAGTTCCTTTAGGTGTAAGGTTAGATTGTTTATTTGAGAATTTTCTTGTTTCTTGAGGTAGGCTTGTATTGCTATAAACTTTGCTCTTAGAACTGCTTTTGCTGCATCCCATAGGTTTTGGATCATCGTGTTTTCATTGTCATTTGTCTCTAGGTATTTTTTGATTTTCTCTCTGAGTTTTTCAGTGATCTCTTAGTTATTTAGTAACATATTGTTTAACCTCCATGTGTTTGTGTTTTTTACATTTTCTTTCCCCTGTAATTCATTTCTAATCTCATAGTGTTGTGGTCAGAAAAAAAGGCTTTATATGATCTCAATTTTCTTAAATTTACTGAGGCTTGATTTGTCACCCAAGATGTGATCTATCCTGCAGAATGTTCCATGCACAAATCAATCAATGCATATGATCTATCCTGCAGAATGTCCCATGTGCAAATCAATTAACTCTATCTGGTCTATTGTGTCATTTAAAGCTTCTGTTTCCTTATTTATTTTCATTTTGGATGATCTGTCTATTGGTTTAAATGAGGTGCTAAAGTCCCCCACTATTATTGTGTTAAAGTCAATTTCCTCTTTTGTAGCTGTTAGCAGTTGCCTTATGTATTGAGGTGCCTCTACGTTGGGTGCATATATATTTATAATTGTTATATCTTCTTCTTTGTCCTTCCTTGTCTCTCAAGAACAAGAAAAATCTCAAATAAACAATCTAACCTTACACCTAAAGGAACTAGAGAAAGAAGAGCAAACAAAACCCAAGGAGACATTCTTTATTTTAAAGTCTGTTTTATCTGATATGAGTATTGTTAATCGAGCTTTCTTTTGATTTCCATTTGCATGGAATATATTTTTCCATCCCCTCATTTTCAATCTGAATGTGTCCCTAGGTCTGAAATGGATCTCTTGTAGACAGCATATATATGGGTCTTGTTTTTGTATCCATTCAGCAAACCTGTGTCTTTTGGTTGGAGCATTTAATCCATTCATGTTTAAGGTAATTATTGATAAGCATGTTCCTATGACCATATTCTTAATTGTTTTGGGTTTGTTTTTGTAGGTCCTTTTGTAGGTCCTTCTCTCATGTTTCCCACTTAGAGAAGTTCCCTTATCATTTGTTGTAGAGCTGGTTTGGTGGTGCTGAATTCTCTTAGCTTTTGCTTCTCTGTAAAGCTTTTTATTTCTCCATCAAATCTGAATGAGATAGTTGCTGGGTAAAGTAATCTTGGTTGTAGTTTTTTCCCTTCATCACTTTAAGTATATCATGCCACTCGCTTCTTGCTTGTAGTGTTTCTGCAAAGAAATCAGCTGTTAAACTTATGGGAGTTCCCTTGTATGTTATTTGTCATTTTTCCCTTGCTGCTCTCAGTAATTTTTCTTTATCTTTAAGTTTTGCCAATTTGATTACATGTGTCTCTGTGTGTTTCTCCTCAGATTTATCCTGTATGGGATTCACTGTGTTTCCTGGACTTGGGTGGCTATTTCCTTTCCCATGCTAGGTAAGTTTTCAACTATAATATCTTCAAATATTTTCTCTGGTCTTTTCTCTCTCTCTTTTCCTTCTGGGACCCCTATAATGTAAATGTTGCTGCATTTAATGTTTTCCAGAGGTCTCTTAGGCTGTCTTCATTTCTTTTCATTCTTTTTTCTTTATTCTGTTCTGCAGCAGTGAATTCCACCGTTCTGTCTTCCAGGTAACTTATCCATTCTTCTGCTTCAGTTATTCTGCTATTGATTCCTTCTTGTGTATTTTTCATTTCAGTTATTGTGTTGTTCATCTCTGTTCATTTGTTCTTTAATTCTTCTAGGTCTTTGTTAAACATTTATTGCATCTTCTCAATCTTTGCCTCCATTCTTTTTCTGAAGTCTTGGATCATCTTCACTATCATTATTCTGAATTCTTTTTTCTGGAAGGTTGCCTATCTCCCCTTCAATTAGTTTATTTTGTGGGGTTTTATCTTGTTCCTTCATCTGGTACATAGCCCTCTGTCTTTTCATATTGTCTGTCTTTCTGTGAATGTCTTTTTTGTTCCACAGGCTGCATGATTGTAGCTCTTCTTGCTTCTGGATGGTATTTTCTCGGTGTGTATTTTATTGTAATACTTTTATGCTTTCATTTTTGATAGTTTATATTTGTGCAAGGGAATACAATAGTCATCTATAAAAATAGTAGCAAAATGTCAAGTTCCTAACAATTGTTAACTTTAGATGGAAAGAATACAGATTATTATTTTATTTTACATTTTTACATGTTATTTAAATTTCAAAATTGTATATAACTGTATAAATGCTCAAATATATTTTGTAAATTCCAAGTTCCAGGATCTTGTCCTAATTCTATGACATTATATATGACTAATTGTAAGCAGTCATTTCAACTTTCCTGAGAAACCTATCATCACCCATAAAATGAAGTGGTTTTATTGGTGCACTCTTGGGTTTCCTCAAGCTCTAAGCTCTGAGCTTAGGATCTCACTAGAAATACTGCACATAAGTGAAAAATTAAATACAGAATAATTTTGAAGTATCAAACATACTTGTTAGTAATTGAGATTGACCTCTTCAGATAATTGGTCTAACATACTGGGGATTTACTCAATAAGCATTTTTGACCACTTGTAAGGAATTATTGGAAAGTAACAGAATTACAACTTCAAGTGTTATGACTCTAACACGGGATGGATGGCTAAGGAAAGAAAGTAATGCATTTTTATCATTAATTTTACAAAACCAACCCAAAAGTGGTAGATGATTCTATACCAAGATTATGCTTATAACACTAAAAACTTTACCAAATACCTGCTAGGAGAGGTATAACATTTCCCCATTCCTTCTTATCACTTGCTCCTCTAGTGAACTTTTGGACAAAAAATGAGAGAAGGTGCCAAAAACACACTTTGAAATAAACCAAAAAATATGACTCCCTCACACTTAGGTGAATTTTTTGCTTGCTTGTTTCTCCTGTTTTCTTGTTGTTGTTGTTTGTTATTTTTTCCAATAAGCAATTTTCCAAAGAGACAAGAGATCTGAGACTACATTCCTGTATACATTTTCTATTGCTAGGTAACAAATTGTCCCAAATTCAGTGGCTTAAAACAACACATGTAATCTCACTGTTTTGTGTGTCAGGATTCTGGGCATGATTTAGTAGAGTCTTCTGCTCAGAGTCTCATAAGTCTGTAATTAAGATGTCAACAGGGATACACTCTCATCTGGAAGCTTGGTTAGTAAAGAATACCCTTCTAAGCTCATTGAGATTGTTGACAGAATGCATTTTCTTGTGACTGAGGGCTCAGCTTCTCACTGGCTTTTGGTATGAAGACTGTCCTCAAGTCCTAGAGACTGTCTTCCATTTCCTGGCATGTGGCCATATCCATAGAAAGTTTACATGACTGCTTCTTCAAGGCCAACAAGAGTATCTCATACTCCAGTCTCCTAAGATGGAGTCTTATACAATGTGATATAATCATAGAAGTAATATCCTATCACCTTTACCATTTTCTACTGGTTAAAAACTAGTCATAGATTCCACATGCACTCAGAGGGAGAAGTTACACAAGAATATGACTCATCGGAGGGTAACCATAGTATGTGTTCACTACAGTCCTCCAATATGCCACAGATCTTAGTTTTGGTTTGGAGAATATTAGAGCATTACAGAGAAAAAGAACTTAATGTGACATCAGGTCTAAATGCTAATATTTCAGAAATTGGAAAACAAGCAAAAGGAAATATGCTATAGCATGGAATCTCATGTTTTAGGTGGCAGAGCTGATTTTAAATCACAGTTGTACTGAAACCCCCCCATCTACCCCTTAAATGAAGACAGTCATTAAATTATGTCATTGAATTAATGTATTTTCTATGGTAATGTATCACTAGTTTTTCAATATACAGTCATCCCTCTGTATCCAAGGGGGATTGGTTCCAGGACCCCCGCAGATGCTTCAGTCCCTTATATAAAATGGTGTAGTATTTGTGTATAACAAAGCATATTGTCTTATATACTTTAAATTATCTCTAGATTACTTATAATACATAATACAATGTAAATGCTATGTAATCGTTATAAATACAATGTAAATTCTATGTAAACATTGCCAGTGTGTAGCAAATTCAAGTTTTGCTTTTTGAAACCTGAAATTTTTTCTCCAAAGGTTTTTGGTTCACATTTGGTTGAATCCAAAGATGAGGTACCTGTGCCTGTGGAGGGCCAATTTTATATTAATGGAAAATCGGGTTTCTAAATAGAGCATTTTACTTCTAAACAAATTTTGGAGTACAGAAAATCAGTTAGTCAGCACTCATTTGTATTGCTGAAGGATTTCATTCTTGCCTGAACCTGAAAAATGAACATTTTAGCTATGTATTTATCCTACTATTATTGAAAACAAAGCTCAAGCACTAAAGTAACCATAGATTAATTCTCCTTCATTTGACTTGTAGATAAACAGATGTTCATTATTTAAATATAATGTTGTAATAAGAAAATAAGTGTATTCCATGGTAAGTATATTGCTAAAGGAATTGGTGTTTTGATATATATATTTAAATTTTGATTTTTATGCCTTTTGAAACAGAAGTCACATAATTTTTAGTAAGCAGTGAGGATGGCGACTTTAACATTATTACCAGTTAAGCTAAAAATGTTATAGTTTAATTTTTCCAGTGTTCTTGTTTTCCCTCAAAAGCTTTTGTTTTTGAGTAGTTATCAACTATTGTGCAACAGGATAAAACCAGTCCACACTGGCTGTTTTCCTGTAAGAAACAGCTTTATTCTGTAGTATGTGGAAGGACCATCTTTCATAACAGAAAAGTAGCACATGGAAATGAACAAGCAATACACAGTCTTAAACACAGTCAAATTTAGGTTTCCCTGTATCAATAAGTCATATGACTTGCTTAAATTTAGGATAGCTATAACCTATACTGTTGTCTCTGACTGAAAGAAACAGGGTCTTGTCTAGCTTATTGATCTAGAGAAGTTCTGTCTTCACCCAAGGTTCTGGTAACAATTTTGTCAAATATTGAGAATGCACGACATTTTAGCTTTTTTTCTGTGTGCTGAAACTCTCCATTCAAGGAATGAAGAAATAATATCTTGTATTTTTGTTTCATCTTCTAATCACAGGCATTCTTTTAAGTACCAGTAGTGGTCCCACATTTTTTTCTTTCAGAGTTAAGCAAATTCTTCTTTCCCTTTTTCATAGTTTCTACTGTAGTATGATGTGGAAAAAAGAAAAACATGGATAAACATTTCTCAATATGGTCAGTATTCAACATGTCTACACATTTTGATGCCTTTATTTAAAAAATATGTGTCTGTGAAAATCAATAGTGAGTTGTGTTTAATATCCTTAGGTTACTCTCTTTACTAGATGTTATTCACAGTGATTTAACTGTCATGTTCCTGGCTTTCAATCATATTTTGGAAGAACTATCAAAATCCATGCAGCAGATTCAAATGATTCTTACCATAAAATAAAGGAAATTAGCTTGAAAAATGTTAGAGAGATGTCACAAATAACAACCATACACTCTGATTTAGGATTTAATGATAAATTCAACATGACTAGAGAGTTTTTATGATTCATTTCACTGGGATTGATTTGAATATTTGAGCACCTTTTTCTCCTTCAGTGGAAATTATTTGTTCCTGAGAACCTTCACAAAAACAATTAGCTAGTGTGATTGGGAAGCATATGTTTACTGGCAGATGTTGAGACTTTAATCCATTGGTTGATGTAAATAAATAAGGAAATTTTTAATTTTATTATAATTCTAAATATGAAAACATTAAATTATGTGGCTCATTAATTGTGTTATTTAAATTTTCATATCAAGAACTATAAATAAAAGCAGGCTATTAGTGGGCTAAAATTAAGTTTTTATATAACATTTCATATCATTAGAATAAAAACCATTATTTTACTAAAATACCCAAAATTGCCAAATATTTAATTATTTATGAATTTTTAACAGTACATGTGCATCATAAAAAGTTGGGTTTCAACAAAATACTGTAAAATATACAGGTTCTAGGAAGTGAACTAAAGCATAACAAAGATATATATAAAAAAGTTATTCATTGCCTTCCTATACCTCACCATCTTCATCCCCAGCCCCTGATTAAACCAGCTTTACACCATCTAGTACATTTTCTAAGTTTGTTTTTAGGTGCATGTGTGTACACATACACACACAACCTAGAATTTATCTAATAATTAGTGGACAACTGCCATGGACTATTATTATATTCCCATTCATTAATAGACTTTTATCTCTATAATAAGTGTTATGTTTTTAAGGTAAAAAAAATATACACAATAAAAAATATGAATAAAAGAAGATTAAATTTTATGAAAATAATGCTAATGTAACACTAGATTTTTTTCATAGTTAACAATGCCTTAGTGTTTAATCTGTTCAAGACATAGATTGCCATATCAAATTTCATTAGTGAGGAAATTCTTGTATCATCTTTCCTCTGACTGATCTGTTCTTATGATCCTGTAAAAAAAAAAAGTGACGAGTTAACATACACATAGGTCAGAGATATAATTATATTTTAGAGATAGATATGGATTTAAATATTTCTAAGAAATTAAACTGAAAAGAACTGGTACTTCAAATTAAGTCATGATTTTAAAATATTTTTCACTAAAAATACATTGCTTGCATTTTATAAAAATATAACTTGTTAAATGGGTACTAATTTCAAAGTTCTACTGACTTCAATCAGAATGATTTCAGTCAACAATCATGATATAAAACTACAAGAAAAACATACAAACAAAATAATTTCTGAAGCCTATTTTAGACGTAAAGACTGCCATAAATAAATGGGATTAGTTCTATAAGTAATGTAAACAGCTCGAACTCTAGTTTCTTCTTCAAAAGGCAAACTTTAGGAAAAGCAATAACCAATATTTTTAAATTTCATTTACAAGTGAACTTAAACAATAGGAAACCATAAACAAAGAATGAATGTTTTGCTGCCTCAAAAGAGCAAGATGTGGGTAGGGTTGTTGAGGTTTGTTCCCCAAAATGTTAGGATTTACTTCTAAGTGGCAGGACCAGACAACACAATCATAGTGAATATAGAAAAAGACCTAAAAAAGAGGGGAAACGGCTGGCAGCAATAAAGAAAATGACAGGATTAAAAGAACCTGTGTCATATTCAAAGCAAGAAAGAGATCTTAGTTTACTGACCAAGTCATAAAAAAGACCACATCACAAATATTATATAAACAGTGTTTTATAGATAGAATGAAGGAGCTGAGTAAATCCTGAGGAGGTGAGATAGATGACTGTCACCCAGACAGCTTTATTTTGAATGGCTATTATCTAGCAGTATTGTAATAGGGAAGAACCTTTGTATTCTATTACAAGTTAGTTGATAAGGAGATGTTACCTATAAGCTTAAATTATACATAATGACCCATCCCTGGGAACCTTGCCTCCCAGGTAATGAGCATTAAGCTAAAATACCTTTGATTAGCTCACAGGTAACACCCTGACCAGGCCTACCTGTGATTGGCTGCTAGAAGGAATAAATTAACACATCCCCTCTGGTAGTCTGGCCAGAACCAGGACTTTGCCCTCTCCCCTTTTAGTATAAAAGAAGCCTGAATTCTAACTCTGGGAAGATAGTTCTTTAGGACATTATCCTGCCATCTTCTCAGTCTGCTGGCTTTCAGAATGAAGTTGCTATTCCTTGCACCAACACCTCATCTATAGATTGATTGGCTTGGGCAGCTAGCAGTAGGAGCTTGGACTTGGTAACAGTATTGCTGGCAGTTTCATTCCCTGAGACAGTGTAGCAAAGAGATTTCTAATTTTCAGAACAGCCTGAAGATTGTCAGATACTGATTCCAAACAAATTGGCTCATACTAGAATTGAGATAAAATCTTGTACAGGAAACAAGAGGAAGGAAGTTGAAGAAATGAAGCCAATGCCTTGATATATGTAAGTTGAATGATTTTATCAGAATGAATTCTTTCATGTTATATATTGCATCTCCTCCTCCAGTTCTTGATGAAGTGGCCGTACATTCATTTGGGCATTATTATGCTGAAGTACCTGGTGGAATTTATAATGATCAGTCCAGAATACTGTTAGTTTATTTTTCTAGTAAATCCCCAGCATAATTTCAAGTAAATAATATTTTTAAATACTGTTCAAGGATGATGTCAGTTAAAACTTTGGAATCAGTTAAAAAACAATTTATGTTAAAATACATTGATAAGGGTCATTAATACAAAAAAGTTAAAGTCCTACTTAATATATTATCTTTTTTTTTTTTTTTTTTTTTTTTGCCATACGTGGGCCTCTCACTGTTGTGGCCTCTCCTGCTGCGGAGCACAGGCTCCAGACACGCAGGCTCAGAGACCATGGCTCACGGGCCCAGCTGCTCCACGGCATGTGGGATCTTCCTGGACCTGGGCACGAACCCGTGTCCCCTGCATCGGCAGGCGGACTCTCAACCACTGCGCCACCAGAGAAGCCCTATTATCATATTTTTTAAGGAAATTTTTTGTTAAAGTATACAAACATCAATTGGAAACCTATGATATTGAGAAATGACTTTTAAACCAAACATAACAGGACATAGATAATAATATTAGTGTTATTATCCAAAAAAAAACATTATTGAGCTAATCTAGACCATAAAATGTCAGAGAGAGACTGATGATTCATACTCATTTAAATTGTGAAAAGGATGCACAAATAGTCTTCACTTCTTTTTGTTCTTAAACCAACAAATGACATGTGCAAAAGTTATTCAAG
Organism: Mesoplodon densirostris; assembly: GCF_025265405.1. NCBI lineage: Eukaryota > Metazoa > Chordata > Mammalia > Artiodactyla > Ziphiidae > Mesoplodon > Mesoplodon densirostris. Next base: position 88,171,897 of record NC_082665.1, on the reverse strand, counting down.
CATAACCAGGAACACGGAAGCAGAACTGAAGATTGAAAATGAGAAGCGACTCTATTTTTCCTTTCACAGCCCCTTCACAATTTACCCAGTGGATATATTTCTTGACTCCAAATAAACACTTCAGCGGGCTTCGTCATTACAGCAGGTAATTTTAATAATCAAAAATCCTATCATCATGTTAAGTGATAGACTCCAATTCAGCTACTCCTCATTACAGCAGCAGCAACTTTCCTTCACTATTCTTCTTAGGAAGAAGTTTAGCCCTTGTCCACTAATTTCAGGGGATACAGACCAAAGTTTCTGAATGGTCACGCTGAAGCTCATTTCTCTTGATTTAATTGAAGGAAGCCCAGTGTTCCTTTTTGAGCGAAGTGGCGTTGACTCTGCATCTTTCTCCAAATAAGTTCTCTCAAAAAATCCTTCCTAAAATCTTTAATAACCTACCTTCTCGTAGTCAGTAAAGAGAGGAGTTCAAGACATATTTTTACAATCTCATTTTTTGAAAGGTCTGCAGATTAGATTGTCAGACACCTCACTTTGCACCTTGGTACTTCTACAAACCTTCCTAAGTATTGCATATTAGTGAGTTAATGCAGCTGCCTTATTTCCTCCTTATCTCTTTGGGTCTTCACAGGCTTCCACCTGCTGCATACTCAACAAGCCAGAAGCCATGATGAGTAAACTGAAAATGAAAGGCAAAGAGAAAGAAGCTGATCACATTGCTTCCCCACCTACATGCAACCCCCCATGTATCAGACCTAAGGAACATAGGAGGTAATGAGAATTTAAAGTTGGAAGCTGTGCCTAATATTATATTTTTTGAATTTTATTTTATTTTATTATACATCAGGTTCTTATGAATTATCTATTTTATACATGTTAGTGTATACATGTCAATCCCAATCTCCCAGTTCATCCCACCACAACCCCACCCCCCTTTCCCCCCTTGGTGTCCATATGTTTGTTCTCTACATCTGTGTCTCTATTTCTGCCTTGCAAACTGGTTCATCTATACCATTTTTCTAGATTCCACATATATGAGTTAATATACAATATTTGTTTTTCTCTTTCTGACTTCTCTCTGTATGACAGTCTCTAAGTCCATCCACATCTCTACAAATGACCCAGTTTCTAGAACCTGACAAACTAATTTTAAGATAGAGCCTATATTTTTTTGACTGAAATAACCACACAGTTTTTATATATGTCACAAACAAGATTTTCCATTGTCATTGTCTTTGAAAAAGTCATATTATAAGCAAATATATATACATAGTAGCCTGAAAGAAATTCATTACTCTTTGGAAAAACTTTAATATTTATTACTAAAACATACTTATAATAATTCTATTTTTTTCTTAGTATATATTCTGTCTTTTAATTGTGTATATAATATATCTTCATTTTAGGAGAAAAAAACAAGAAATACAAGCAAGGTAAAATGATGAATAACATAAAATAATAAAATTCCATGTAATCACAGCATCCATTTACCACTTAATATTTGATCATATACCTCTTACTGAGTCATGTGCAAGGAAACTAATGCATCTAGAAAGGTGATATATTGCCTCTCTGCCTTATTACCCTCCTCCTAATTTGCATTAGGATTTTACTTTTATGTAGGATATCAAATTTTCTGTTATTTACATGTGACCTATTTAATATATAGTTATCTATTATATTTAATTTAATCTTTTGAATCAATCCTTATTTTTTAGTGTCTTAGTGGCATGTATCTTGATTTAGTTCATTACTTATATAATTAAAAGCATGTTTTCTACCTTTCAACTCTGGATTAGAACAGATGTAGTTACTCAAATACATCATTTGCTTGTGTGAATACATTTATGAACATAAGAATGAAGGTGTTCTTTTTTTTTAAATTTTTTGGCTGTGCTGCATGGCTTGTGGGATCTCAGTTCCCAGATTAAGGATTGAACCCAAGCCATGCTAGTGAAAGCCCAGAATCCTAACCACTAGGCCACCAGGGAACTCCCTGAAGGTGTTCTTAATTTAGATAATTTATGAATGAAATGTATGTTCTGTTCATTCTTATCTTTTCTGAAGCTTTTTTTTTTTTCCTGTCAGTGTCCCTCTGAATGGTTTTCAAGAGATATATATACCTCTTTGATGGAGTGGTTATTATATTGTATTGAATGTGTTTATGGATAAAATGAACTTTTTTTCCTCAATAGATTGTAGTACTGTCTTTGAAGACTTATCACCTATCAGTCTATTAAATTTATAATAGTTTTTAAGAGAGTATTTGTTAACTGAATTAATCTGGGTTTAACCATAAAAAATATTTTTCAACACCTTAAGGTTTTAAAAAATTTATAATATATTTTTGTTACCTTTATTTGGAATTTTTAATTAAAATCATTTTCTTTCCATGAATGGATTACATATGAAAGGTATATGAGCTATGTTTTTAATTAAGCTTTATTGGAAGTAAATTTGAAAAGTTAGTGATTTCTACATTATTTAAGTAAAGTAAAAGTTCACTTGGAAAAACATATCTTTACTAAAGGAAAGAGGTTATTTAGTTATTTAACTGGCAGCTCTCAGGGTATATGTGTAGAGATATATGGTAAGTGTATCCATCTCAACTTCAAAGGAAAATAAATTAATGTCAGGTCTGAAATAAAGACTTAAGTTATAGAAAGAGAAATTGTAACCAAACGCAGGTTTGACTGCTCACTGCTCAACAGCCAATAAATTGAGGGGCAAGCTTCAGTAGAGGAGAAAGGTACTTTATTTAGACAAGCCAGAAATATGGGAGATGGTGGTCTTATGTCCAGAGACCAACTCTGAAGATTCTATTCAGCCATGACAATTTTTAAAGGGAAAAAGGGGAAAAAGTCTCAGTTAATCATTAAGGCAGGAGGTCAGATTCTTCATCATTTTTCCATTGCGTTCAGGTCGGCTGACTTCTCCCTATCTTTCCTGGGATGCTTGTCTTGCCACATGGTCTGCCTGCAAATTTACTAAGGGGAAACTAGGAGTAGAGAATCAGTCATTGTTTAACTACTTAATTCTTCATCTTTATTGCTTCTAATCCAGGAAAGGAATCAACATGTTATGTAAGGTGTTGTGTGTATTTAGAAAAGCAAAAATCAGGAGCTAAGTTAAATGTTGCCTAATGATCTCATACTTATGATTAAGGTCTAAGGAAAACAGGGATGAGCAAACAAAAACGGGCAAAGGACCTGCTTACAGAATGTTCAGCCTCCTGGTGGTGATATTGTTAAGACAGAAAAAAAGGCAAATGGACAACAGGTTTTCTGCTTAAAGAAGAATATTTAAATTTAACTTATGTAGAACTTGTGCCAAAATTACAGTGAATGGACAAAAGAGATAAAAATAATATTTGTAACCCAGAAGGTTGAAATTTTGTCTCCAAATCCACTTGATTATGTGTACTTAGCATAATAAATAAAATACATTCATTAAAGATTGACAGTGGTAAACTTTTCATATATCACTATCAAGCTGTAACCACTAATTTCAAAGCAATTCTAGTTCTAGTTTGAATTAATTTAAATCATATTTTAATTCAACTTAGAGAGTCATTGCCTTTAGTAGGTTGAATTACTACTTTAAGCTAGATTCTGGACTATGGAAACTATCTAGAAATGTTAAAAGAGTAGATGTTTATCTGTCATGACTGGGATGCTCACTCAATATTTTGAATATAGCATATGTAGGTTTCTCAAAATCAACTATGTTTCTGGAGTTAACTGAATTATTTTTGATCTTATAAAAATTATATTGATTAGGTTATAATTACATAGAATATACATTAAGTGTAAGACCAGAAATAGATTATTTGACAAGAAATAATAACCTCTTGATACTTAATATTAATTAAAAATCTGTTAATATTAATCATATTTCAAAGAACATACATATATTTGCAGATTTTATCCAAATTACTCTGAATTGTAATTGTACTATATCATAAATTACAGAAAACACAGAATTTAAAGGTAGTAAAATGGTCCTAAATATATAATACTAATTAGCAAATTATGGTTTTATTTTCCTTTTGCCTGATAATAATCCTCAGTTTAGAAGGTCACCAGAAAACCATACCCTCACACTTTTTTGTATATCTCTACAGCATACTTTTAGTGACCCTATTATCTGCATATTATCTTGTTTAATAAATTATTTTATGTGCTGTTGATGGTCAATCCATTTCATTCTAATGGCTTCCCATTGCTGCCTCATTAAAATATAGCATTACAGAGCCATTATATTCCAATGGCCAGTCATTGATTTCCTTCTTTTATTAAAACCACTCAGCCTCAACAAGAAACCTAATCAGGATGAATCATCTTATCCTCTACAAAATGGGATGGAATATTCCTAAATTTATTTTTGTACTTTGAGAACACACTGTACCTTTTAATGGATGTAAAATGAAAATGTTTTCTTCTTTTTAAAAATATATACCTCTTAGTATGAACACAGTTTTCCATAATGATGGTTCCCATTTGTCCCTTGTGCAATTGATATGCCTATGCCAGTGAAAAGAGAGAATGCAGCTTTTACTTCTGTGTGTAGAACCTGATTCCTATTTCTGCAGAATTTATTTCATGGTTTATATAATAAAAACTAATACTTTTTTCTTAATTCAGAATCTACTCTTCTACTAAACATTATATATGTAGGTGTGTATATTTATACATGCACACACAGAACTGCATTACTCTAAAAAATAACTTCTTAATTATCATACAGAGTTCATTCATTCATGAGTACTAACAGGAATTTAAAACTCTAGTTTATAAAGGATCAGCTTGGAGTTTTTCAGTCTAATTTTGGAAACTAACTATTGATAGTGGTACTTCATGTAATCTTTACTATTCCTTCATAAATTTTGATCTATAGCATAAGAAGGTAAAATATATATGTATTTTTGCTTTAAGAGAAATAGATGAACAGATTATATACTCTTAAATGCACCAGTGAGTTTTACCTGATTTATAACTATAAATGCAGGTTATGAATAATCAAGTATATATTGAAATGTGTTTAACTATCATAAAATAACAATAATAAAATTCTTAGTAGTAATAGGAAGGTTTTCTCATTTTTTTCCTTTAGCTATTATAAGCTAATCCTAATTGTATCTTCAAATTACAATTTAAATTCTTTTTCAAATAGCCCTGAGTCTTATCATGGCTGGGCTGGTACAAGTCTATGCATCTCAGGCCATCTTGAGACCACATGTCTTTACAGGGCTTTTTAATAGCTGCTCAGTTTTTCTGTTCAATACCTTAATTTTAGTCATTTCCAGGAGTGAATTCTTATCAATCAGTGATCATAAAATTCTGTGAAAAATAAGTAAACCCTGGCCCAATTCTGACGCCGACTCTGACACCAATACCAATGTTTGTGTTTTTCCACATTATCAAGAGATGAACTCAATTCTAACACTGTCTACCTGGAGATAGCATCAGATCCGAGGCTAAGGGTTCAGTCCCACAAGACTGAGTCTACAAGAGATATGTTTCTTAAAGAGTAGAGTTGGTAAATTGTGAAAATAAAGACTGTGGACATACCATATAATTTGACAATGTACAGTTAGTTTATACATGTACCACAACAGAAATACATTTCAGAATACAGCCTGGAAGTGAGTAGCCCCTGGGTTTCTTTGTCAATGCTCTGAAGTCATCTTCAATCTGTTTGAGAGAGAGTCAAAATAGTTCCTGTGCCTCCAGTCTTTTAAAGGCTGTTCTCCTTGAGTCCATGTCCCATATGGTAGTTGTAAATTTAGTCATGTTACTCTCCTGCTTAAAACGTTTGCTTGTTTTTTCAGCTGTTTATGGACAAAACCAGATTCTTTTCTAAGTCCCCCAACTCCCGTATGTTTATCTTTTACTCTTGCTTTGCCAAACTAATTTTGAATTCCATAGTAGTAGCAAGCTCACAAACACATCTTAGCTGCTCTTCCTTTCCTTCCCTCTTTCCTCACTTCCCTGCCAGTGTCTCCTGCACTTGCTACATAAGCTACCTGCACTGGGATAATTGACTAAGAGCTTGCTTCTGATTGCACTTTCCCCTTCAGACTAATGTCTGCCTCAAGACTGACCTTGCCAGGCTGAGTTAAGATTTCTTTCCCCTCTACCCTTCAGCCTTGTACCAACCCTATTTATTTGTTTATGTGTGTGTTTGTTTAGCTTCTTTTCCACATTTTGTGGTTAGAATTTAAAAGTGTTTTAAATAGCTTAGATCTGATCTTTTCTCTCCCAATTTAAATAATATTATAGCATGGAGAGCTCAGTAGTCACATGTATATATGTAAAATTAATATATGATAAATGTAATAAAAAAGAAACAGATTATATATTATTGAAAAAAAGTAGTTCACTATATATAAAATAAAATAAAACTGGATGATTAAACAAATCCAAAAACAAAACCAAGAGCAAAAGTTCCTGACATCCAAGAACTAGGCTTTGGTGTTGCTATGAGCTGGCCAGAGCTTGGTGTTGATGTTCTGTTGAAAATAAACAATTTAAGAAAACACCAATATCAGACAAAGCCATTCTGTGACCCTGATGGCTTAAGACATAAGGAAGATCATGCCATAACCATGTCTGTACAAGACAACTCGATGGACATTGTTGAAACCATAAAAATTACCAACCTTCTTCCTTTCTTAGTTAAAATGAGTGACAACTATGTTTTATTTTGTTTTCCAATTACTGTTTTAGCCTCACTTCATTCTTCAGAACTTATAAATAAGACTTGGTATAATACCCAATCATAGTATTACCCCAGCTTCCTAAAAGCATATAATCAAGAGCAAAGACCCAATCCATTTGTACCTTCTCCAAAATCATCTTAACATATGATCAAATTTTGTAAGTCCTAATTCTCTTTTACTGAAATGCCCCACATTTTTCATAGTGAGCTATCACTCATTTCAGCAACCTAATACCTTATAAAAAAGAGGAAATAATTTCTCTTTCACTGGTTTTTATTTATTTTCTTCCGTTTCTTTCTTAGAATGTCCATTGTTCCACATGCATTACTCATCTGTCTTTTTATGTTGCCTACTTTCTTCCACTAGTCTTTAACATATTTATCATAGTTATTTTAAATTCCCTTTTTGATAATATCAACATTTCATGTCTGATTCTGATTCTTGCTTTGCATCTTCAGGATGTGTCTTTAACTGCTTTGTCATGCCTTGTAATTTTTTGTTGAAAGCTCCACATGATGTATTAGGTAGTAGGAATTGAGGTAGATAAGTCTTTTGTGTTATTGATTTGAAATAAATAGGTAGTCAGATATTTCTCCAGCAAAGATGAGTTTATTTGGGGTTAACTGAAAGTTACAGCTTGGTATTTGGAACCATGATGAGCTACATGCAGGTCCCCACACTGCAAAGGAAGGAGAACTCTTCCAAAGAGGGGAAAAGGAAATTGGGAGGGCTATAGTAAACAGAGTCCATGGCTTTTCCTTGCCAGGAAAGAAGAGAAATCTTTCTTCTTTCTGTTGCACTCTGCTATCATAACACGGCATGAGAACTCCCCCTTCTGATCTCCCAGCTCTATTTAATTGAGGTTTATATATATATATATATATATATATATATATATTTACAGTTCCCCCCTTTGATCTAGATATTTCTCTGGAAGGATCACTGATCAAGGGTCAGGTTTTTTACTTTCAGTGTCCTTTGTTCCATCAATCCCAGGAAGGACCTTTCCTGGGTATAGTGTCACACTGGAGGGATAATACACAGGTTGGAAATTTATTATTTAAATATTTAATAAAAAATAAATTTAATAAATTTATTTATTAAATAAATAATTTAGCACATTCAAGTAACAAGGTCACATTCAAGTAACAAGGAGGGGTAGGATGGAGGATTCTTAGACACCTTTTATCTAAAGTCAATATGTTATCAAGATCAAAGACATTAGAGATCATCATTAGGTCATCATCAAAGGTTTGGTGCCAAACTTCCAACAGGCCTGCTCTAGATATCTTGGGAAATCTGTCTCATCAGATGTTGACTGCTTCAATTCTGGGAAATACTTGTATTTATGTCACATGTCCAATCAGAATTTGCTGCTTTGTTTAGGTGCATCATGTGAATCCAAGAGTCTGTTCCTTGGAATTTGGCAATATGAGGGTTGGTTAGCAGTACCTGATAGGGTCTCTCTAGGTAGGTTGAAGAGAGTTCTTCTGTAGGTGTCTTTTTTAATAGACAAAATCTTCAGGTTGCAAGTTGTGTTGCTTTAGATATTTGTCTCCTGAGAATGTAGCATGAAAAGATTACTCTACCGAAACATGGTTATTTTTAAAAGAAGCAATTAGGCCTTTGCACATTGGAGTATCTCTGTTTTTATCAGTTGTAGGTCAAAAGAAGGAGAAGCCAAGTGCATTGGGAGTCCTGTGACTATGTCAAAGGGTGAGAATTTATGAGTTCCAAAAGGAATGGATCTGAGATTTAAAAGGATCAATGGAAATGTGTGTGGGCAAGATATTTGCAGAGACTCTAAATTTTTCAAATTGAGTCTTAATAATGCCATCAATTCATTTGACTAAACCAGAAATTGACAGTGGTAAGCACAGTGAAAGTGTTGTAAAACTGATAAAACAGTGCAGACTTGTCAAACTAACTGACCAGTAAAATGGATTCCTTGATTACTATGAAGTTTGAAAGGAGTTTCCCAGATAGGGATGATCTTTCCTAAAAGGAGTTTAGCTACAGAAGAGATCGTAGCTTGTCTTCAAGGGAAGGCTTCAAGTCTAGTGTGAAAACATACAGACCATGATTAAAATATATGTACATCCATGAGACAGAGGAGGTTGTTGAAACCCATTTGCCAGGCCTCTAATAGTCCATCAGACAGTTTAAAATGTTTACGAGCAGTGCAAACAGGCTTCCCAGTGTTGTACTTCAGACAAGTGGGAAAAGTGAAGTAGTCACTTTTTAAGGCTTTGTTAATGTTTCCCCACCAATATTGAATCATGAATGCAATGATTTTGGCATTAGACCAATGGTTTAATGCATGTACATAGTGAGGAGAGGGAATTTTAGAGTCTCTGATAGGACTGGGTTGTTATTTGGTCCAAAGCAGAGCTTTCTCTTTTTAACAAACCAACAATTGTTGAATTTCCAATCTTGTTTTTCTTTATCTGAGGCCAATTGTGGGACTTTTCTAGACATTTTTTTAAGTTGTCATTTGGGAAAATATCCCTTTGGAATATGATAGCAGTTTGGCTGCTGTTGCTCCCTTTAAGGACAGAATTACTCGCAGAAAAATCATCAAGGTGATTGCCCTTTGTTTCCAGAGAGTCAAGTTTAGAATTCCTGGAAATTTAATAGTAGCTAGAGCAACAGGTAAATTTATTGCATTCAATAATTCCTGAACAGAGGAGCCATTTTAAATTTTATTTCCACTGGAAGTAAGGAAACCATGTTGCTTCTACAACATTCCAAAATCATGAGCTATTCCAAAAACATATCTACTATCAGAATAAATATTGACTTTTGTCCTTGTCTAAAGTACAAGCCCATATAAGAGCATATAATTCAGCCTGTTGGGCCAAAGTAGCCATAGATTAAAGATACTGCCTCAACAACATCAAAAGGAGTAGGAAAAGAAAACCCAGCACAGTATTTGCCATTGTCACTTTTTAAATAAAAACCATCAGTGAACCATGAGAAATCAACATTATCCAAAGGAATTTCCAGTAGATGGTTAAGAGGAGTCCAGAGGTAGTTCGTCAGCATTAAGCAGTCATGAGGGGCTTTGTCAGTGACCGAGGGGAGAAGATAGCTGGGTTAAGGTTACTGCAACATAAAAGAGTTCTGTGAGGTCCAGTTTAAAAAAGGACTTCACAGGAGGTGAGGCGGCTGACTGAGAAATGTTGCATGTCATGAGAATTCAGAAGAGCGTCTACTGCATGATGCACAAACATTATTAATGATTTTTCCAGTGGCCTCAACCAAAATGACAGTGTCTGTAATGGCTCTTAGCCAGCAGGGCCCAGTTCCTGAATATAAATATTCTATGGATTGATGGTGGTCTTCATGTTTTTGTGTAAGTACTCCAAGGGTATTCCCTTCTCATAAACAAAAAGAAAAGAGGGGTTCCCAAGGGCAGGTGAGTTCATCAAATCCTCCCTTAAAACCTTGAAAACTGTGTTTCCAGTTCTTCCTATAAAATTGGATAGGGGTTGTTATTGTCTAGTATAACATACAGAGGTTTGGCCATAAGAGAAATATGGAATCCGATTTTGGCAATAACCAACTAAACCAAGAAAACCACACAGTTGACACTTTGTTTGGGGTACTGGGAAATTTAGGATACCAGGAACTTTATCTGGATCTAGGTTTAGCCCTTGTTATACTATTACATGCCCTAAATATAGAACCTGGGTTTGAGCAAACTGCAATTTTTCTTTGGCAAATTTGTGTCCCTTTAAAGCTAAAAGCTTAAGCAAGTATATGCTGACTTTCTGTGAGGAGGCTTGAGAAGGAGAGCAAAGTAAATCATCCACATCATTGCAGCAAATTAAAACCTCTAAGGAAAATAGATCAGACTCCAGGATTTGTTAGAAATAAGAAGGACTCTCAGAAAAACACTGAGACATCACTCTCCAAGTGAACTGGTTTTCTCTCCAAGTGAAGGCAAAAAGGTACTGGCTAGCTTCATCAACTGTAATACTGAAAAATTCACCACATAAAAACTACAGTAAAGAATTTGCTTCCAGTGGAAATGGATGTTAATAACCTTTGAAGTTTAAGAACAACAGGGTGTTGAAAGGTAACAATGTTGTTTACTTAATATTATTTTTTAAATCTTTCTCTCTTTTTTAAACTGAAGTATAGTTGATTTAAGATATTATTTTAGTTTCAGATATACAACATAGTTATTCAATATATTTATAGATTATATTCTATTTGAAATTATTAAAATAATGGCTATATTTCCCTAGCTATACAATATATCTTTGTTGCTTATTTATTTTATACATAGTAGTTTGTATCTCTTAATCCCGTACCCCTATCTTGCCCTTCCTTCCTTCGCTCTCCCCACTGGTAACCACTGATTTGTTCTCTATACCCGTGAGTCTGTTTGTTTTGTTACAGGCAGCTTTGTTTTTTAGATTACATGTATAAGGTATAACACATAGCATTTGCCTTTCTCTGACTTAAGTCAATAAGCATACTACACTGTAGGTCCTTCTACATTGTTGCACATGACAGAATTGTATTCTCCTCTATGGCTAAGTAATATTCCATTGTGTATATATACCATGTCTTTATTATTTCATCTGTTAATGGACACTGAGTTTGCTTCCATATCTTGCCTATTATAAATAATACTGCTATGAACATTGTGATGCATGCACCTTTTTAAATTATTATTTTTCCCATTCTTCAGATATACAACCAGGAGTTGGAATGCTGGATCTTATGCTAGTTCTATTTTTAGTTTTTTGAGGAAACTCCATACTGTTTCCATAGTGGCTCCACAAATTTACATTCCCACCAATAGTGCACTAGGTTTCCCTTTTCTACACATCCTTGCCAACATTTGTTATTTGTAGACTTTTTGATGATAGGCATTTTGACAGGTTTGAGGTGATAATCTCTCACTGTAGTTTTGAAGTTTTGATTTGCATTTCTCTGATGATTAGCAATTTTGAGCATCTTTTCATGTGCCTGTTGGATATCTGTGTGTCTTCTTTGGAAAAAAATGTCTATTAAGATCTTCTGCCTATTTTTTAATTGTTTTTTTTTTAATCTAGAGTTGTATGAGCTGTTTATGTATTTTGGATATTAACCCCTTATTGGTCATATAATTTACAAATATTTAATCCCATTCAGTAGGTTGTCTTTTCATTTTGTGGCTGTTTCCTTTGCTGTGCAAAAGCTTTTAAGTTCAATTAGGACTCATTTGTTTGTTTTTGCTTTTGTTTCTTTTCCCTTAGGAGACAAATCAAAAATATATACATATAGCTACGATTTGTGTCAAAGAGTGTTCTGCATAGGTTCTGTTCTCAGGGTTTTATGGTTTCAGGTCTTACGTTTAGGTCTTTAATCCATTTTGAGTTTCTTTTTGTGTATAGTGTGAGAAAATGTTCTAATTTTATTCCTTTAAATGTAGTTGTCCAGTTTTCCCAGCACCAGTTATTGAAGTGACTGTCTTTTCTCCATCATATATCCCTGCCTCCTTTATGGTCAATTAATTGCTTATAAGTGCATGGGTTTATTTCTAGGTTGTCTATTCGGTACCACTGAGCTATGTGTCTGTTTTTGTGCCAGGGCCATGCTGTTTTGATCACTGCAGCTTTGCAGTATAGTCTGAAGTTAGGGAGTATGATATCTCCAGCTTTGCTCTTTTTCTCAAGATTGCTTTGGCACTTTCGGGTCCTTTGTGTTTCCATATAAATTTTAGGATTATTTGGTATAAATCTGTAAAATATGTTGTGGGTATTTTGACAGGGATTCTATTAAATCTGTAGATTGCTTGGGGTAGTATGAACATTTTGACAATATTAATTCTTCCAAACCATGAACATGAGATATATTTGCATTATTCTGTATCATGTTCAATTTCCAGTTTTCAGAGTATAGCTTTTTCTCCTCCTTGGTTAAGTTTATTCCTAGGTATTTTATTCATGTTAGTGTGATTTTAAACAAGATTGTTTTCTGACTTTCTCTTTCTGATAGTTCATTATGAGTCTGTCAAAAAGCAACATACTTCTGTATATTAATATTGTATCCTACAATTTTACTGTATTTATTATTTATGAGTGTTTTGGTAGAGACTTTAGGGTTTTCTATATATAGTATCATGACATCTGAAAAGAGTGACACTTTTATTTCCTCCTTTGAAATTTAGATGTCTTTTCTTTCTTTTTTCCTCTGAATACCATGGCTAAAACTTTCAATATTATATGAAAAAGAAGTGGTGAGAGTGGGCATCCATGTTCTGTTCCTGATTTTAGATGAAAGGCTTTCAGTTTTTCACCACTGAGTATGATTTTAACTGTGGGTTTGTCATAAATGACCTTTATTATGTTGAGATAGGCTGTATACCAGCTTTGATGAGAGTTTTTTTTTCTCATAAATAGTTGTTATCCTTTTGTTAATGTGGTGTAACACATTGATTAATTAGTGGATATTGAAACATCCTTGCATTCTGGAATAAATCGCACTTGATCACAGTGTATGATTCTTTTTATATATTGTTGAATTTGGTTTGGTAATATTTTGTTGAGGATTTCTGCATCCATATTCATCAGAGATTCCTGCCTGTAATTTTATTTTTTTGTAGTGTGTTTGGTTTAGGTATCAGGGTAATGGTGGCCTTGAAGAATGAATTTGGGATTGTACCCTCCTCTTCAATTTTTCAGAGTGGTTTTAGAAGGAGAGTTATTAGCTCTTCTTTAAATGTCTGGTAGAATTCCCCTGTGAATCTCTCTGGTCCTGGAGTTTTGTTTGCCGGGAAAATTTATTATTATTATTATTACAAACTTAATTTCACTATTAGTGTTTGGTCTGTTCACATTGCCTATTTCTACATGATTCAGGCTTTGAAGGTTGCATGTTTCTAGAAATATGCCAATTTCTTCTAGGTTTTCCAATTTGTTGGCATAGGAATGTAGTATTTTCCTAAAATGTTTTTGTATTTCTGTGATATCAATTATTTCTCCTCTTTCATTTCATGTTTTGTTTATTGTCCTCTCTCATTTCTCTTGATATGCCTAGCTGAAGATTTATCAGTATACTTAATCTTTTCAAAAGCACAGCTCTTGGGTTCATTGGTTTTTAAAATTTTTTATCTCTATTTTATTTATTGCCTCTCTGATCTGTATTATTTTCTTCCTTCTGATCACTTTGGGCTTTGTTTGTTCTTTTTCTAATTCTTTTAGATAGTAATTAAATTGTTTATTTGAGATTTTTCTTGTTTCTTGAGGTAAATCTGCATTGCTGTAAACTTCCCTTTTGCAACTGCTTTTGCTGAATCCCACAGATTTTGGAAAGTTGTGCTTTTATTTGTATTCTAATTTCCTCTTTGATTTCTTCACTGACTCTTGTTTTTTAGTAGCATGTTTATTCTCAAGGTGTTTACATTTTCCCCAATTTTCGTCCTGTAATTGATTTCTAGTTTCATACCATTGTGGATCAGAAAAAAAAACAAAAAAAAAACCTTGATGTAATTTCTGCCCTCTTAAATTTGTTGAAACTTGTTTTGTGGCCTAGCATGTGATCCATCCTAGAGAACATTCCATGTGCACTCGAATAGAATGTGTATTCTGCTGATGGAATGTCCTGTAGTTATCTATTAATTTCAACTGGTCTAATGTGTTATTTAAGGCCACATTTTCCTTACTGTTATTCTGTCTGGATAACCTGTTCATTTGTGTAAGTGGGGTGTTGAAGTCCTCTACTGTTATTGTTCTACTACTACAATTTCTCCCTCTATGTCTTTTAATATTTGTTTTGTATATGTAGGTGCTCATGTGTTAGGTGAATATATGTTAATGAATATAGTATCCTCTAATTGTATTCATCCCTTTGTCTTTATATAATGCCTTTCTTTGTCTTTTGTTATAGACTTTGTTTTAAAGTCTATTTGTCTGATAGGAGTATTGCTACCCCCCACTTTCTTGTTGTTTCTGTTTCCATGAAATACGTTTTTCTGTCCCCACAATTTCAATATGTATGTGTCTTTAGCTCTGAAGTGTCTCCTCAGAGCAGCATATTGATGGTTTCTGTTATTTTATTCAATCAGCCACCCTATGCCTGTTAATTGGAGGATTTATTCCATTACAGTTTAATGTGATTATTGATAGGTATGTACTTATTGTCATTTTGTTACTAGTTTTCTGGTTATTTTTGTACTTCTCTCTTCTTTTCTTCTTTTTTTTTTCCTTGTGGCTTGACGATTTTCTGTAGTCGTTTATGTTCCTTCCTCTCTAGTTTTTCTGTATATGTTGCAGGTGTTTGATTTGAGGTTACCATGGCATTCATATATGCTCACCTATAACTATATATACTTGATTTTAAACTGGTGATCATTTGAGTTCAGACTAGTTCTAAAAGATCTACATTTTGTACTCCCCTCCCCCACATTTTGTGTTTTTAATGCAATTATTTTGTATCTTGATGATTTTATCCCTTTACTGATCATTGTAGTTAGAGTTGATTTTATAATTTTTTATCTTTTAATTGTCATACTAGCATTTTAAGTAGTTGATCCTCAGCCTATATGATATATTTGCCTTACTGGTGTGATTTTTCCTTTCCTATAGATGCTTACTTCTTGTTATACCCTTTTCTTTTCTTTTTTTTTTTTTAATGCCTGGAAACTTGAGTACCAGATTTTTTAATTAATTTTTTTATTGAAGTATAGTTGATTCACAATGTTGTGTTAGTTTCAGCTGTACAGCAAATTGATTAAGATATATATATATATATATATATATATATATATATATATATATATATATATATATAATTTTTCAGATTCTTTTTCCCTTATAGGTTATTAGAAAATATTGAATATAGTTCTCTATGCTATATCCCCTTTGGTGACCATAAGTTTGTTTCCTATGTCTCTGGATCTATTTCTGTTTTCTGTATAAGTTCATTTGTATCATTTTCTTTTAGATTCCACATATAAGTGATAACATATGAGATTTTAACTTTTTAAGGAACCTCCAATTCTCCAAAGTGGCTGTACCAATTTACATGCCCAACAACAGTGAAGGAGGGTTCCTTTTTCACCACACCCTTTTCAGCATTTATTATTCATAGACTGATGATGTCCATTCTTTTTTAACATCTTTATTGGAGTATAATTGTTTTACAGTGGTGTGTTAGTTTCTGCTTTATAACAAAGTGAATCAGTTATACATATACATATATCCCCATATCTCTTCCCTCTTGCATCTCCCTCCCTCCCAACCCCCCACCCCACCCCTCTAGGTGGTCACAAAGCACCGAGCTTATCTCCCTGTGCTATGTGGCTGCTTCCCACTAGCTATTTATTTTACATTTGGTAGTGTATATACGTCCATGCCACTCTCTCATTTTGTCCCAGCTTACCCTTCCCCCTCCCCATATCCTCAAGTCCATTCTCTAGTAGGTCTGCGTCTTTATTCCCATCATGCCTCTAGATGTCCATTCTGACTGGTGTGAGCTGATACCTCATTGTAGTTTTGATTTGCATTTCTCTAATAATGAGAGATGTTAAGCATCTATTCACATGCCTTTTGACCATCTGTATGCCTTCTTTGGGGAAATGTCTATTTAGATCTTCTGCCAATTATTTGATTGGGTTATTTGTTTTTTGGATATTGAGCTGTATGAGCTGTTCATATATTTTAGATATTAATTCCTTGTCCATTGCATCATTTGTAGATATTTTCTCCCATTCTGTAGATTATCTTTTCATTTTGTTTGTGGTTTCCTTTCCTGTGCAAAAGCTTTTAAGTTTAATTAGGTCCCATTTGTTTATTTTTGTTTTTATTTCCATTACCCTAGGAGATGAATCCAAAAAGATACTGCTGCGATTTATGTCAAATAGAATTCTGCTTATGTTTTCCTCTTGGAGTTTTATAGTATCTGGTTTTACATTCAGGTACTTAATCCATTTTGGGTTTATTTTTGTGTGTGGTGTTAGAGAATGTTCTGGTTTCATTCTTTGACATGTAGCTATCCAGTTTTCCCAGCACCACTTATTGAAAAGTCTCTCTTTTCTCCAGTGTTCTTGCCTTCTTTGTTGTAGATTAATTGACCATATTTTTGTGGGTTTATTTCTGGGCTTTCTATCCTGTTGCACTTATCTATATGTTTGTTTTTGTGCTAGTACCAACTGTTTTGATGACTGTAGTTTTGTAATATAGTCTGACATTAGGGAGCATGATTCCTCCAACTCCATATTTCTTTCTCAAGATTGCTTTGGCAATTTGAGGTCTTTTGTATTTCCATACAAATTGTAAAATTTTTTGTTCTAGGTCTGTGAAAAATGCCATTGGTAATTTGATAGGGATTGCACTGAATCTGTAGATTGCCTTGGGTAGTATAGTCATTTTGACAACATTGATTCTTCTAATCCTGGAACACAGTATATCTTTCCATCTCTTTGTGTCATCTTCTATTTCTTTCATCAGCATCTTATAGTTTTCAGACTACAGGTCTTTTGCCTCCTTAGGTAGGTTTATTCCTAGGTATCTTATTCTTTTTGATATGATGGTAAATGAGATTGTTTCCTTAATTTATCTTTATGATCTTTCATTATTAGTGTATAGTAATGCAAGAGATTTCTGTGTATTAATTTTGTATCCTGCAACTTTACCTAATTCATTGATGAGCTCTAGTAGTTTTCTGGTCACGTCTTTAGGATTTTCTATGTATATTATCATGTCATCTGCAAACAGTGATAGTTTTTTTATTTTCCAATTTGGATTCCTTTTAGTTCTGTTTTCTTCTCTGATTGCCATGGCTAGAACTTCCAAAACTATGTTGAATAAGAATGGTGAGAGTGGACATCCTTGTCTTTTTCATGATCTTAGAGGAAATGCTTTCAGTTTTTCATCATTGAGAATGAAATTAGCTGTGGGTTTGTCATACATGGCCTTTATTATGTTGAGGTGGTTTTCCTCTCTGCTCTTTTCTGGAGAGTTTTTATCATAAATAGGTGTTGAACTTTATCCAAATCTTATTCTGCATTTATTGAGATGATCATATGTGGTGTATCACATTGATTGATTTGTGTATATTGAAGAATCCTTGCATCCCTGGGATAAATCTCACTTGACCATGGTGTATGATCCTTTTAATGTGTTGCTGGATTCAACTTGCTAGTATTTTGTTGAGTATCTTTGCATCTATGTTCATCAGTGATATTGGCCTGTAATTTTCTTTTTTGTGTGTGTGCTATCTGTATCTTGTTTTTGTATCAGGGTGGTGGTGGCCTCATAGAATGAGTTCAGAAGTGTTCCTTTCTCTGCAGTTTTTTGGAATAGTTTCAGAAGGATAGGTGAAAACTTTTCTCTAAATGTTTGATAGAATTCGCCTGTGAAGCCCTCTGGTCTTGGACTTTTGTTTGTTGGGAGTTTTTTAATCACAGATTCAACTTCAGTATGTGTAATTGGTCTGTTCATATTTCTGTTTCTTCCTGGTTCAGTCTTGGGATATTGTACCTTTCTAAGCATTTGTACATTTCTTCGAGGTTGTCCATTTTTTTGGCATATAGTTGCTTGTAGTAGTCTCTCATAGTCCTTTGTATTTCTGTGTTGTCAGTTTTAACTTCTTTTTCATTTGTAATTTTATTGATTTGGGTGCAAAGATGTTATAACATTTCTTTTAGGATAAGTTTAATATGAATGAACTCTTTTTAGTTTTTGGTTGTCTGAGGCTTTCTTTATTTCTCCCTCAATTCTAATCTTGCTGGGTTACAGGTTTTTCCTTTTTAGTATTTTGAATATATCATGCCACTCCCTTCTGGCCTGCAAAGTTTCTGCAGAAAACTTAGCTGATAGCCTTATGGGAGTTCCCTTGTATATGACACTTTGTTTTCTCTTGATGCCTTTAGAATTCTCTATTTATCTTTAAGTTTGTCATTTTAATGATGATATGTCTTGTTGTGGGTCTGTTTGGGATCATTTTGTTTGGGACTCTCTGTGCTTTCTTTACCTGGATTTCTGTTTCCTTCTTCAGGTTCAGGAATTATTCAGCCATAATTTCATCAAACACACTTTCAATCCTTTTATCTCTCTCTTCTCCTTCTCCCCTATAATGCAAATATTGGTGTGCTTGATATTGTCCCAGAGGTCCCTTAAATTGTTCGCATTTTTTTAATGTTTTTCTTTTTGTTGATCTGATTGGGAGATTTCCATTATTCTATCTTCAATATCACTTATGCAATCTTCTGTATCACCTAGTCTGATGTTAATTTCTTTTAGTATGTTTTTCACTTCAGTTATTGTATTCTTCAGTTATAAAGGGTTGTTTTTTATATTTTCTAGTTCCTTTTTAAAATTCTTACCATGTCCATCTATTCTTTCCCTAATTCAGTTAGCATTCTTATTACTAATACTTTGAATATCTAGTAAATTATTTCAGCTTTATTTTTTTTCCAGAGGTTTTCTCTTGTTATTCCCATCAAAACAAATTCCTGTCTTCTTATTTTACTTAACTTTATTTGTTTCTATGAAATTAAGTGAAACAGTTACTTATTATGGTCTTGAAGGGGTGTCCTTTCGTGGGAGCATCCCTATACTGTTTGTTTGTCCCCAGTGATATTGTTGGGAGAGCTGGATCTGATGTGAGCATGAGTTACATCTTTCCACAGGGTATGCTCACAGTTATCACCTTAGTAGGAGCTGAAGCTGGAGCTGACAAAGCTAGGGCCAGAGTGAGGTGTGCCAGGGTGTCTGCTTTGCTCAGTGGCCAGGACTACCTTATAGCGGAGGGGTTGGGTCCCAAGTTGCTGGAGTAGAAGTGCTTAGGGTTGGGTCTGAGCTGGCTTTGTTCCCTTTAAGTGTGTGCTCTCCCCCCATCCTAGCATCAGCACCCTCATCCCTGAGGGGAGAAGTGCTGGAGCAAGAAGAGATGGTTTGGGCACTTGGCATGGGTCTGGATGCTATGGATGTGGGATGTGGCAGCCCCAGCTGAGTAGAGTCCTGGAGTGCTTCTGCTATACTGCTTCAGTATGCACCAGTAATGGCTACTGCTGCCCCACTAAGATGCCACTCTGAGTCTGAGCCAGCTTTTCCACTCACAGCTGTTTTCCCTTCAGCCGCAGCAGCCTTTGCCCCAGTGTGGAGCTCTGTCATGAAGAAAGTGGTTCTTGGCTCAGGCTGGGGTGCACATTGAGGCAGCCACAGGAAACAGGCCAATGTCCCATGCAGTTTCCATCTGCCCTCTCCACACACAAGCATGTGTGCACTCCTCAAGGGTGGAGTCCAGGCTTCCAACAGCTCTCCTGTTAGTGCCACTGGTCCTCCAACCAACCAGCCAAGGAGTCTCGTCTTCCCAGTGTTGGATGCCATGGCTGGAGCACCCAATATGTGGTCCAAACCACTCACTCCCCAGGGAGGATCTCCACCCACCCTGTAATCCCCCTCTTCTTCTGAGGCCCCTCCCAAAGGTGCATCCTGGGAGGATTGCCATCTTGATTGCTTATCTTCCCTTCTTACACTATTCCATGTGATCTTTCTTACAGCCTTGGTTAAACCGGAGACTTTCTACCAGTTAGTTAATTTTCAGTGAGAATTGCTCCACATGTATATGTATTTTTGATGTGTTCATGGGGGGAGGTGAATTCCACATCCTCTTTTCCATCTTGATCTCATACATCAACAGTTTTGTTTATTGCTCAGAGGTCCTGGGAAAACCTTCACTCTTGGCCCTTAGGCTTTCTCACCTATAAAATGGGAGAGTTACAGGAGCTAGTACAAGGGATCATGAGGCCTAGAGCCCTATAATCTTCTATTGTGGAATTTATATCTTTAATGGCTTCTTTGCTTAGATGGCATTGATTAATTCTGGGAAGATGTTTTGAGGGAACTATTTGACTCTTGATAGGAGGTGCACTGTGGATTTTACCATATATCAGTTGGAAATTTTTGCCCACCAAGAAGGTGGTAGTGGGCTTCCCTGGTGGCGCAGTGGTTGAGAATCCGCCTGCCGATGCAGGGGACATGGGTTCGTGCCCTGGTCTGGGAGGATCCCACATGCCACAGAGCGGCTAGGCCCGTGAGCCATGGCTGCTAAGCCTGTGCGTCCAGAGCCTGTGCTCCACAACGGGAGAGGCCACAACAGTGAGAGGTCCTCTTACCGAAAAAAAAAAAAAAAAAAGAAGGTGGTAGCTGACTCATTAGGGACAAATAATCAGTGTTTCCAGAATCAGCTCTAGTACCATCAGAGATGGAACAATAGGAGATTCACCTGGTTGGTTACTTTGATTACTACTATCAAATTCTATAATTTTTTCTCTCTTTTGAGAGAATTAAATTTTGACATGATAATTCTCAAGTATCCATCTATAAATGGGTATGGGCAGAGGAACTAAGGAGAAAAAGCTGTGTATTTTTAAAGGGCCTAAACAAATGGGAAGAGGTTTATTAGAGTTCTCCAGTCTTTGAAATGTTTTAGTACTCAGAGGCAGGGGCTATTTTATGGTAATGAGGTTGAGTCTGGAGACTGTCACTCCAGCATCAGGACTAGAAGAAATTCATTTCCAATCTGGAGAAGTGTTCCTCCAAGATGATTAAGAGGGAGGACTGGGAAAAAACCCCATAGTTCCTCAAGGCACCATCATCGACAATTTGAAGCACACTTAAAAGGCTGATTAAAAGGCTGTAGGTGCCTAACATGCTTAAATTTGTAATAAGTGCTTTTCAATGTCTTGTTTTTGTGCAATAATAGCAGAAAGTAGGAGCTCTGGTTTCATTTAGGGGCCTTCATTTGCTGGATTTGAAGATTGTGGCAGTCATCCTTGGAGGTGACTCATCTAGAGTGAGAGAGAGCTGGTGTAACAGATCAACTAAATCTGAAGTGGACACAGTTTCCCATTCCATCCTGGGGTCCTTTTTACTAGAAGGGAAAGGTCCTGGTTCATATCATTAATAAACATAGAATTAAAAGCTACCCAGCTGATATCAAGGTCTGAAGGAAGCCCAGAATTTTCTTTAAAAATAATCAGAAGTCAATTGTAATAATCATGAACAGGTTCATCAGATTTTTGTGTGCAAGCTTGAATTTTGTTCCAAGCAACAGGCTTTGGAACCCTATGAATTGCTTGATGAAGTGACTTGCCTATTACCCAAGCCTGATCATATGATAAATTAGCAGGATGGTCTACCCTTTACAATGCTAGAGACCTTTCAGTATTTTCCTGATTTGTGTTTATCACCCAATGCTGGGCCTGGCCTTCCATGACAGTCATATGAACTAGCTGATAGAAGTCAGAGAAACCAGGTTGATAAGTTTGAATTCCTCAGCAAATTTGTGAGAAACTCAAGTTACTCTGAAAAAATCTTTAACAATGGCTTACTGTTCACCTTTAGTCCAGGGAATTAAAAGTTCAGTCTCTGGACCCACAGAAGGCTCAATTTTAAAGGGAAAGCTTCTGACAAGTTCAGAGGAAAAGAGTAGGGAGAGTTATAGAGAAAAGGGAAAGTTTGGCGGGAAAGTTAATATGGGAGAATTGAGGGTATAGAAGAGTTATAGGAAGTGTAGAAGGGAATAAGGATGATGGTGGTGGAGGTGGAATCTTGACATGAGGAGCCAAAGAGACAGGCAAGATGGTGCCAAAGGGGAACCTGAGACAAAAATACCAAGAAGAACCTAAAGCTTTGGGAGCCATTTTATCATTCTTTAATATTTTGTTTGCCCCATTAACCTTAAAATCTTATTTTTCAGTGAGGCAATTTTAGACTCCTAATAACATAGCGAAGCCTCAAACTATCAATTAAAATAAGTATTGAACTCAGTTCTGAAAGTTTTTGAGTTATTGTAGCCCAATTCATTTATAAGGAAATTAAGTTTAGGGATTTCAAATGTTCCCTATAATGGCCATTGATATTCTAAATTATCTTTGATCTGATCAGTCCAAATATTTAGAAATGCACATGTTAATACTGCCTTTCTTTTTTTTGGTGATGATTTTCTTTCTTTTTTTTTAATTAAAGTATAGTTGGTTTACAATATTGCCATAGTTTCAGGTGTACAGCAACATAGTTCAGTTATACATATATATTTTTTCCAGATTTTTCCATTATAGATTATTAACAGTTATCTGTGCTATACAGTAAACCCTTGTAATTTATCTATTTTATTTATGGCCATGTGCACCTGTTAATCCTATAATCCTAGTTTCTATTTCCCCTTTGGTGAACATAAGTTTGTTTACTATGTCTGTGAGTCTGTTTCTGTTTTGTAAATATATTCATTTGTACTATTGTTATATTCCACATATATGTTATATCATATATGTCTTTCTCTGACTTCATCAGTCTGATAATCTCTAGGTCCATCCATGTTGCTGCAAATGGCAATAGTTCATATTTTTATAGCTGAGTAATATTTCATCATATATATACACACATATACATATAATGTACCCCATCTTCTTTATCCATTCATCTGCTGATGGACACTTAGGTTGCTTCCATGTCTTAGCTATTGTAAATAATGCTGCTATGAACATTGTGACACATGTATATTTTTGAAGTAGATTTTTCGTGTTCTTCAGATACACACCCAAGAGTGGGATTGCTGGATCATGTGCTAATTCTATTTTTAGTTTTTTGAGGAACCTCCATACTTTGGCCATTTTAACAACATTAATTCTTCTAATCCAAGATTATGGTATCATTCCATTTTTTGACTCATCTTCACTTTGTTTTTTCAATGTTTTATAATTCTCAGCATATAGGGCTTTCATTTTATTTTTGTTATTTTTTAAATATTCACCAGTTTGTTTTATTATTTTATTTTTATTTTTGAATTTTATATTTTTATAAAGCAGGTTATTATTAGTTATCTATTTTATACATATTAGTGTATATATATATATCAATCCTAATCTCCCAATTCATCCCACCACCACCACCCCTGTCCCCCTCATTTCCCCCTTGGTGTCCATACATTTGTTCTCTACATCTGTGTCTCTATTTCTGCCTTGCAAACTGGTTCATCTGTACCATTTTTCTAGATTCCACATATATGCACTAATATATGATATTTGTTTTTCTCTTTCTATCATACTTCACTCTGGATGACAGTATCTAGGTCCATCCACATCTCTAAAAAAGATCCAATTTCATTCTTTTTATGGCTGAGTAATATTCCATTGTATATATGTACCACATCTTATTTATCCATTCATCAGTTGATGAGCATTTAGGTTGCTTCCATGACCTGGCTATTGTAAATAGTGCTGCAGTGAACATTAGGGTGCATGTGTGTTTTGGAATTATGGTTTTCTCTGGGTATATGCCCAGTAGTGGGATTGCTAGGTTATATGGTAATTTGATTTTGTTTTTTAAGGAACCTCCATACTATTCTCCATAGTGGCTGTATAAGTTTACATTCCCACCAACATTGCAAGAGGGTTCCCTTTTCTCCACACCCTCTCCAGCATTTGTTGTTTGTAGATTTTCTGATGATGCCCATTCTAACAGGAGTGAAGTGATACCTCATTGTATCACTAATTTCTCTAGTAATTAGTGATGCTGAGCAGCTTTTCATGTGCCTCTTGGCCATCTGTATGTCTTCTTTGGAGAAATATCTATTTAGGTCTTCAGCCCATTTTTGGATTGGGTTCTTTGTTTTTTTTTAAATATTGAGCTGCATAAGCTGCTTGTATTTTGAAGATTAATCCTTTGTCCACTGATTCGTTTGCAAATAATTTCTCCCATTCTGAAGGTTGTCTTTTGGACTTTTTTTTATTATTAGTTTCTGCTTTATAACAAAGTGAATCAGTCATAAATATACATCTGTTCCCACATCCATTCCCTCATGCATCTTCCTCCCTCCCACCCTCCACATCCCACCCCTCCAGGCGGTCACAAAGCACCGAGCTGATCTCCCTGTGCTCTGCGGCTGCTTCCCACTATCTATCTACCTTATGTTTGGTAATGTATATATGTCCATGCCTCTCTTTCACTTTGTCACAGCTTACCCTACCCCCTCCCCATATCCTCAAGTCCATTCTCAAGTAGGTCTGAGTCTTTATTCCTGTTTTACCCCTAGGTTCCTCATGACATTTTTTTCTTAAATTCCATATATATGTGTTAGCATATGGTATTTGTCTTTCTCTTTCTGACTTACTTCACTCTGTATGACAGACTCTAGTTCTATCCACCTCATTACAAATAGCTCAGTTTCGTTTCTTTTTATGGCTGAGTAATATTCCATTGTATATATGTGCCACATCTTTATCCATTCATCCGAGGATGGACACTTAGGTTGTTTCCAGCCCCGGGATATTGTGAATAGAGCTGCAATGAATATATTGGTACATGACTCTTTTTGAATTATGGTTTAATCAGTGTATATGCCTAGGAGTGGGATTGCTGGGTCATATGGTAGTTCTATTTTTAGTTTTTTAAGGAACTTCCATACTGTTCTCCATAGTGGCTGTACCAATTCACATTCCCACCAGCAGTGCAAGAGTGTTCCCTTTTCTCCACACCATCTTCAGCATTTATTGTTTCTAGATTTCTTGATGATGGCCATTCTGACTGGTGTGAGATGATATATCATTGTAGTTTTGATTTGCATGTCTCTAATGATTAATGATGTTGAGCATTCTTTCATGTGTTTGTTGGCAGTCTGTATATCTTCTTTGGAGAAATGCCTATTTAAGTCTTCTGCTCATTTTTGGATTGGGTTGTTTGTTTTTTTGCTATTGAGCTGCATGAGCTGTTTATGAATTTTGGAGATTAATCCTTTGTCAGTTGCTTCATTTGCAAATATTTTCTCCCATTCTGAGGGTTGTCTTTTGGTCTTGTTTATGGTTTCCTTTGCTGTGCAAAAGCTTTGAAGTTTCATTAATTCCCATTTGTTTATCTTTGTTTTTATTTCCATTTCTCTAGGAGGTGGGTCCAAAAGGATCTTGCTGTGATTTATGTCATAGAGTGTTCTGCCTATGTTTTCCTCTAAGAGTTTGATAGTTTCTGGCCTTAGATTTAAGTCTTTAATCCATTTTGAGCTTATTTTTGTGTATGGTGTTAGGGAATGATCTAATCTCATACTTTTACATGTCCCTGTCCAGTTTTCCAAGCACCACTTATTGAAGAGGCTGTCCTTTCTCCACTGTATATTCCTGCCTCCTTTATCAAAGATAAGTTGGCCATATGTGCGTGGGTTTATCTCTGGGCTTTCTATCCTGATCCACTGATCTATCTTTCTGTTTTTATGCCAGTACCACACTGACTTAATTACTGAAGCTTTGTAGTATGGTCTGAAGTCTGGGAGCCTGATTCCTCCAGCTCCGTTTTTTGTTCTCAAGATTGCTTTGGGTATTCGGGGTCTTTTGTTTTTCCAAACAAATTTTGAAATGTTTTGTTCTAGTTCTGTGAAAAATGCCAGTGGTAGTTTGATAGGGATTGCATTGAATCTGTAGATTGCTTTGGGTAGTAGAGTCATTTTCACAATATTGATTCTTCCAATCCAGGAGCATGGTATATCTCTCCATCTATTTGTATCATCTTTAATTTCTTTCATCAGTGTCTTATGATTTTCTGCATACAGGTCTTTTGTCCCCTTAGGTAGGTTTATTCCTACATATTTTATTCTTTTTGTTGCAATGGTAAATGGGAATGTTTTCTTGATTTCATTTTCAGATATTTCATCATTAATGTACAGGAATGCCAGAGATTTCTGTACATTAATTTTGTATCCTGCTACTTTACCAAATCCATTGATTAGCTCTAGTAGTTTTTCAGTAGCATCTTTAGGATTCTCTATGTATAGTATCATGTCATCTGCAAACAGTGACAGCTTTACTTCTTCTTTTCCCATTTGGATTCCTTTTATTTCCTTTTCTTCTCTGATTGCTGTGGCTAAAACTTCCAAAACTCTGTTGAATAAGAGTGGTGAGGGTGGGCAGCCTTGTCTTGTTCCTGATCTTAGTGGAAATGGTTTCAGTTTTTCACCATTGAGGACAATGTTGGCTGTGGGTTTGTCATATATGGCCTTCATTATGTTGAGGAAAGTTCCCTCTATGACTACTTTCTGCAGGGTTTTTATCATAAATGGGTGTTGAAATTTGTCGAAAGCTTTCTCTGCATCTATTGAGATGATCATATGGTTTTTCTTGTTCAACTTGTTAATATGGTGTATCACATTGATTCATTTGCATATATTGAAGAATCCTTGAATTCCTGGAATAAACCCCACTTGATCATGGTGTATGATCCTTTTAATGTGCTGTTGGATTCTGTTTGCTAGTATTTTGTTGAGGATTTTTTAATCTATGTTCATCAGTGATATTGGCCTGTAGTTTTCTTTTTTTGTGACATCCTTGCCTGGTTTTGGTATCAGGGTGATGGTGGCCTCGTAGAATGAGTTTGGGAGTGTTCCTTCCTCTGATATTGTTTGGAAGAGTTTGAGAAGGATGGGTGTTAGCTCTTCTCTAAATGTTTGATAGAATTCACCTGTGAAGCCATCTGGTCCTGGGCTTTTGTTTGTTGGAAGATTTTTAAGCACTGTTTCAATTTCAGTGCTTGTGATTGGTCTATTCATATTTTCTATTTCTTCCTGAGTCAGTCTTGGCAGGTTGTGCATTTCTAAGAATTTGTCCATTTCTTCCAGGTTGTCCATTTTATTGGCATAGAGTTGCTTGTAGTAATCTGTCATGATCTTTTGTATTTCTGCAGTGTCAGTTGTTACTTCTCCTTTTTCATTTCTAATTCTATTGCTTTGAGTCTTCTCCCTTTTTTTGTTGATGAGTCTGGCTAATGGTTTGTCAATTTCGTTTATCTTCTCAAAGAACCAGCTTTTAGTTTGGTTGATCTTTGCTATCGTTTCCTTCATTTCTTTTTCATTTATTTCTGATCTGATCTTTATGATTTCTTTCCTTCTGCTAAATTTGGGGTTTTTTTGTTCTTCTTTCTCTAATTGCTTTAGGTGCAGGGTCAGTTTGTTTACTCGAAATGTTTCCTGTTTCTTAAGGTGTGATTGTATTGCCATAAACATCCCCCTTAGAACTGCTTTTGCTGCGTCCCATAGGTTTTGGGTCGTCGTGTCTCCATTGTCATTTGTTTCTAGGTATTTTTTTTATTTCCTCTTCGATTTCTTCAGTGATCACTTCGTTATTGAGTAGTGTATTGTTTAGCCTCCATGTGTTTGTATTTTTTACGGATCTTTTCCTGTAATTGATGTCTAGTCTCATTGCATTGTGGTCAGAAAAGATACTTGATACAATTTCAATATCCTTAAATTTACCAAGGCTTGATTTGTGACCGAAGATATGATCTATCCTGGAGAATGTTCCATGAGCACTTGAGAAAAATGTGTATTCTGTTGTTTTTGGATGGAATGTCCTATAAATATCAACTAAGTCCATCTTGTTTAATGTATCATTTAAAGCTTGTGTTTCCTTATTTATTTTCATTTTGGATAATCTGTCCTTTGCTGAAAGTGGGGTGTTAAAGTCCCCTACTATGAGTGTGTTACTGTCGATTTCCCCTTTTATGGCTGTTAGTATTTGCCTTATATATTGAGGTGCTCCTATGTTGGGTGCATAAATATTTACAATTGTTATATCTTCTTCTTGGGTCGATCCCTCTATCGTTATGTAGTGTCCTTCTTTGTCTCTTCTAATAGTCTTTATTTTAAAGTCTATTTTGTCTGATATAAGAATTGCTAATCCAGCTTTCTTTTGATTTCCATTTGCATGGAATATCTTTTTCCATCCCCTTACTTACAATCTGTATGTGTCTCTAGGTCTGAAGTGGGTCTCTTGTAGACAGCATATATATGGGTCTTGTTTTTGTATCCATTCAGCCAATCTGTGTCTTTTGGTGGGAGCATTTAGTCCATTTACATTTAAGGTAATTATTGATATGTATGTTCCTATTCCTATTTCCTTAATTGCTTAGGGTTTGTTATTGTAGGTATATTCCTTCTGTTGTGTTTCTTGCCTAGAGAAGTTCCTTTAGCATTTGTTGTAAAGCTGGTTTGGTGGTACTGAACTCTCTCAGCTTTTGCTTGTCTGTAAATGTTTTAATTTCTCCATCAAATCTGAATGAGATCCTTGCTGGGTAGAGTAATCTTGGTTGCAGGTTTCTGTCCTTCATCACTTTAATTATGTCCTGCTACTCCCTTCTGGCTTGTAGAGTTTCTGCTGAGAGTTCAGCCGTTAACCTGATGGGAATTCCCTTGTGTGTTATTTGTTGTTTTTCCCTTGCTGCTTTTAATATGATTTCTTTGTGTTTAGTTTTTGACAGTATGATTAATATGTGTCTTGGCATATTTCTCCTTGGATTTATTCTGTATGGGACTCTCTGTGCCTCCTGGACTTGATTAACTATTTCCTTTCCCATATTAGGGAAGTTTTCAACTATAATCTCTTCAAATATTTTCTCAGTCTCTTTCTTTTTCTCTTCTTCTTCTGGAATCCCTATAATTCGAATGTTGGTGCATTTAATGTTGTCCCAGGGGTCTCTGAGACTGTCCTTTGTTCTTTTCATTCTTTTTTCTTTATTTTGCTCTGCAGCAGTTATTTCCACTATTTTATCTTCCACCTCACTTATCCGTTCTTCTGCCTCAGTTATTCTGCTATTGATCCCATCTAGTGTATTTTTCATTTCATTTATTGTGTTTTTAATCGATGCTTGATTCATCTTTAGTTCTTCTAGGTCCTTGTTAACTGTTTCTTGCATTTTGTCTATTCTATTTTCAAGATTATGGATCTTGGAAATAGAATCTTGGATCAGTGTTACTATCATTATTCTGAATTCTTTTTCAGGTAGACTGCCTATTACCTCTTCATTTGTTAGGTCTGGTAGGTTTTTATCTTGCTCCTTCACCTGCTGTGTGTTTTTCTGTCTTCTCATTTTGCTTATGTTACTGTGTTTGGGGTCTCCTTTTGGCAGGCTGCAGATTCGTAGTTCCCGTTGTTTTTGGTGTCTATCCCCAGTGGCTAAGGTTGTTTCAGTAGGTTGTGTAGGCTTCCTGGTGGGGGGGACTAATGCCTGTGTTCTGGTGGTTGAGGCTCGATCTTGTCTTTCTGGTGGACAGGTCCACTTCTGGTGGTGTGTTTTGGGTTGCCTATGGCCTTATTATGTTTTTAGGTAGCCTCTCTGCTAATGGGTGGGGTTGTGTTCCTGCCTTGCTAGTTGCTTGGCATAGGGTGACCAGCACTGTATCTTGCTGGTCGTTGACTGAAGCTGGGTGCTGCTGTTGAGATGCAGATCTCTGGGAGATTTTCGCTGCTTGATATTATGTGGAGCTGGGAGGTCTCTTGTGGACCCGTGTCCTGAAGTTGGCTCTCCCACTTCAGAAGCACAGCACTGACTCCTGGCTGCAGCACCAAGAGCCTTTCATCCACCCGGCTCAGAATAACAGGGAGAAAAAGTAGAAAGAAAGAATTAGTAGAAGAAAGTTAGAGAGAGGGAAAGAAAGGAAGAAGGGAAGAAAGGAAGGAAGGACAGAAGAAAGAAAGAAAGGAGGGAGGGAGGGAGGAATGATGGAAAGAAAGGAGGGAGGGAGGGAGAAATGAAAGCAAAAGGAAGAGTGAATGGAAGAAGGGAGGGAGGGAGGGAGGAAGGAAAGAAAGAAAGAAAGACAGGATGGAGGAAGGAAAGAAAAAGAAAGTGGAAAGAGAAGGGTGGGAGGGAGGGAGGGAGGAAAGAAAAAGAAAGAAGGAAAGCCGGAGCAGAGGGAGGGAGGGAGGATGGGAATGTAGGAAAAAAAGAAAGAGCAGGTAAAGTAAAATAGAATAAAGTTTGAAATATAGTAGTGTTATTAAAATTAAAAAGTAATTATTGAATAAAAAACGGACCGATAGAACCCTGGGACATATGGTGGAATCAAAGCTATACAGAGAGAATCTTACACAGAAGATTACACATACACATTCACAAAAAGAGAGCAGGGGGAAAAATCAAAAATCTTGCTCTCCAAGTCCACCTCCTCAATTTGGGATAATTTGTTGTAAAAAAAGGAAAAGGGGGGAAAGTCTTAAATCTTGTCCTCAAAGTCCACTTCCTCAATTTGGGATGATTTGCTGTCCATTCATGCACTCCACAGACGCAGGGCACATCAAATGGACCGTGGAGCTTTAATCCGCTGCCTCCGAGGCTGCACAGAGAGATTTCCCTGTCCCTGCTCTCACAGCTCCCGGGTCTCAGCCTTGGACCTGGCCCCGCCTCTGCGCGTAGGTCGCTGGAGGCCGTCCGTTCTTCGCTCAGACAGGACGGGTTTAAAGGAGCCGCTGATTCGGGGGCTCTGGCTCACTCAGGCAGAGGGGAGGGAGGGGCACGGCAGTGGCGGGGTGCACAGGCCCCCCGGAAGGTGGGGTGGACAGTGACCCGCGCTCGGCACACAGGCCCCGCGGCGGCCGCAGCGGCAGCGGTGGCAGCAGCAGCCCCAGCGTCCCACGCCCGTCTCCGAGGTCCGCGCCTTACCCGCGGCTTGCGCCTGTCTCCGGCGCTTCCCCAAGCAGCCCTCTTAATGCCCTCTCCTCGCGCACAAGGAAACAAAAGGGAAAAAAGTCTCTTGCCTCTTTGGCAGCTCCAGACCCTTTCCCCGGACTCCCTCCGGGCTAGCCGTGGTGCACTAACCCCTTCAGGCTCTCTTCCTGCTGCCAGCCCCAGTCCTCTCCCTGTGCTCCGACTGAAAGCCAATACCCGAGCCTCAGCTCCCAGCCCCGCCCGCCCCAGCGCCCAAGCAGACAAGCCTCTCGGGCTGGTGTGTGCCTGAGGGCACCGGTCCTCTGTGCCAGAATCTCTCCGCTTTGCCCTCCGCACCCCTGTTTCTGTGCTCTCCTCCACTACTCCGAAGCTTTCCCCCTCCGCCACCTGCAGTCTCTGCCCATGAAGGGGCTTGTAGTGTGTAGAAAACTTCCCTCCTTTACGGCTCCTTCCCACTGGTGCAGGTCCCGTCCCTATCCTATTGGCTCTGTTTACTCTTTTTTTCTTTTACCCTTCCCAGGTATGTGGGGAGTTTCTTGCCTTTTGGGGGGTCTGAGGTCTTCTGTCAGCATTCAGTAGGTGTTCTGTAGGAGTTGTTCCACGTGTAGATGAATTTCTGATGTATCTGTCGGGAGGAAGGTGATCTCCACGTCTTACTCTTCCACCATCTTCTCTGTAGCTCTCTTTTGGTCTTGTTTGTAGTTTCCTTTGCTTTGCAAGAGCTTTGAAGTTTCATTATGTCCCATTTGTTTATTTTTGTTTTTATTTCCATTACTCTAGGAAGTGGATCAAAAAAGATCTTGCTGTGATTTATGTCAAAGTGTGTTCTTCCTATGTTTTCCTCTAAGAATCTTGTAGTGTCTGGTCTTACATTTAGGTCTCTATACCATTTTGAGTTTATTTTTGTGTATGGTGTTAGGGAGTGTTCTAATTTCATTCTTTCACATGTAGCTGTCTAGTTTTCCCAGCACCACTTATTGAAGAGACTGTCTTTTATCCACTGTATATCCTTGACTCCTTTGTCATAGATTAGTTGACCATAGGTGCGTGGGTTTATCTCTGGGCTTTCTATCCTGTTCCATTGATCTATATTTCTGTTTTTGTGCCAGTACAATATTGTCTTAATTACTATAGCTTTGTAGTATAGTCTGAAGTCAGGGAGTCTGATTCCTCCAACTCCGTTTTTTATCCTCAGATTGCTTTGGCTATTTGGGGTCTTTTGTGTCTCCATACAAATTTTAAGATATTTTGTTCTAGTTCTGTAAAAAATGCCATTGGTACTTTGATAGGTATTGCATTGAATCTGTAGATTGCTTTGGGTAGTATAGTCATTTTCACAATACTGATTATTCCAATCCGAGAACATGGTATATCTCTCCAATTGTTTGTGTCAATTTTTTTGGGTGTGTTGTGTGTGTGTGTAAATCACTTTTAATTCATGTATAGAAGTTAAAGACAAAAGTATAAAAAAATCAATAACTATAACAATATGTTAACGGATACACAATATAAAAAATTGTAATTCATGACATCAATGACAGAGTGTGGGCAGGGAGATTCTGCTTTATAACAAAATGAATCAGTCATACATATACATATGTTCCCATATCTCTTCCCTCTTGCTTCTCCCTCCCTCCCACCCTCCGTATCCCACCCATCTAGGTGGTCACAAAGCACCGAGCTGATCTCCCTGTGCTATGGGGCTGCTTCCCACTAGCTATCTGTTTTACGTTTGGTAGTGTATACATGCCTATGCCACTCTCAGATTTTGTCACAGCTTACCATTCCCCTTCCCGATATCCTCAAGTCCATTCTCTAGTAGGTCTGTGTCTTTATTCCTGTCTTACCGCTAGGTTTTTCATGACATTATTTTTTCTTAAATTCCATATATATCTTTTAGCATATGGTATTTGTCTTTCTCTTTCTGACTTACTTCACTCTGTATGACAGACTCTAAGTCCATCCACCTCATGACAAATAGCTCAATTTCTTTTTATGGCTGAGTAATATGGCATTGTATATATGTGCCACATCTTCTTTATCCATTCATCCATGATGGACACTTAGGTTCTTTCCATCTCCTGCCTATTGTAAATAGAGTTGCAATGAACATTTTGGTACATGACTCTTTTTGAATTATGGCTTTCTAAGGGTATAGGCCCAGTATTGGGATTGCTGGGTCAGATGGTAGTTCTCTTTGTAGTTTTATAAGGAACCTCCATACTGTTCTCCAGAGTGGCTGTACCCATTCACATTCACACGAGCAGTGCAAGTGTTCCCTTTTCTCCACACCCTCTCCAGGATTTATGGTTTCTAGATTTTTTGATGTTGGCCATTCTGCTTGGTATGAAATGATATCTCATAGTAGTTTGGACTTGAATTTCTGTAATGATTAATGATGTTGAACATTTCATGTGTTTTTTGGTAGTCTGTATATCTTCTTTGGAAAAATGTCTATTTAAGTCTTCTGCCCATTTTTGGAATGGGTTGTTTGTTTTTTTCTTATTGAGCTGCATGAGCTGATTATAAATTTTAGAGATTAATCCTTTGTCAGTTGCTTCATTTGCAAATATTTTAGCCCATTCTGATGGTTGTCTTCTCGTCTTGTTTATGGTTTCCTTTGCTGTGTAAAAGCTTTGAAGTTTCATTAGGTCCCATTTGTTTATTTTTGTTTTTATTTCCATTTCTCTAGGAGGTGGTTCAAAAAGGATCTTGTTCTGATTTATGTCATAGAGTGTTCTGCCTATGTTTTCCTCTAAGAGTTTGATAGTTTCTGGCCTTTTATTTAGGCCTTTAATCCATTTTGAGCTTCTTTTTGTGTATGGTGTTAGGGAGTGATCTAATCTCATACTTTTACATGTACCTGTCCAGTTTTCCAAACACCACTTATTTAAGAGGCTGTCCTTTCTCCAGTGTACATTCCTTCCTCCATGATCAAACATAAGGTGACTATATGTGCGTGGGTTTACCTCTGGGCTTTCTAATCTGTTCCATTTATCTATATATCTGTTTTTGTGACAGTACCGTAGTGTATTGATTACTCTAGCTTTGTAGTATAGTCTGAAGCCAGGGAGCCTGATTCCTCCAGCTCCATTTTTTATTCTCAAGATTGCTTTGACTATTCGGGGTCTTTTGTGTTCCCAAACAAATTTTGAAATTTTTTGTTCTAGTTCTATGAAAAATGCCAGTGGTAGTTTGAAAGAGATTCATTGAATCTGTAGATTGCTTTGGGTAGTCGAGTCATTTTCACAATGTTGATTCTTCCAATCCAAGAACATGGTATATGTCTCCATCTATTTGTATCATTTTTAATTTATTTCATCAGTGTCTTATAATTCTCTGCATACAAGTCTTTTGTCTCCTTAGGTAGGTTTATTCCTAGATATTTTAATCTTTTTGTTGCAGTGGTAAATGGGAGTGATTTCCTGATTTCACTTTCAGATTTTTCATCATTAATGTATAGGAATGCCAGAAATATCCGTGCATTAATTTTGTATCCTGCTACTTTCATAAATTCATTGATTAGCTCTAGTTGTTTTCTGGTGGCATCTTTAGGACTCTCTATGTATAGTATCATGCCATCTGCAAACAGTGACAGCTTTACTTCTTCTTTTCCAATTTGGATTCCTTTTATTTCTTTCTCTTCTCTGATTGCTGTGGATATAACTTCCAAAACTCTGTTGAATAAGAGTGGTGAGAGTGGGCAAACTTATCTTGTTCCTGATATTAGTGGAAATGGTTTCAGTTTTTCAATTTTGAGGACCATGTTGACTGTGGTTTTGTCATATATGGCCTTTGTTATGTTGAGGAAAGTTCCCTCTCTGACTACTTTCTGCAGGGTTTTTATCATAAATGAGTGTTGAATTTTGTCAAAAGTTTCTCTGCATCTATTAAGATGATCATAAGTTTTTTCTCCTTCAATAATTTAATATGGTGTATCACGTTGATTGATTTGCATATATTGAAGAATCCTTTCATTCCTGAAACAAACCCCACATGATCATGGTGTATGATCCTTTTAATGTGCTCTTGGATTCTGTTTGATAGTATTTTGTTGAGGATTTTTGCATCTATGTTCATTAGTTATATTGGTCTGTAGTTTTCTTACTTTGTGACATCCTTGCCTGGTTTTGGTATCAGGGTGATGGTGGCCTCATAGAATGAGTTTGACAGTGTTCCTCCCTCTGCTATACCTTGGAAGAATTTGAGAATGAGTATTAGCTCTTCTCTAAATGTTTGAAAGAATTCGCCTGTGAAGCCATTTGGTCCTGGGCTTTTGTTCGTTGGAAGATTTTTAATCCCAGTTTCAATTTCAGTGCTTGTGATTGTCTGTTTATATTTTCTATTTCTTTCTGATTCAGTCTTGGCAGGGTGTGCATTTCTAAGAATGTGTCCATTTCTTCCAGGTTGTCCATTTTATTGGCATAGAGTTGCTTGTAGTAATCTCTCATGATTTTTTGTATTTCTTCAGTGTCAGTTGTTACTTCTCCTTTTTCATTCCTAATTCTATTGATTTAAATCTTCTCCCTTTTTTCTTGATGAGTCTGGCTAATGGTTTATCAATTTTGTTTATGTTCTCAAAAAACCAGCTTTTAGTTTTACTGATCTTTGCTATCGTTTCCTTCATTCATTTTTCATTTATTTCTGATCTGATCTTTATGATTTCCTTCCTTCTGCTTATGTTGTTTTTTTGTTGTTGTTTTTGTTGTTGTTATTGTTGTGCTTCTTGCTCTAATTGCTTTAAGTTCAAGGTTAGGTTGTTTATTCGAGATGTTTCCTGTTTCTTAAGGTAGGATTGTATTACTATAAATTTCTCTCTTAAAACTGGTTTTGCTGCATCCCATAGGTTTTGGGTCGTCATCTCTCCATTATCATTTGTTTCTAGGTATTTTTTGATTTCCCTTTTGATTTCTTCAGTGATCACTTCATAATTAACTAACGTATTGTTTAGGCTCCATGTGTTTGTATTTTTTACAGATCTTTTCCTGTAATTGATATCTAGTCTTATAACATTGCTTCCAGAAAAGATACTTGATAAAATTTCAATTTTCTTAAATTTACCAAGGCTTGATTTGCGACCCAAGATATGATCTATCCTGGAGAACGTTCCATGAGCACTTGAGAAAAATGTGTACTCTGTTGCTTTTGGATGGAATGTCCTATAAATATCAATTAAGTCCATCTTGTTTAATGTATCATTTAAAGCTTGTGTTTCCTTATTTATTTTCATTTTAGATGATCTGTCCATTGGTGAAAGTGGGGTGTTAAAATCCCCTACTATGAATGTGTTACTGTTGATTTCCCCTTTTATGGCTGTTAGTATTTGCCTTATGTATTGAGGTGCTCGTATGTTGGGTGCATAAATATTTACAATTGTTATATCTTCTTCTTGGTTCAATTCCCTGATCATTATGTAGTGGCCTTCTTTGTCTCTTCTAATAGTATTTATTTTAAAGTCTATTTTTTCTGATATGAGAATTGCTACTCCAGCTTTCTTTTGGTTTTCCTTTGCATGGAATATCTTTTTCCATCCCCTTAATTTCAATCTGTATGTGTCTCTAGGTCTGAAGTGGTCTCTTGTAGACAGCATATATATGGGTCTTGTTTTTTTTTTTAATCCATTCAGCCAATCTGTGTCTTTTGGTGGGAACATTTAATCCATTTACATTTAAGGTAATTATCGATATGTGAGTTCATATTCCCATTTTCTTACTTGCTGTGTTTGTTATGTAGGTCTTTTCCTTCTCTTTTGTTTCTTTCCTAGAGAAGATCCTTTAGCATTTATTCTAAAGTTGATTTGGTGGTGCTGAACTCTCTCAGCTTTTGCTTGTCCGTAAATGTTTTAATTTCTCCATCAAATCTGAATGAGATCCTTGCTGTGTAGAGTAAACTTGGTTGTAGGTTTTTGTCCTTCATCACTGTAAATATGTCCTGCCAGTCCCTTCTGGCTTGCAGAGTTTCTCCTGAAAGATCAGCTGTTAACCTTATGGGGCTTCCCTTGTTGTGTTATTTGTTGTTTTTCCCTTACTGCTTTTAATATATTTTGTTTGCATTTAATTTTTGACCATTTGATTAATGTATGTCTTTGCGTGTTTCTCCTTGGTTTTATCCTGTATGAGACGGTCTGTGCTTCCTGGACTTCATTATTTCCTTTCCCATATTAGGGAAGTTTGCAACTATAATCTCTTCAAATATTTTCTCAGTCCCTCTCTTTTTCTCTTCTTCTTCTGGAACACCTATAATTCAAACGTTGGTGCATTTAATGTTGTTCCAGAGGTCTATGAGACCGTCCTCAGTTCTTTTTATTCTTTTTTCTTAATTCTGCTCTGCAGTAGTTATTGCCACTAATTTATATTCCAGATCACTTATCCGTTTGTCTGCCTCAGTTATTCTGCTATTGATTGCTTGTAGAGTATTTTTAATTTCATTTATTTTGTTGTTCATCATTGCTTGTTTCATCTTTATTTCTTCTAGGTCCTTGTTAAATGTTTCTTGCATTTTGTCTATTCTATTTCCAAGATTTTGGATCACCTTTACTATCATTATTCTGAATTCTTTTTTCAGGTAGACTGCCGATTTCCTCTTCATTTGTTAGGTCTGGTGGGTTTTTATCTTGCTTCTTCATCTGCTGTGAGTTTTTTCTGTCTTCTCATTTTGCTTATCTTATTGTGTTTGGGGTCTCTTTTTTGCAGGCTGTAGGTTCGTTGTTCCCATTGTTGTTGGTGTCTGTTCCCAGTGGCTAAGTTGGTTCAGTGGGTTGTGTAGGTTTCCTGGTGGAAGGAACTAGTGCCTGTGTTCTGGAAGATGAGGCTGGATCTTGTCTTTCTGGTGGGCAGGTCCACATCTGGTGGTGGGTTTTTCGGTGTCTGTGGACTTATTATGATTTTAGGCAGCCTCTCTGCTAATGGGTGTGTTGTGTTTCTGTCTCGCTAGTTGTTTGGCATAGGGTGTCCAGCACTGTAGCTTGCTGGTCGTTGTGTGAAGCCAGGTGTTGGTGTTGAGATGGAGATCTCTGGGTGATTTTCGCCATTTGAGATTATGTGGAACTGAGAGGTCTCTTGTGGACCAGTGTCCTGAAGTTGGGTCTCCCACCTCAGAAGCACAGCACTGACTCCTGGCTGCAACACCAAGAGCCTTTCATCCACACGCCTCAGAATAAAAGGGAGAAATATTAGAAAGAAAGAAAAGGAAGAAAGAAAGAGAGAGAGAAAGAGAGATAGAGAGAAAGAAAGAAAGAAAAAAGAGGATAAAAGAATAGAAAATAAAGTAAGGTAAAAAAATTAAGTTATTAAAATAAAAATATAATTATTAAGAAAAAATATTTTTCAAAAGTAAAAAAAAAAAAAAAAAGGATGGATAGAACCCTCGGACAAATGGCGTAAGCAAAGCTATACAGACAAACTCTCACACAGAAGCATACACATACACACTCACAAAAAGAAGAAAAGGTTAAAAAATAATATATCTTCCTCTCAAAGTCCACCTCCTCAATTTGGGATGATTCGTTGTCTATTCAGCTATTCTACAGATGCAGGGTACATTCAGTTGATTGTGGAGATTTAATCAGCTGCTCCTGAGGCTGCTGGGAGAGTTTTCCCTTTCTCTTCTTTGTTCACACAGCTCCCAGGGTTTAGCTTTGGATTTGTCCCCACCTCTGCTGTAGGTCGCTGGAGGGCGTCTGTCCTTCACTCAGACAGGACGGGGTCAAAGGAACATCTGATTCAGGGGCTTTGGCTCACTCAGGCTGTGGGGAGGGAGGACTACGGAGTGTGGGGCAAGCCTGCAGTGGCAGAGGCCAGAGTGACATTGCACCAGCCTGAGGCGCGCCTTGCATTCTCCCGGGGAAGTTGTCCCTGAATCTCGGTACCCTGACAGTGGTGGGCTGCACAGGCTCCCAGGAGGTGAGGTGTGGAGAGTGACCTGTGCTCGCACACAGGTTTCTTGGTGGTGGCAGCAGCAGCCTTAACATCTCATGCCCGTCTCTGTGGTCTGTGCTATTAGTCACGGCTCTCACCTGTCTCTGGAGCTCCTTTAACCAGTGTTCTTAATTCCCTCTCCTTGTGCACCAGGAAACAAAGAAGGAAGAAAGAGTCTCTTGCCTCTTTGGCAAGTCCAGAGTTTTCCAGGACTCTCTCCTGGCTAGCCATGGTGCACTAACCCCTTCAGGCTGTTTTCTTGCCACCAGTCCTCTCCCTGCGCTCCGACCGAAACCCGAGTCTCAGCTCCCAGCTCCGCCTTCCCCGGAGGGTAAGCACACAAGCGTCTCAGGCTGGTGATTGCTGGTCAGCACCAATCCTCTGTGTGGAAATCCCTCTGCTTTGCCCTCTGCACCACTGTTGCTGTGCTCACCTCCATGGCTCTGAAGCTCACTCCCTTGCACCACCCTCAGTCTCCGCCCATGAAGGGGCTTCTAGTGTGTGGAAACCTTTCCTCCTTCATGGCTCCCTCTCACTGGTGCAGGTCCCATCTGTATTCTTTTGTCTCTGTTTATTCTTTTTTTCTTTTGCCCTACCCAGGTATGTGGGGAGTTTCTTGCCTTTTGGGAGGTCTCAGGTCTTCTGCCAGCGTGCAGTAGGTGTTCTGTAGGAGTTGTTCCACGTGTAGATGTATTTCTGATATATCTGTGGGGCAGAAGGTGATCTCCACATCTTACTCTTCTGCCATCTTCCTCTTACTGTTCTGCCATCTTCCAAAAGATTGTTTGTGTCATCTTTGATTTCTTTCATCAGTGGCTTATTGTTTTCTGAATTCAGGTCTTTTACCTCCTTAGGTAGGTTTATTCCTAGGTATTTTATTCTTTTTGTTGCAATGGTGAATGGAACTGTTTCCTTAATTTCTCTTTCTGATCTTTCATCATTAGTGTATAGGAATGCCAGAGATTTCTGTGCATTAATTTTGTAACCTGAAACTTTACCAAACTCATTGTTTAGCTGTAGCAGTTTTCTGGTGGCATCTTTATGATCCTCTATGTAATATATCATGTCATCTGCAGAAAGTGACCATTTTACTTCTTTTCCAATTTGTATTCCTTTTATTTCTTTTTCTTCTCTGATTGCCACGTGTAGGACTTCCAAAAGTATGTTGAATAAAAGTGGCAAGACTGTACATGCTTGTCTTCTTCCTGATCTTAGAGGAAATGCTTTCAACTTTTCACTGTTGAGTTAGTTGTGGGTTTGTCATATATGGCCTTTATTTTGTTGATGTATATTCCCTCTATACCCACTTTTGGGAGAGTTCTTATCATAAATGGGTTTTAAATTTTATCCAAAACTTTTTCTGCATCAATTGAGATAATCATATGATTTTATTCTTCAATTTATTAATGTGATGTATCACACTGATTGATTTGTTGATATGAAAAATCCTTGCATCTTTGGGATAAATCCCATCTGATAATGGTGTATGGTCCTTTTTAATGTATTGTCAGATTTGGTTTGCTAGTATTTTTTTACACATTTTTGTGTGTCTGTTTATCAGTGATATTGGCCTGCAATTTTCTTTGTCTGTTTTATCTTTGGTTTTAGTATCAGGGTAATGGTGGCCTCACAGATTGAGTTAGGAAGTATTCATTCATTTGTAATGTTTTGGAATACTTTCAGAAGGGTAGGTGTTAACTGTTCTTTAAATGTTTGATAGAATTTGTCTGTAAAACCATCTGGTCCTGGACTTTTGTTTGTTGGAAGTTATAAAATTACAGATTCAATTTAAGTATGTGTAATGGTTGTGTTCATATTTTCTATTTTTTCCTGGTTCAGTTTTGGGAGACTGTACCTTTCTAAGAATTAGTCTATTTCTTTTAGTTTGTACATTTTTTTGGCACATAGTTGCTTGCAGCTTATGGTCCTTTGTATTTCTGTGGTGTCCATTATAACTTCTTTTTCATTTCTAATTTTATTGACTTAGGCCCTTTTCTTCTTGAGGAGTCTAGCTGAAGGTTTATCATTTATGTTTACCTTTCACAGAACCAGCTTTTAGTTTCATTGATCTTCTCTATTGTTTTTTTCTTCTCTATTTCATTTATTTCAGCTCTGATCTTTATGATTTATTTCCTTCTACTAACGTTGGGTTTTGTTTTTTTTTCCTCTGTTTGCTTTAGGTGTCAGGGTGGATTGTTTATTTGAGATTTTTCTTGTTTCTTGACATAAGCTTGTATTACTATAAACTTCCCTCTTAGAACTGCTTTTTCTGTGCCCCATAGGTTTTGAATCATCATATGTTCATTTTCATTTGTCTCTAGGTATTTTTTTTATTTTCCCTTTGATTTCTTCATTAATCCTTTGGATGTTTAGTAGTATATTTTTAACCCTCCACATGTTTCTGTTTTTTGCAGGTTTTTCCTTTTTTTTTTTTTTTTTTTTTTGTAGTTGATTTCCAGTCGCATAATGTTGTGGCAGGAAAAGATGTTTGATATGATTTCAGTTGTCTTAAATTTACTGAGGCTCACTTTGTGGCCGAGCATGTGATCAGTCCTGGAGAATTTTCCATGTGCACTTGAAAAGAATGTGTATTCTGCTTTTGGATGGAAAGCTCTATATGTATCAATTAAGTCTATCTGGTTTACTGTTTCATTTAAGGCCGGTGTTTCCTTACTGATTTTTTGTCTGGGTGATTTGTCAATTGATGAAGGTGGGTGTTGACAACTTGTGACTTCTTCTGCTGGGAGGGCGTGGGTAGTATAGCTCAGGGAAGTAAGACCTTCTCGCTTTGAGACTCCTCAGCAATCATTCAGTCCTTGATTTAGATGTTGCACAGGAGCCACAAGGAGGAGAATGGAGAATGAAGATGACGATTTTTCTTTCCAAGTGTTGATTCTGTCTGAGACTCCGGATGTGAGATGCACTAATAATAGTTCATACTTCACAGAGTCAATCTGAGGATTAACAAGAAAATCCAAGTAACATAGCACAAACCTTGGCACTTGCTGTGTGACTGACTGACAGGGTCTTGGTGCTCTGGCCGGGTACCAGGCCTGAGCCTCTGAGGTGAGAAAGCCGAGTTCAGAACATTGGTCCACAAGAGACATCCTGGCTATACATAATATCAAACAGTGAAAGCTCTCCCAGAGATCTCCATCTCAGTGCTAAGACCCAGCTCCACTCAATGACCAGCAAGCTACAGTGCTGGGCACCCATGCCATACAAGTAGAAAGACAGGAACAGAACCCCAACCAATTAGCAGAGGGGCTGCCTAAAATCATAAAGTTCACAAACACCCCAAAACACACCACAGGACGTGGTTCTGCCCACCAGAAAGACAAGATCCAGCCTTATCCACCAGGAAGTCTACACAACCCACTGAACCAACCTTAACCACTGGGAGCAGACACCAAAAACAATGGGGAGTATGAACCTGCAGCCTGCGAATAGGAAACCCAAACACAGTAAGTTAAGCAAAATGAGAAGAAAGAGAAACACACAGCAGATGCAGGAGCAAGGTGAAAACCCACCAGACAAAACAAATGAGGAGGAAATAGGCAGTCTACCTGAAAAACAATTCAGAGTAATGAGAGTAAAGATGATCCAAAATCTTGGAAATAGAAAGGAGAAAATAAAAGAAATGTTTAACAAGGAGCTAGAAGAACTAAAGAGAAAACAAACACTGATGAACAATACAAGAAATGAAATTAAAAATTCTCTAGAAGAAATCAATAGCAGAATAACTGAGGCAGAAGAATACAGAAGTG
Source organism: Mesoplodon densirostris (assembly GCF_025265405.1). Lineage (NCBI taxonomy): Eukaryota > Metazoa > Chordata > Mammalia > Artiodactyla > Ziphiidae > Mesoplodon > Mesoplodon densirostris. The sequence goes on along the minus strand of NC_082665.1, from coordinate 88,129,065 downwards.
ACCAGGACAATAAAATAGTGGAAATAACTACTGCAGAGCAGAATAAAGAATAAAGAATGAAAACAATGGAGAACTGTCTCAGAGACAACTGGGAAAACATTAAACACACCAATATTCAAATTATAGGGGTTCCAGAAGAAGAAGAGAAATTAAAAGGGACTGAGAAAATATTTGAAGAGATTATAGTTGAAAACTTCCCCAATATGGAAAGGAAATAGTCAATCAAGTCAAGGAAGTGCAGAGAGTTCCATACAGGAAACATGCCAAGACACATATTAATCAAACTATCAAAAATTAAATACAAAGAAAATATATTAAAAGCAGCAAGGAAAAAGCAACCAATAACATACAAGGGAATCCCTGAGAGGTTAAAAGCCGATCTTTCAGCAGAAACTCTGCAAGCCAGATGGGAATGGCAGGACATATTTTAAGTGATGAAAGGGTAAAACCAACAATCAAGATTATTCTACACAGCAAGAATCTCATTCAGATTCGACAGAGAAATTAAAGCCTTTACAGACAAGTAAAAGTTAAGAGGATTCAGCACCAGCAAACCAGCTTCACAATAAATGCTAAAGGAACTTCTCTAGGCAGGAAACACAAGACAAGGAAAAGACCTACAAAAACAACCCCAAAACACTTAAGAAAGTGGTAATAGGAACTAACATATCAATAATTATCTTAAATATAAATGGATTAAATGCTCCAATAAAAGACATAGACTGGCTAAATGGATAAAAAAACAAGACCTGTATATATGCTGTCTACAAGAGACCCACTTCAGACCTAGGAACACATACAGACTGAAAGTGAGGGAATGGAAAAAGATATTCCATGCAAATGGAAATCAAAAGAAACCTGGAATAGCAATACTTATATCAGACAAAATAGACTTTAAAATAAGGACTATTACAAGAGACAAAGAAGGACACTGCATAATGATCAAGGGATCAATCCAAGAAGTGGATATAACAATTGTAAATATTTATGTGCCCAATGTAGAAGCACCTCAATACATAAGGCAAATGCTAACAGATATACAAGCAGAAATCAACAGTAACACAATAATAGTAGGGGACTTTAACACCCTACTTTTGCCATAGACAGATCATACAAAATGAAAATAAACAAGGAAATAAAAGCTTTAAATGACATTAGACAAGACAGAAATAGTTGATATTTATAGGACATTCCATCCAAAAACAACAGAAAACACTATCTTCTCAAATGCTCATGGAATATTCTCTAGAATAGATCATATCTTGGGTCACAAATCAAGCCTTGGCAAATTTAAGAAAATTGAAATTCTATCAAGTATCATTCCTGAGCACAATGCTATGAGACTAGATATGAATTACAGGAAAAAACTGTAAAAAATACAAAGACATGGAGTCTATACAATACACCACTAAATAACCAAGAGGTCACTGAAGAAATCAAAGAGGAAATGTAAGGATACCTAGAAACAAATGACAATGAAATCACAATGAACAAAATCCTATGGGATGAAGCAAAAGCAGTTCTAAGAGGGAAGTTTATAGCAATACAGTCTTACCTCAAGAAACATCTCAAATAAACAACTTAACCATACACATAAAGCAATTAGAGAAAGAAGAACAAAAGAAACAAAAGTTTGCAGAAGGATAAAAATCATAAAGATCTGATGAGAAATAACTGAAAAAAAAATGAAGCAAACAATAGCAAAGATCAATAAAAATAAACACTGGTTCTTTGAGAAGATAAATAAAATTGATAAACCATTAGCCAGACTCAACATGAAAAAAAAGGGAGAAGACTCATATGAATAGAATTAGAAATAAAAAAGGAAAAGTAAAAATTGACACTGTAGAAATACAAAAGATCATGAGAGACTACTACAAGCAACTCTATGCCAATAAAATGGACAACCTGGAAGAAATGGACACATTCTTAGAAATGCAAAACCTGCCAAGACTGAATCAGGAAGAAATAGAAAATATGAACAGACCAATCACAGGCACTGAAATTGAAACTGTGATTAAAAGTTTTCCAACAGGGCTTCCCTGGTGGTGCAGTGGTTGAGAGTCCGCCTGCCGATGCAGGGAACATGGGTTCGTGCCCCGATCTGGGAAGATCCCATATGCCGTGGAGTGGCTGGGCCCATGAGCCATGGCCGCTGAGCCTGCACGTCTGGAGCCCGTGCTCCACAACGGGAGAGGCCACAACAGTGAGAGGCCCGCGTACCGCAAAAAAAAAAAAAAAAAAAAAAAAAAAAATTTCCAACAAACAAAAGTGCAGGATGAGATGGCTTCACAGGAGAATTCTTTCAAACATTTAGAGAAGAGCTAACACCTATCCTTCTCAAACTCTTCCAAAATATAGCAGAGGGAAGAACACTCTCAAACTCATTCTATGAGGCCACCATCACCCTGATACAAAAACCAGACAAGGATATCACAAAGATAGAAAACTACAAGCCAATATCACTGATGAACATAGATACAGAAATCCTCAACAAAATACTAGCAAACAGAATCCAACAGAACATTAAAAGGATCATACACCATGATCAAGTGGGGTTTACCCCAGGAATGCAAGGATTCTTCAATATACGAAAATCAATCATCATGATACACCATATTAACAAATTGAAGGAGAAAAACCATACAATTATCTCAATAGTTTCAGAGAAATCTTTTGACAAAATTCAACACCAATTTATGATAAAAACCCTCCAGAAAGTAGGCATAGAGGGAACTTATATCAACATAATAATGGCCCTATATGACAAACCTGCAGCCAACATCAGCCTCAGTGGTGAGAACCTGAAACTATTTCCATTAAGATCAGGAACAAGACAAGGTTGCCCACTCTCACCACTATTATTCAACATCATTTTGGAATTTGTAACCATAGCAGCCAGAGAAGAAAAATAAATAAATGGAATCCAAATTGGAAAATGAGAAGTAAAACTGTCACTGTTTGCAAATGACATGATACTATACACATAATCTTAAAGATGCTCCCAGAAAACTACTAGAGCTAATCAGTGAATTTGGTAAAGTAGCAGGATATAAAATTAATGCACAGAAACCTCTTGCATTCCTATACACTAATGAGGAAATATCTGAAAGATAAATTAAGGAAACACTCCCATTTACCATTACAACAAAAAGAATAATATACCTAGGAACAAATCTACCTAAGGAGAAAAAAGACCTCTATGAAGAAAACAATAAGACACTGCTGAAAGAAATTAAAAATGATACAAGCAGATGGAGAGATATACCATGTTTTTGTATTGTTAGAATCAACATTGTGAAAATGACTCTTCTACCCAAAGCAATCTAATATGTAATGCAATCCCTATCAAACTATCACTGGCATTTTTCACAGAACTAGAACAAAACTTTTCTCAATTTTTATGGAAACCCAAAAGACCCTGAATATCCAAAGCAATCTTGAGAAATAAAAATGGAGCTGGAGGAATCAGGCTAATGGACTGCAGACTATACTACGAAGCTACAGTCATCAAGACAGAATGGTGCTGGCACAAAAACAGAAATATAGATCAATGGAACAGGATAGAAAGCCCAGAGAGAAACCCACACACATATGGTCACCTTATCTTTGATAAAAGAAGCAAGAATATACAATGGAGAAAAGATAGCCTCTTCAATAATTGGTGCTGGGAAAACTGGACAGCTATATGTAAAAGAATGAATTTAGAACACTCCCTAACACCATACACAAAAATAAACTCAAAATGGATTAAAGACCTAAATGTAAGGCCAGACACAATATAACTCTTAGAGGAAACATAGGCAGAACACTCTATGACATAAATCACTGCAAGATCCTTTTTGACCTGCCTCCTAGAGAAACGGAAATAAAAACAAAAATAAACAAATGGGACCTAATGAAACTTCAAAGCTTTTGCACAGCCAAGGAAACCATAAAGAAGACGAAAAGACAACCCTCAGAATGGGAGAAAATATTTGCAAATGAAGCAACTGAGAAAGGATTAATCTCCCAAATTTACAAACAGCTCATGCAGCTCAATATCAGAAAAACAAACAACTCAATCCCAAAATGGGCAGACCTAAATAGACATTTCTCCAAAGGAGATATACAGATTTCCAACAAACACATGAAAGGATGCTCAACATCACTAATCAGTAGGGAAATGCAAATCAAACCTACAAGGTATCACCTTCACACCAGTCAGAATGGTCATCATCAAAATATCTACAAACAATAAATGCTGAAGAGGATGTACAGAAAAGCAAACCCTCTTGCCCTGTTGGTGGTAATGTAAATTGATACAGCCACTATGGAGAACAGTATGGAGGTTCCTTAAAAATTTAAAAATAGAACTACCATACGACCCAGCAATCCCACTACTGGGCATATACCCTGAGATAATCATAATTCAGAAAGAGTCATGTACCACAGTGTTCATTACAGCTCTATTTACAGTAGCCAGGACATGCACTTAGCCAGCAACCTAAGTGTCCATGGACAAATGAATGGATAAAGAATATGTGGCACATATATACAATGGAATATTACTCAGCCATAAAAAGAAATGAAACTGAGTTATATTTAGTGAGGTGGATGGACCTAGAAGCTGTCATATTAAGTGAAGTAAATCAGCAAGAGAAAAACAAATACCATATGCTAACACATATATATGTGGATATATATATATATATATATATATATATATATATATATATATATATATGATTCTGAAGAACCCAGGGGCAGGAGAGGGATAAAGGTGCATACCTAGAAAATGGACTTGAGCACATGGGGAGGGGGAAGGGTAAGCTGGGACGAAGTGAGGGAGTGGCATGGATATATATACGCTACCAAATGTAAAATAGATAGTGGGAAGCAGCTGCATAGCACAGGGAGATAATCTCGGTGCTTTGTGTCCACCTAGAGGGGTGGGGTAGGGAGGGTGTGAGTGAGATGCAAGACGGAGGAGATATAGGGATGTATAGCTGATTCACTTTGTTATAAAAGCAGAAATTAACACCCCATCATAAAGCAATTATACTCCAAAAGAGATGTTAAAAAAAAAAGATGCAGACATAGAGAATTGTCTTGAGGACATGGGGAGGGGGTAGGGTAAGCTGGGTCGAAGTGAGATAACAGCACTGACGTTTATACACTACTAATTGTAAAATAGATAGCTAGTGGGAAGCATCTGCATTCCACAGAGAGATCAGCTCAGTTCTTTGTGACCACCTAGAGGCGTGAGATAAGGAGTGTGTGAGGGAGACACAAGGAGGAGTGTATATAGGGATATATGTATATATATATAGCTGATTCACTTTGTTATACAGCAGAAATTAACACAACAGTGTAAAGCAATTATACCCTGATAAACATGTTAAAAAAAAACAATAAAAAAGAAAGTGGGTATTAAAGTCCCCCACTATTATTGTGTTACTCTCAATTTCCCCTTTTATGGCTGTTATTATTTGCCTTATATATTCAGATGATCCTATGTTGGGTGAATATATATTTACAATTGTTATATCTTCTTCTTGGATTGATCTCTTGATCATTATGTAGTGTCCTTCTTTGTCTCTTGTAATAGTCTTTATTTTAAAGTCTATTTTGTCTGATGTGAGAAGTGTTACTCCAGCTTTTGATTTCGATTTGCATGAATTTTCTTTTTCCATACCCTCACTTTCAGTCTGTATACATCTCTAGATCTGACTTGGCTCTCTAATAGAGAACATATATATGGGTCTTTTTTTTTTATCCATTTGGCCAGTCTATGTCTTTTGATTGGAGCATTTAATGTTTACATTTAAGGTGATTATCCATATGTATGTTCTTATTGCCATTTTGTTAACTGTTTTGCATTTGTTTTTGTAGGTCTTTTTTCTTCCTTTCCTTTTTTGTTCTCTGCTCTTGTGATGATGACTATCTTTAGTGTTGTGTTTGGATTCCTTTTTCTTTTTCTTTTTTTTAATATCTATTCAATATTACAGATTTTTGGTTTGTGGTTACCAGAAGGTTTTGATATAGCAGTCTCTATATATACATGATCATTTTAAGTTGCTGGTCTTTTAATTTCAAATGCCTTTCAAATATCCTGTATTTGTACTCTCCTCTCACAGTTACTGGTGTAGATACCATATTTCTGTCTGAATGATCTTTTACCTTTACTGTGTTTTTGCCTTTACCAGTCAGACTTCCCATTTTGTAGTTTTCTTGTTTCTAGTTGTGGTCTTTTGTTTTCTGCCTAGAGAAGTTTCTTTAGCATTTGTTTAAAAGGTCTGGTGGTGCTGAATTCTTTAACTTTTGCTTGTCTGTAGAGCTTTTGGTTTTTCTGTCAAATCTGGAGGAGAGACTTGTTTGGTAGAGTAATCTTAGTTGTAGGTTCTTCCCTTTCATTGCTTTAAATATGTTATTTTTTACTTTTCTCCTGTTGCTTTTAATATTTTCTCTTAGTCTTTAATTTTTGTAAATTTGGTTACTATGTGTCTCAGCATGTTCCTCTTTGGGTTAGTCCTGTATGGAACTCTGCCCTTCCTGGACTTGCATGACTGTTTCCTTTCCAATGTTAAGGAAGTTTTTAGCCATTACCTGTTCAAGTATCTTCTCAGGTTCTTTCTCTCTTCTCCTTCTGGGATCCCTATAATGCAAATGTTGGTGTAATTGATGTTGTCCCAGAGGTCTCTTAAACTGTCCTCATTTCTTATTTTTTCTTTATTCTGTTCTGTGGCAGTGATTTCCACCACTCTGTCTTCCAGGTCACTTATCTGTTCTTCTGCCTCATTTATTCTGCTATTCATTCCTTCTACTGTATTTTTCATTTCAGTTACTGTATTCTTCAACTCTGTTAGCTTGTCCTTTATATTTTCTAATTCTTTTTTAAGAACTCCTTGGAACTTCTCACTCTGTATATCCATTCTTTTACCTGAGTTTTTGGATCATATTTATGATCATTACTCTGAACTCTTTCTCTGTAGATTGTCATCTCCATGTCACTTAGCTGTTCTTCTGGGGTTTTGTCTTGTTCCTTCTTCTGGAACATATTCCTCTGCCATCTCATTTTGTCTAAATTTCTATCTGTATTTTTATGTGTGTGGAAGGTTAGTTATGTTTCTCAACCTTGGGGAAGTGGCCCTCTGTAGGGGATGTTCTGTGCATTCCAGCAGTAAACTCCCCTCTCATCACGCAGGGGCAACAGACCAGCTGGTCCCAGGGTAAATTCTGATCTGTGTTTGAGGATTTAGTTCTGCAGGCTGCTGGATCATAGATTTATTTCTTCTGGTGTCTGCCCCTGTTGGATGAAGCTGGTCTAGAGGCTTGTGCAGGCTTCCTGGTGGGAGGGGATTGTGCCTGCAAGCTGGTGGGTGGAGCTGGGTATTGACCTCTGGTGGGCAGGGCTGTTTCAAGGGGCAGGTGTAGAGGTGGCTGTAGGCTCAAGAAGTTGTTAGGCAGCCTATTTGCTGATGGGTGGGGCTCTGTTTTGCCCTGTTGGTTGGCTTGAGGCATCCCAGCACTGGAACCTCCAGGCTGTTGTTTGGGGCTAGATCTTGGTGCCAAAATGGCAGCCTTCAGGAGAGCTCACACTGACGACTATTCCCTGGTACCTCCACAACCCTGATACCTGTCCCCACAGTGAGCCACAGCCACCCCCCACCTCCCCAGGAGACTTTCCAGGACAAGCAGATAAGTCTGGCTCAGGCGCCTATGAAGTTACTGCTCATGCCATGGGTCCCAGTGTTCATGAGACTTTGTGTGTGCCCTCTAAGAGTGGAGTGTCTGTTTCCCCCAGTCCTGTGGAGCTCCTGCACTCAAATCCACTGGCCTTCAAAGCACATGCTCTGGAGCCTCCTCTTCCTGATGCCAGATCCCCAGGCTGACATGGGGCTCAGTATTCTCACTCCTATGAGAGCACTTCTGTGATATAATTGTTCTCAAATTTGTGGGTCACCTGCCTGGGGAATATGGAATTTGATCATATCGCAAGTGTGCCCCTCCTGTCACCTTGCCGGGTTTCTACCTTATGTCTTTGGAGGTAGAATATCTTTTTTTGTTAGATTCCAGTCTTTTTTATCCATGGTTGTTTAGTAGTTGTGATTTTGGTGTGCTTATGAGAGGAGGTGAACTCAAGTTCCTTCTGTGCCATTTTGTCCATCTCCTGACCATTTATTTTAAATTTCAGTTGTGGACCAGAGCAGAGATCACTCCAAGTTAGTGACTCTGAAACATTGTACCTCAAATCGGGACTCAAACCCACAAGGCTGAGACTCGAACCTGGCCAAAACTAAGATTGGGACACGAACCCACATGGCCGGGACTTGAACCTGGCCAAAACCCTGAAAGGGACTCGAACCCACATGGTGGGGACTTAACCAAGCCAAAACTCAGATTGGGGCTTGAACCCATGTGGCCTGGACTAGAACCCAGCCAAAACTCACGGTCATCCAACTGAGATCACACACCTGGTTTCAGGACTTAATGAAGCTCAGGTTCTTGATGTCTCATCACAGAAAGAATTCAGTGAGAGACAAAGTGATAGGTAAGAAGTGGATTTATTTAGAGAGAAACACACTCCACAGACAGAGTTTGGGCCATCTCAGAAGGTGTGAGCAGCCTTGGGAGAAACACACTTCACAGACAAAGTGTGGGCCATCTCAGAAGGTAAGAAAGGCACCACAATATGGGGTTGTCAGTTTTTATAGGGGTGGGTAATGTCATAGACTAATGAGTGGGAGGAGTATTTCAGCTATTTCAGAAAGGGGGCGGGGGTTTCCAGGAAATGGGCCTCAGCCCACATTTTGATCCTTATGGTCAGCCTTGGAACTGTCATGGCGCTTGTGGGTTTGTCATTTAGTTTGTTGATATGTTACAATGAGCATATACTGAGGCTCAAGGTCTAGTGGAAGTCGACTTGTCTGCAATCTTGGACCCATTTGGTTCTAATCAGTTTATGTCATGTCCTCGGGCTATGTCATTCTTTCAAAGGTTGTACCCTGCCCCCCTTTCCTCCTGTTTCAGCTCTGCTGATGGTTCTGTATGACCAGAGAACACGGTTGTTTGACAATTCTCCCTGATTTGGGTCTCCAGTCAAGGGGCCCTACCAGCTCATTCTACCACTGAACATGTGCAGGAAAGCAAATACTTAGCCTCTATTCCTGCCCATCTGGGATTCCTGGACAGGGAACCTGGCAAAGAAGGCACATTTAAACCTAATACAGAATACTAGGTCTTGCTGTATTATAGAGTGGTCAGCAGGGTATAGGAATTAGGGACTACTGGATGTGTGTCCTACGTGGCTTCACTGACTGCCCTGAAGTCCTGTACCATCAGGCATTCCCCACTGGGTTTCTTTATGGGGAGAATGGGGGTATTACAGACTGATTGGCATGGTGTAGTAAGGCTATGGTCAATTAGGCTCTGTAAAACAGGGGCAATGCCCAATAAGACCTCACAATAGAGAGGGTACTGTTTTCTATTGGGCCATGTATGTCCAGATTTTAGACAGACTATTATGGGACTGGCTCCTGCAGCTTGTCCCACTCATCCCTGGGCTTAGACCTTGGGATTTATTCCAGGGAAGTTGAAGGAGAATGCCATTCTCCAGTTTGTCTCCCATTTGGTAACTAGTAGCTCCCAATTTATATTTCACCTCCTGGCAGGGGTATAGGCATTCATGAACATATAGGAATAAATGGATGGGAGTGTTTTTGTCCAGTTTGCATTCTAATGGCTTTATGAATGTCTATTCATGGGCCTTTCCTGATGCCCCCATAATTTTACAAAAATTGTGACCAAGTTTGCCTGATCTGGTGTTCAAAACTGAGTAAATGGCACTGGTGTCAACTAAGAATTTGAAGGCTTTCCCCCTGTGTATGTCCAGTGTCAGCTGGGGTTCACTCCTCAGGGGTCAATTGGAGTGCCAGCTTAGGAATCCCCTGCCCCATCATTCTTCATTTATTTGGAGGATCTGCCTTCGAGGATAGTGGCCAGTATCTGCCATTTCCATCCCCCGTTCCTGCTGGAAAGGGCCTGCTGGAACAGGGCTTCCTGATAATGGGACTCCTATTCTTGCAAATGGCTCACAGGGCTCCACAGCCCACTTCAGGGAAACTAGCACTGATCGGAAGAGGTCAAGTCACTGGTCACATTACCTACCTTGGGACACTTTCACAGTCAGGCATTCCTGGTACCTTTTTCTGAACTCAGGACAAGCATCCTTGTTCTGTTTTGACAGTGGTCCTTATTACCTGGGGCTTTTTCTGATCTCACCTCTTGGCTCACTGGGCTGGGCACTTTCCTCTTTCAAACTGAAAGTAATGATTGGAGAATGCTACTCTTGACCCCTGGAGGTGGACAAAGAGGGAAAAAAGCCCTGGTGTAGCCACTATTGCCCTTGTTCAGTGGTCAAGAGGATAGCACTACTGGCGAGACAGTGGGCAAGACTACTATGGGCCCTCTCATCCATAGGTCCCCATCGTTCCTTGGAATCTGGCACCATGAGAAGGAGAGCCAGAGGCAGTGAGCAGATACGTGCAAGTTTTTGATCCCCAATAGTGTGATCCCTCAAGGCAGTGCAGTCCAGATAACTCTGGGGGCTACAGTGTGTCTGCACCTCAACCAGGTATCAAGTTGCTGGGCAGAGTTGCTCTGAATTTGGCTGAAGGCTTTTGCCATTCTACCACGTCAGAGTGAACTCATAGAACAGAGTCATCCATCCTCACTCGAACTTCCCAAAGCCTCTGCTGTCCTTCCACTGGAGCCGGGGTGAGGCTGGAACATAGTGAATAGGTGCAGGCAAAAAGGCCACTGTCTGTCCCATCTGGGGTGCCAAAATATTGTTACTGACTCTCCTGAGTTGGCCCCCAGTAAGGACCCTCCTGCCCAGAGTCGTTTGAGCCAGTAGAACAATACCGAGTTTTGTTCAGAAGCAAAGTAAAGCTTGTTATGAGCTTGTGTTCTAGATTACACACTATCCTCCAGAGGTCCCCAGTGGAGCAGCTTTACAGAGGTCTTGTCAACAGAGAGGGAGGCAGAGTTCTTGCTGGTCAGGTGCAGCTCTGCTGCTCACAGCTCCAGATCACAGTGCCTGGTGCAACATCTCTGCACATGGCCTGCCACCACCATCTTGAATTGTGGTGTTGTGCATGGTACTTCTGCACATGGCCCCCTGAGCTGAGGTATCAAGTACAGCTGTTTTGCACTGGGAGCTCTCGTCTGAGGTGCTGGGTGCAAGGCCTCTGCACATAGTACCTTATGAGCAAGTGAAACTAGATGAAGCACAAACGAAAAGAAAAAAATTTAGATTTTATTTTATTACCAGATTCTATTTTTATTTGCTAGTAATTGTTAATGGGTTTTGCTAGTGACAACAGGAGTGCTGCTGGGAAGAGACATATCTATAGATCAGTGGTTCCAAAATGAGATCCAAGACTATATTTGTGTATCACATATCTAAATATATGCATCATTTTACTTGTTTCCTAGAGGTTCTGAATTTCGTTGTAGTTATTTTGAGGCAGAAATCTGAAATTTACAATTTAAAAAATGGCTCACGGTTATGATCCTTTATATGATGGTGATCCACTGACAGATAAGGTAACCACTGCCTCAAATATTGTCAAATACGGAACACTAACCCCAACAGACTGCAGATTACATTAAGCATAATATCTGTATTTTTCTTTAAATATATAGAAAAATACCAGCTTTCACCTCTGTTCATGACTATAGCAATCAAGTGTCTAAATGTTATTTTTTTATTATTGTTAGTTTCTGCTTTATAACAAAGTGAATCAGTCATACATATACATCTGTTCCCACATCCCTTCCCTCATGCATCTCCCTCCCTCCCACCCTCCCTATCCCACCCCTCCAGGCAGTCACAAAGCACTGAGCAGATCTCCCTGTGCTATGCGGCTGCTTCCCATGATCTATCTACCTTACGTTTGGTAGTGTATATATGTCCATGCCTCTCTCTCGCTTTGTCACAGCTTACCCTTCCTCCTCCCCATATCCTCAAGTCCATTCTCAAGTAGGTTTCTGTCTTTATTCCTGTTTTACCCCTAGGTTCTTCATGACTTTTTTTTCCCCTTAAATTCCATATATATGTGTTAGCATAAGGTAATTGTCTTTCTCTTTCTCACTTACTTCACTCTGTATGACACACTCTAGGTCTATCCACCTCATTACAAATAGCTCAGTTTCGTTTCTTTTTATGGCTGAGTAATATTCCATTGTATATATGTGCCACATCTTCTTTATCAATTCATCTGATGATGAACACTTAGGTTGTTTCCATCTCCCGGCTATTGTGAATAGAGCTGCAATGAACATTTTGGTACATGTCTCTTTTTGAATTATGGTTTTCTCAGGGTATATGCCCAGTAGTGGGATTGCTGGGTCTTACGGAAGTTTTTATTTGTAGTATTTTAAGGAACCACCATACTGTTCTCCATAGTGGCTGTACCAATTCACATTCCCACCAGCAGTGCAAGAGTGTTCCCTTTTTTACACACCCTCTCCAGCATTTATTGTTTTTAGATTTTTTGATGATGTCCATTCTGACTGGTGTGAGATGATATCTCATTGTAGTTTTGATTTGCATTCCTCTAATGATTAATGATGTTGAGCATTCTTTCATGTGTTTGTTGGCAGTCTGTATATCTTCTTTGGAGAAATGCCTATATAAATCTTCTGCCCATTTTTTGGATTGGGTTGTTTGTTTTTTAGCTATTGAGCTGCATGAGCTGCTTATAAATTTTGGAGATTAATCATTTGTCAGTTGCTTCATTTGCAAATATTTTCTCCCATTCTGAGGGTTGTCTTTTGGTCTTGTTTATGGTTTCCTTTGCTGTGCAAAAGCTTTGAAGTTTCATTAGGTCCCATTTGTTTATCTTTGTTTTTATTTCCATTTCTCTAGGAGGTGGTTCCAAAAGGATCTTGCTGTGATTTATGTCATAGAGTGTTCTGCCTATGTTTTCCTCTAAGAGTTTGATAGTTTCTGGCCTTACATTTAGGTCTTTAATCCATTTTGAGCTTATTTTTGTGTATGGTGTCAGGGAATGATCTAATCTCATACTTTTACATGTCCCTGTCCAGTTTTCCCAGCACCAGTTATTAAAGAGGCTGTCCTTTCTCCACTGTACATTCCTGCCTACTTTATCAAAGATAAGTTGACCATATGTGCATGGGTTTATCTCTGGGCTTTCTATCCTGTTCCATTGATCTATCTTTCTGTTTTTGTGCCAGTACCACACTGTCATGATTACTCTAGCTTTGTAGTATAGTCTGAAGTCAGGGAGCCTGATTCCTCCATCTCCGTTTTTAATCTCAAGTTTGCTTTGCCTATTTGGGGTCTTTTGTTTTTCCAAACACAATTTAAAATTTTTGTTCTAGTTCTGTGAAAAATGCCAGTGGTAGTTTGATAGGGATTGCATTGAATCTGTAGATTGCTTTGGGTAGTAGAGTCATTTTCACAATATTCATTCTTCCAATCTAGGAACATGGTATATCTCTCCATCTATTTGTATCATATTTAATTTCTTTCATCAGTGTCTTGGAATTTTCTGCATACAGGTCTTTTGTCTCCTTAAGTAGGTTCATTCTTAGATATTTTATTCATTTTCTTGCAATGGTAAATGGGAGTGTTTTCTTAATTTCACTTTCAGACTTTTCATCATTAGTTTATAGGAATGCCAGATATTTCTCTGCACTAATTTTGTATCCTGCTACTTTACCAAATTCATTGATTAGCTCTAGTAGTTTTCTGCTAGTATCCTTAGGATTCTCTATGTATAGTATCATGTCATCTGCAAAGAGTGACAGCTTTACTTCTTCTTTTCCCAATTGCATTCTTTTTATTTCCCTTTCTTTTCTGATTGCTGTGGCTGAAACTTCTTAAACTATGTTGAATAAGAGTGGTGAGACTGGGCAACCGTTGTCTTGTTCCTGATCTTATTGGAAATGCTTTCAATTTTGCACCATTGAGGATGATGTTGGCTGTGGGTTTGTCATATATGGACTATTTTATGTTGAGGAAAGTTCCCTCTATGCCTGCTTTCTGTTGGGTTTTTATCATAAATGAGTGTTGAATTTTGTCAAAAGCTTTCTCAGCATCTATTGAGATGATCATATGGATTTTCTCCTTCAATTTGTTAATATGGTGTATCATGTTCATAGATTTGCGTATATTGAAGAATCCTGGCATTCCTGGAATAAACCCCACTTGATCATGGTGTATGATCCTTTTTTTTTTTTTTTTTTTTTTTTTTTTTTTTTTTTTTTTATGTTTGAATTTTATTCTCTGTAATCAGATGACTAGACATGTTTTCACTTAGCGTATGAAATCTTGAAATAAATACATTTAATACTGCACAGAATGTTATGACCAGGTATAAATGTTATCAGAAAATTGATTATTTATAGAGCTCCGTAAGCCATATACTTTTTTTTTTTTTTTTTTTTTTTTTTTTTTTTTTTTTTACTTAAAAAAAATTTATTTTATTGAAGTATAGTCGATTTACAATGTTTTGTTAATTTCTGCTGTACAGCAAAGTGATTCAGTTTTATATATATATATATATATATATATATATATATATACATATATATATATATATATATATATATATATACACACACTCTTTTCCATTATGGTTTATCACAGGATATTTTTTTTTTTTTTTTTTTTTTTTTTTTTTTTTTTTTTTTTTATTTTACAAATTTAATCAGTTATACATATACATATGTTCCCATATCCCCTCCCTTTTGCGTCTCCCTCCCACCCTCCCTATCCCACCCCTCCAGGAGGTCACAAAGAACCGAGCTGATCTCCCTGTGCTATGCGGCTGCTTCCCACTAGCTCTCTACCTTACATCTGGTAGTGTATATATGTCCATGCCGCTCTTTCACTTTGTCACAGCTTACCCTTCCCCCTCCCCATATCCCCAAGTCCATGCTCTAGTAGGTCTGTGTCTTTATTCCTGTCCTACCCCCATGTTCTTGATGACATTTTTTCTTAAATTCCATATATATGTGTCAGCATACAGTATTTGTCTTTCTCTTTCTGACTTACTTCACTCTGTATGACAGACTCTAGGTCCATCCACCTCATTACAAATAGCTCAATTTCATTTCTTTTTATGGCTGAGTAATATTCCATTGTATATATGTGCCACATCTTCTTTATCCATTCATCCGATGATGGACACTTAGGTTGTTTCCATCTCCGGGCTATTGTAAATAGGGCTGCTATGAACATTTTGGTACATGTCTCTTTTTGAATTATGGTTTTCTCAGGGTATATGCCCAGTAGTGGGATTGCTGGGTCATATGGTAGTTCTATTTGCAGTTTTTTAAGGAACCTCCATACTGTTCTCCATAGTGGCTGTACCAATTCACATTCCCACCAGCAGTGCAAGAGTGTTCCCTTTTTTCCACACCCTCTCCAGCAT
The DNA here is from genome assembly GCF_025265405.1 of Mesoplodon densirostris. Lineage (NCBI taxonomy): Eukaryota > Metazoa > Chordata > Mammalia > Artiodactyla > Ziphiidae > Mesoplodon > Mesoplodon densirostris. Next base: position 88,113,619 of record NC_082665.1, on the reverse strand, counting down.
TTATTGTTTCTAGATTTTTTGATGATGGCCATTCTGACTGGTGTGAGATGATATCTCATTGTTGTTTTGATTTGCATTTCTCTAATGAGTAAAGATGTTGAGCATCCTTTCATGTGTTTGTTGGCTGTCTGTATATCTTCTGTGGAGAAATGTCTATTTAGGTCTTCTGCCCATTTTTGGATTGGGTTGTTTGTTTTTTTGCTATTGAGCTGCATGAGCTGCTTATAAATTTTGGAGATTAATCCTTTGTCAGTTGCTTCATTTGCAAATATTTTCTCCCATTCTGAGGGTTGTCTTTTGGTCTTGTTTATGGTTTCCTTTGCTGTGCAAAAGCTTTGAAGTTTCATTAGGTCCCATGTGTTTATTTTTGTCTTTATTTCCATTTCTCTAGGAGATGGGTCAAAAAGGATCTTGCTGTGATTTATGTCATAGAGTGTTCTGCCTATGTTTTCCTCTAGGAGTTTGATAGTGTCTGGCCTTACATTTAGGTCTTTAATCCATTTTGAGCTAATTTTTGTGTATGGTGTTAGGGAGTGATCTAATCTCATACTTTTACATGTCCCTGTCCAGTTTTCCCAGCACCACTTATTGAAGAGACTGTCCTTTCTCCACTGTACATTCCTGCCTCCTTTATCAAAGATAAGGTGACCATATGTCCGTGGGTTTATCTCTGGGCTTTCTATCCTGTTCCATTGATCTATCTTTCTGTTTTTGTGCCAGTACCATACTGTCTTGATTACTGTAGCTTTGTAGTATAGTCTGAAGTCAGGGAGCCTGATTCCTCCAGCTCCATTTTTCGTTCTCAAGATTGCTTTGGCTATTCGGGGTCTTTTGTGTTTCCATACAAATTGTGAAATTTTTTGTTCTAGTTCTGTGAAAAATGCCATTGGTAGTTTGATAGGTATTGCATTGAATCTGTAGATTGCTTTGGGTAGTAGAGTCATTTTCACAATGTTGATTCTTCCAATCCAAGAACATGGTACATCTCTCCATCTGTTTGTATCATCTTTAATTTCTTTCATCAGTGTCTTATAATTTTCTGCATACAGGTCTTTTGTCTCCTTAGGTAGGTTTATTCCTAGATATTTTATTCTTTTTGTTGCAATGGTAAATGGGAGTGTTTCCTTGATTTCACTTTCAGATTTTTCATCATTAGTATATAGGAATGCCAGAGATTTCTGTGCATTAATTTTGTATCCTGCAACTTTACCAAATTCATTGATTAGCTCTAGTAGTTTTCTGGTAGCATCTTTAGGATTCTCTATGTATAGTATCATGTCATCTGCAAACAGTGACAGCTTTACTTCTTCTTTTCCGATTTGGATTCCTTTTATTTCCTTTTCTTCTCTGATTGCTGTGGCTAAAACTTCCAAAACTATGTTGAATAAGAGTGGTGAGAGTGGGCAACCTTGTCTTGTTCCTGATCTTAGTGGAAATGGTTTCAGTTTTTCACCATTGAGGACGATGCTGGCTGTGGGTTTGTCATATATGGCCTTTATTATGTTGAGGAAAGTTCCCTCTATGCCTACTTTCTGCAGGGTTTTTATCATAAATGGGTGTTGAATTTTGTCAAAAGCTTTCTCTGCATCTATTGAGATGATCATATGGTTTTTCTCCTTCAACTTGTTAATATGGTGTATCACATTGATTGATTTGCGTATATTGAAGAATCCTTGCATTCCTGGAATAAACCCCACTTGATCATGGTGTATGATCCTTTTAATGTGCTGTTGGATTCTGTTTGCTAGTATTTTGTTGAGGATTTTTGCATCTATGTTCATCAGTGATATTGGCCTGTAGTTTTCTTTCTTTGTGACATCCTTGTCTGGTTTTGGTATCAAGGTGATGGTGGCCTCGTAGAATGAGTTTGGGAGTGTTCCTCCCTCTGCTATATTTTGGAAGAGTTTGAGAAGGATAGGTGTTAGCTCTTCTCTAAATGCTTGATAGAATTCGCCTGTGAAGCCATCTGGTCCTGGGCTTTTGTTTGTTGGAAGATTTTTAATCACAGTTTCAATTTCAGTGCTTGTGATTGGTCTATTCATATTTTCTATTTCTTCCTGAGTCAGTCTTGGCAGGTTGTGCATTTCTAAGAATTTGTCCATTTCTTCCAGGTTGTCCATTTTATTGGCATAGAGTTGCTTATAGTAATCTCTCATGATCTTTTGTATTTCTGCAGTGTCAGTTGTTACTTCTCCTTTTTCATTTCTAATTCTATTGATTTGAGTCTTCTCCCTTTTTTTCTTGATGAGTCTGGCTAATGGTTTATCAATTTTGTTTATCTTCTCAAAGAACCAGCTTTTAGTTTTATTGATCTTTGCTATCGTTTCCTTCATTTCTTTTTCATTTATTTCTGATCTGGTTTTTATGATTTCTTTCCTTCTGCTAACTTTGGGATGTTTTTGTTCTTCTTTCTCTAATTGCTTTAGGTGCAAGGTTAGGTTGTTTATTCGAGATATTTCCTGTTTCTTAAGGTGGGATTGTATTGCCATAAACTTCCCTCTTAGAACTGCTTTTGCTGCGTCCCATAGGTTTTGGGTCGTCGTGTCTCCATTGTCATTTGTTTCTAGGTATTTTTTAATTTCCTCTTTGATTTCTTCAGTGATCACTTCGTTATTAAGTAGTGTATTGTTTAGCCTCCATGTGTTTGTATGTTTTACAGCTCTTTTCCTGTAATTGATATCTAGTCTCATAGCATTGTGGTCGGAAAAGATACTTGATACAATTTCAATTTTCTTAAATTTACCAAGGCTTGATTTGTGACCCAAGATATGATCTATCCTGGAGAATGTTCCATGAGCACTTGAGAAAAATGTGTATTCTGTTGTTTTTGGATGGAATGTCCTATAAATATCAATTAAGTCCATCTTGTTTAATGTATCATTTAAAGCTTGTGTTTCCTTGTTTATTTTCATTTTGGATGACCTGTCCATTGGTGAAAGTGGGGTGTTAAAGTCCCCTACTATGATTGTGTTACTGTCGATTTCTCCTTTTATGGCTGTTAATATTTCCCTTATGTATTGAGGTGCTCCTATGTTTGGTGCATAAATATTTATAATTGTTATATCTTCTTCTTGGATTGATCCCTTGATCATTATGTAGTGTCCTTCTTTGTCTCTTCTAGTAGTCTTTATTTTAAAGTCTATTTTGTCTGATATGAGAATTGCTACTCCAGCTTTCTTTTGGTTTCCATTTGCATGGAATATCTTTTTCCATCCCCTTACTTTCAGTCTGTATGTATCTCTAGGTCTGAAGTGGGTCTCTTGTAGACAGCATATATATGGGTCTTGTTTTTGTATCCATTCAGCCAGTCTGTGTCTTTTGGTGGGAGCATTTAGTCCATTTACATTTAAGGTAATTATCGATATGTATGTTCCTATTCCCATTTTCTTAATTGTTTTGGGTTTGTTATTGTAGGTCTTTTCCTTCTCTTGTGTTTCTTGCCTAGAGAAGTTCCTTTAGCATTTGTTGTAAAGCTGGTTTGGTGGTGCTGAACTCTCTCAGCTTTTGCTTGTCTGTAAAGGTTTTAATTTCTCCATCAAATCTGAATGAGATCCTTGCTGGGTAGAGTAATCTTGGTTGCAGGTTTTTCTCCTTCATCACTTTAAGTATGTCCTGCCACTCCCTTCTGGCTTGTAGAGTTTCTGCTGAGAGATCAGCTGTTATCCTGATGGGGATTCCCTTGTGTGTTATTTGTTGTTTTTGCCTTGCTGCTTTTAATATGATTTCTTTGTGTTTAATTTTTGACAGTTTGATTAATATGTGTCTTGGTGTATTTCTCCTTGGATTTATTCTGTATGGGACTCTCTGTGCCTCCTGGACTTGATTAACTATTTCCTTTCCCATATTAGGGAAGTTTTCAACTATAATCTCTTCAAATATTTTCTCAGTCCCTTTCTTTTTCTCTTCTTCTTCTGGAACCCCTATAATTCGAATGTTGGTGCGTTTAATGTTGTCCCAGAGGTCTCTGAGACTGTCCTCTGTTCTTTTCATTCTTTTTTCTTTATTTTGCTGTGCAGCAGTTATTTCCTCTATTTTATCTTCCACCTCACTTATCCGTTCTTCTGCCTCAGTTATTCTGCTATTGATCCCATCTAGAGTATTTTTTATTTCATTTATTGTGTTTTTAATCGATGCTTGATTCGTCTTTAGTTCTTCTAGGTCCTTGTTAACTGTTTCTTGCATTTTGTCTATTCTATTTCCAAGATTTTGGATCATCTTTACCATCATTATTCTGAATTCTTTTTCAGATAGACTGCCTATTACCTCTTCATTTGTTAGGTCTGGTGGGTTTTTATCTTGCTCCTTCTCCTGCTGTGTGTTTTTCTGTCTTCTCATTTTGCTTATGTTACTGTGTTTGGGGTCTCCTCTTTGCAGGCTGCAGGTTCGTAGTTCCCGTTGTTTTTGGTGTCTGTCCCCAGTGGCTAAGGTTGGTTTAGTGGGTTGTGTAGGCTTCTTGGTGGAGGAGACTACTGCCTGTGTTCTGGTGGATGAGGCTGGATCTTGTCTTTCTGGTGGGCAGGTCCACGTCTGGTGGTGTGTTTTGGGGTGTTTGCGGACTTTTTATGATTTGAGGCAGCCTCTCTGCTAATGGGTGGTGTTGTGTTCCTGTCTTGCTAGTTGTTTGGCATAGGGTGTCCAGCACTGTAGCTTGCTGGTCGTTGAGTGAAGCTGGGTGCTGGTGTTGAGATGGAGATCTCTGGAAGATTTTCGCCGTTTGATATTATGTGGAGCTGGGAGGTCTCTTGTGGACCAGTGTCCTGAAGTTGGCTCTCCCACCTCAGAGGCACAGCACTGACTCCTGGCTCCTCAATTTGGGATGATTTGTTGTCTATTCATGTATTCCACTGATGCAGGGTACATGAAGTTGATTGTGGAGCTTTAATCCGCTGCTTCTGAGGCTGCTGGGAGAGGTTTCCCTTTCTCTTCTTTGTTCTCACAGCTCCTGGGTCTCAGCTTTGGATTTGGCCCCGCCTCTGCGTGTAGGTCGCCGGAGGGCGTCTGTTCTTCGCTCAGACAGGACAGGGTTAAAGGAGCAGCCTCTTCGGGGACTCTGGCTCACTCAGGCCGGGCGGGAGGGAGGGGCACGGAGTGCGGGGCGTGCCTGCAGCGGCAGAGGTCGGCGTGACGTTGCACCAGCCCGGGGCGGGCCGTGCGTTCTCCCAGGGAAGCCGCCCCTGGATCCCGGGACCCCGGCAGTGGCAGGCTGCACAGGCTCCCGGAAGGGCGGTGTGGACAGTGACCTGCGCTCGCACACAGGCTTCTTGGCGGCGGCAGCAGCAGCCCCAGCGTCCCACGCCCGTCTCTGGGCTCCGCGCTTTCAGCCGCGACTCGCGCCCGTCTCTGGAGCTCCTTTACGCGGCGCTCTTAATCCCCTCTCCTCGCGCACCAGGAAACCAAGAGGGAAGAAAAAGTCTCCTGCCTCTTCGGCAGCTCCAGAGTTTTCCCGGACTCCCTCCCGGCTAGCTGTGGCACATTAGCCCCCTTCAGGCTGAGTTCTCGCCGCCAGTCCCAGTCCTCTCCCTGCGCTCTGACCGAAGCCCGAGCCTCAGATCCAGCGCCGCCCGCCACGGCGGGGGAGCAGACAAGCCTCTCGGGCTGGTGAGTGCCGCTCGGCACCGCTCCTCTCTGCGGGAATCTCTCTGCTTTGCCCTACCCAGGTATGTGGGGAGTTTCTTGCCTTTTGGGAGGTCTGGGGTCTTCTGCCAGCGTTCAGTAGTTGTTCTGTAGGAGTTGTTGCACGTGTAGCTGTATTTCTGGTGTATCTGTGGGGAGGAAGGTGATCTCCGCGTCTTACTCTTCCGCCATCTTACCCGGAAGTCCTGTATGATCCTTTTAATGTGCTGTTGGATTCTGTTTGCTGGTATTTTCTTGAGGATGTTTCCATCCATGTTCATCAGTGATATTGGACTCTAGTTTTCTTTCTTTGTGACATCCTTCTCTGGTTTTGGTATCAGTGTGATGGTGGCCTCATTCAATGAGTCTGGGAGTGTTCCTTCCTCTGCTATATTTTGGAAGAGTTTGATAAGAATAGGTGTTAGCTCTTCTCTAAATGTTTGATAGAATTTGCCTGTGAAGCCATCTGGTCCTGGGCTTTTGTTCATTGGAAGATTTTTAATCCCAGTTTCAATTTCAGTGCTTGTGATTGGTCTATTCATATTTTCTATTTCTTCCTGATTCAGTCTTGGCAGGTTGCGCCTGTCTAAGAATTTGTCCATTTCTTCCAGGTTGTCCATTTTATTGTCATAGATTTGCTTGTAGTTATCTCTCATGATCTTTTGTATTTCTGCAGTGTAAGGTGTTTCCTCTCCTTTTTCATTTCTAATTCTATTGATTTGAGTCTTCTCCCTTTTTTACTTGATGAGTCTGGCTAATGGTTTATCAATTTTGTTTTTCTTCTCAAAGAACCAGCTTTTAGTTTTGTTGATCTTTTCTATCCTTTCCTTCATTTCTTTTTTCTTTATTTCTTATCTGATCTTTATGATTTCTTTCCTTCTGCTATCTTTGGGGTTTTTTTTTCTTTTGATCTGCTTTCTCTAATTGCTTTAGGTGTAAGTTTAGGTTGTTTATTTGAGATGTTTCCTGTTTCTTAAGGTGGGAATTTATTGCTATAAAATTCACTCTTAGAACTTCTTTTGCTGTATCCCATAGGTTTTGGTTCATCGTGGCTCAATTTTCATTTGTTTCTAGGTATTTTTTAATTTCTTCTTTGATTTCTTCAGTGATCACTTCCTTATTAATTAGTGTATTGTTTAGTCTCCATGTGTTGTTATTTTTTCCTTATCTTTTCCTGTAATTGATATCTAGTCTCATAGCGTTGTGGTCAGAAAAGATACTTGATACAATTTCAATTTTCTTACATTTAAGAAGGCTTGATTTGTGCCTCAAAATATGATCTATCCTGGGGAATGTTCCATGAGCACATGAGAAAAATATGTATTCTGTTGTTTTGCGATGGAATGTCCTATAAATGTTAATTAAGTCCATCTTGTATAATGTATCATTTAAATCTTGGGTTTTCTTATTTATTTCATTTTGGATGATCTTTCAGTTGGTGAAAGTAGGGTGTTAACGTCCCCTACTATGAATGTGTTACTGTTGATTTCCCCTTTAAGGCTGTCAGTATTTGCCTTATGTATTGAGGTGCCCCTATGTTGGATGAATAAGTATTAACAATTGTTATATCTTCTTCTTGGATTGACCCCTTGATCATTATGTAGTTTCCTTCTTGTCTCTTCTAATAGTCTTTATTTTAAAGTCTATTTTGTCTGATATGAGAATTGCTACTACAGCTTTTTTTGGTTTCCCTTTGCATGGAATATCTTTTTCCATCCCCTTACTTTCAGTTTGTATGTGTCTCTATGTCTGAAGTGGGTCTCTTGTAGACAGCATATGTATGGGTCTTGTTTTTGTATCCATTCAACCAATCTGTGTCTTTTGGTGGGAGCATTTAGTCTATTTACATCTAAGGTAATTATCGATATGTATGTTCCTATTCCCATTTTCTTAATTGTTTTGGGGTCATTATTGTAGGTCTTTTCCTTCTCTTGTGTTTCTTGCCTAGAGAAGTTCCTTTAGCATTTGTTGTAAAGCTGGTTTGGTGGTCCTGAACTCTCCGAGCTTTTGCTTGTCTGTAAATGTTTTAATTTCTCCATCAAATCTGAATGAGATCCTTGCTGGGTAGAGTAATCTTGGTTGCACGTTTTTCTGCTTCATCACTTTAAATATGTATTTCCAGTCCCTTCTGGCTTGCAGAGTTTCTACTGAAGGATCAGCAGTTAACCTTATGGGGATTCCCTTGTCTGTTATTTGTTGGTTTTCCCTTGCTGCTTTTAATAGGTTTCCTTTGTAGTTAATTTTTGACAGTTTGATTAAAATGTGTCTTGGCATATTTCTCCTTGGATTTATCCTGTATGGGACTCTCTGTTCTTCCTGGACTTGAATAACTATTTTCTTTCCCATAGTAGGGAAGTTTTCAACTATAATCTCTTCAAACATTTTCTCAGTCCCTTTCTTTTTCTCTTCTTCTTCTGGAACCCCTATAATATGAAGGTTGGTGCATTTAATGTTGTCCCAGAGGTATCTCAGTCTGTCCTCAATTCTTTTTATTCTTTTTACTTTCTTGTGCTCTGCAGTAGTTATTTCCACTATTTTATATTCCAGGTCACTTATCCATTCTTTTGCCTCAGTTATTCTGCTAATGATCCCATCTAGAGTATTTTTATTTTGTTTCTTTTTTTTATTTTTATTTTCTTAACAATGTAATCTGAAAAAAATCGGGTTTTTTTGTTTTTTGTTATTTTTACATATTTTTTGGGGTATAATTGCTTTAACATGATGTGTTTCTTTCTTCTTTATAACAAAGTAAATCAGTTATACATATACATATGGTCCCATATCTCTTCCCTCTTTCATCTCCCGCCCTCCCATCCTCCCTATCCCACCCCTCCAGGCGGTCACAAAGCACCAAACTTATCTCCCTGTGCTATGTGGCTGCTTCCCACTAGCTATCTACCTTACATTTGGTAGTGTATATATGTCCATGCTTCTCTCTCTCTTTGTCCCAGCTTAAGCTTCCCCCTCCCCATATCCTCAAGTCCAATCTCTAGTAGGTCTGTGTCTTTATTCGTGTCTTACCCCTAGGTTCTTCATGGCATTTTTTTTCTTAAATTCCTTATATATGTGTTAGCATATGGTACTTGTCTTTCTCTTTCTGACTTACTTCCCTCTGTGTGACAGACTCTAGGTCCATCCACCTCATTACAAATAGCTCAATTTCATTTCTTTTTATGTCTGAGTAATATTCCATTGTATATATGTGCCACATCTTCTTTATGCATTCATCTGATGATGGACACTTAAGTTGTTTCCATCTCCAGGCTATTGTAAATAGAGCTGCAATGAACATTTGGTACATGACTCTTTTTGAATTATGGTTTTCTTGGGGTATATGCCCAGTAGTGGGATTGCTGGGTTAGATGGTAGTTCTATTTGAAGATTTTTAAGGAACATCCATACTCTTCTCCATAGTGGCTTTACCAATTCACATTCTCACCAGCAGTGCAAGAGATTTCCCTTTTCTCCACACACTCTCCAGCATTTATTGTTTCTAGATTTCTTGATGATGGACATTCTGACTGGTGTGAGATGATATCTCATTGTAGTTTTGATTTGCATGTCTCTAATGATTAATGATGTTGAGCATTCTTTCATGTGTTTGTTGGCAGTCTGTGTATCTTCTTTGGAGAAATATCTATTTAGATCTTCTACCCATTTTTTTGGATTGGGTTGTTTGTTTTTTGTTATTGAGCTGCATGTGAGGCTTATAAATTTTGGAGATTAATACTTTCTCATTTGCTTCATTTGCAAATATTTTCTCTCATTCTCAGGGTTGTCTTTTGGTCTTGTTTATGGTTTCCTTTGCTGTGCAAAAGCTTTGAAGTTTCATTAGGTCCCAGTTGTTTATTTTTGTTTTTATTTCCATTTGTCTAGGAGGTGTGTCAAAAAGGATCTTGCTGTGATTTATGTCATAGAGTGTTCTGCCTATGTTTTCCTCTAAGAGTTTGATAGTTTCTGGCCTTACATTTAGGTCTTTAATCCATTTTGGGCTTATTTTTGTGTATGGTGTTAAGGAGTGATCTAATCTCATACCTTTATATGTACCTGTCCAGTTTTCCCAGCACCGCTTCTTGAAGAGGCTGTCCTTTCTCCACTGTATATTCCTGCCTCCTTTATCAAATATAAGTTGACCATATGTGCATGGGTTTATCTCTGGGCTCTCTGTCCTGTTCCATTGATCTATCTTTGTGTTTTTGCGCCAGTACCATACTGTCTTGATTACTATAATTTTGTAGTATTATCTGAAGTCAGGGAGCCTGATTCCTCCAGCTCAGTTTTAAGTTGTCAAGATTGATTTGGCTGTTCGGGGTCTTATGTGTTTCAATACAAATTGTGAAATTTGTTTCTCTAGTTCTGTGAAAAATGCCAGTGGTAGATTGACAGGGATTGCATTGAATCTGTAGATTATTTTGGGTAGTAGAGTCATTTTCACAATGCTGATTCCTCCACTCCAAGACCATGGTATATCTGTCCACCTATTTGTATGATCTTTAATTTATTGCATCAGTGTCTTGGAATTTTCTTCATACAGGTCTTTTGTCTCCTTAAGTAGGTTCATTCTTAGATATTTTATTCTTTTTGTTGCAATGGTAAATGGGAATGTTTTCTTGATTTCAATTTCAGATTTTTCATCATTAGTGTATAGGAATGCCAGAGATTTCTGTGCACTAATTTTGTATTCTGCTACTTTACCAAATTCATTGATTAGCTCTAGTAGTTTTCTGCTAGCATCTTCAGGATTCTCTATGTATAGTATCATGTCATATGCAAAGAGTGGCAGCTTTACTTCTTCTTTTCCCATTTGCATTCTTTTTATTTCCTTTTCTTTTCTGATTGCTGTGGCTAAAACTTCCAAAATTATGTTGAATAAGAGTGGTGAGACTGGGCAACCTTGTCTTGTTCCTGATCTTAGTGGAAATGCTTTCAATTTTTCACCATTGAGGATGATGTTGGCTGTGGGTTTGTCATATATGACCTTTGTTATGTTGAGGAAAGTTCCCTCTATGCCTACTTTCTGCAGGGTTTTTATCATAAATGAGTGTTGAATTTTGTCCAAAGCTTTCTCTGCATCTATTGAGATAATCATATGGTTTTTCTCCCTCAATTTGTTAATATGGTGTATCATGTTGATAGATTTGCATTTATTGAAGAATCCTGGCATTCCTGGAATAAACCCCACTTGATCATGGTGTATGATCCTTTTAATGTGCTGTTGGATTCTGTTTGCTGGTATTTTCTTCAGGATGTTTCCATCCATGTTCATCAGTGATATTGGACTGTAGTTTTCTTTCTTTGTGACATCCTTCTCTGGTTTTGGTATCAGGGTGATGGTGGCCTCGAACAATGAGTTTAGGAGTGTTCCTCTCTCTGCTTTATTTTAGAAGAGTTTGAGAAGTATAGGTATTAGCTCTTCTCTAAATATTTGATAGAATTCGCCTGTGAAGCCATTTGGTCCTGGGCTTTTGTTCGTTGGAAGATTTTTAATCCCAGTTTCAATTTCAGTTCTTGTGATTGGTCTGTTCATATTTTCTATTTCATCCTGATTTAGTCTTGGCAGGTTGCGCCTTACCAAGAATTTGTCTATTTCTTTCAGGTTGTCCATTTTATTGTCATAGATTTCCTTGTAGTAATCTCTCATGATCTTTTGTATTTCTGCAGTGTCAGGTGTTTCCTTTCCTTTTTCATTTCTAATTCTATTGATTTGAGTCTTCTCCCTTTTTTTCTTGATGAGTCTGGCTAATGGTTTATCAATTTTGTTTATCTTCTCAAAGAACCAGCTTTTTGTATTTTTGATATTTGCTATCATTTCCTTCATTTCTTTTTTCTTTATTTGTGACTTGATCTTTATGATTTCTTTCCTTCTGCTAACTTTGGGGCTTTTTTCTTCTACTTCCTCTAATTGCTTTAGGTGCGAAGTTAGGTTGTTTATTCTAGATGTTTCCTTTTTCTTGAGGTAGGATTGTATTTCTAGAAACTTCCCTCTTAGAACTGCTTTTGCTGCATCCCATAGGTTTTGGTTCATCCTGTCTCTTTTGTCATTTGTTTCTAGGTATTTTGTAATTTCCTCTCTGATTTCTTCAGTGATCACTTTGTTATTAATTAGTGTATTGTTTAGCTTCCATGTGTTGGTATTTTTTACAGACCTTTTCCTGTAATTGATACTTAGTCTCATATAATTGTGGTCAGAAAAGATACTTGATACAATTTCAATATCCTTATATTTACCAAGGCTTGATTTGTGACCCAAGATATGATCTATCCTGGAGAATGTTCCATGAGAACTTGACAAAAATGTGTATTCTGTTGTTTTTGGATGGAATATCCTCTAAATTTCAATGATGTCCATCTTGTTTAATGTATCATTTAAAGCTTGTGTTTCCTTATTTATTTTCATTCTGGATGATCTGTCCATTGGTGAAAGTGGGGTGTTGAAGTCCCCTACTATGAATGTGTTACTGTCGATTTCCCCTTTTATGGCTGTTAGTATTTGACTTATGTATTGGTGTGCTCCTATGTTGGGTGCATAAATATTTACAATTTTTATATCTTCTTCTTGGATTGATCCCTTGATCATTATGTAGTATCCTTCTTTGTCTCTTCTAATAGTCTTTATTTTAAAGTCTATTTTTTCTGATGTGACAATTGCTACTCCAGCTTTATTTTGATTTCCATTTTCATTGAATATCATTTTCCATCCTCTTACTTTCAGTCTATTTGTGTCTCTAGGTCTGAAGTGGGTCTCTTGTAGACATAATGTATATGGGCCTTGTTTTTGTATCCATTCAGCCAATCTGTGTCTTTTGGTGGGAGCATTTAGTCCATTTATATTTAAGGTATCTATCGATATGTATGTCCCTATTCTCATTTACTTAATTGTTTTGGGTTCGTTATTGTAGGTATTTTCCTTCTGTTGTTTTTCTTGCCTAGAAAAGTCCCTTCAACATTTGTTGTAAAGCTGGTATGGTGGTGCTGAACTCTCTCAGCTTTTGCTTGTCTGTAAAGTTTTTAATTTCTCCATCAAATCTGAATGAGATTCTTGCTGTGTAGAGTAATCTTGGTTGCAAGTTTTTCTCCTACATCACTTTAAATATGTCCTGTCAGTCTATTCTGGGCTGCAGAGTTTCTGCTGAAAGGTCAGCTGTTAACCTTATGGGGATGCCCTTGTGTGTTATTTGTTGTTTTTCCCTTGCTGCTTTTAATATATTTTCTTTGTGTTTTAATTTTTGACAGTTTCAATAATATGTGTCTTGGCATATTTGTCCTTGGATTTATACTGTATGGGACTCTCTGTTCTTCCTGGACTTGATTAACTATTTTCTTTCCCACATTAGGGAAGTTTTCAACTATAATGTCTTCACATAATTTCTCCATTCCTTTCTTTTTGTCTTCTTCTTCTGGAACCCCTATATTTAGAAGTTGGTGCATTTAATGTTGTCCCAGAAGTCTCTGAGATTGTCCTCAGTTCTTTTCATTCTTTTTACTTTCTTCTGCTCTGCAGTAGTTATTTCCACAATTTTATCTTCCAGGTCACTTATCCATTCTTTTGCCCCTGTTAATCTGCTACTGATCCCATCTAGAGTATTTTTATTTTGTTTTTTTTCTCATTTTTTTAAACAATGTAATCTGAAAAAAATCTTTTGGTTTTACATATTTATTGGAGTATATTTGCTTTAACATGATGTGTTTGTTTCTCCTTTATTACAAAGTAAATCAGTTATACATATACATATGTTCTGATATCTCTTCCCTCTTGTTTCTCCATCTCTCCCACCCACCCTATCCCACCCTTCCAGGCGGTCAAAAAGCATTGAGCTTATCTCCCCGTGCTATGCGGCTGCTTTTCACTAGCTATCTACCTTACATATGGTAGTGTATATATGTCCATGCCACTCTCTCACTTTCTCACAGTTTATCCTTCCCCCTCCCCACATCCTCAAGTCCATTCTCTAGTAAGTCTGTGTCTTTATTCCTGTCTTATCCCTAGCTTCTTCATGCTAATTTTTTTCTTAAATTCCATAAATATGTGTTAGCATATGGTATTTGTCTTTCTCTTTCTCACTTAATTCCCTCTGTATGACATACTCTAGGTCCATCCACCTCATTACAAATAGCTCAATTTCGTTTCTTTTTATGTCTGAGTAATATTCCATTGTATATATGTGCCACATCTTCTCTATGCATTCATCTGATGATGGACACTTAGGTTGTTTCCATCTCTGGACTATTGTAAATAGAGCTACAATGAATATTTGTTACATGATTCTTTTTGAATTATGGTTTTCTCAGGGTATATGCCCAGTAGTTGGATTTCCGGGTCATATGGTAGTTCTATTTTTAGTTTTTTAAGGAATCTCCATACTGTTCTCCATAGTGGCTGTACCAATTTACATTCCCACTACCAGTGCAAGAGTGTGCCCTTTTCTCCACACACTCTCCAGCATTTATTGTTTCTAGATTTCTTGATGATGGCCATTCTGACTGGTGTGAGATGATATCTCATTGTAGTTTTGATTTGCATGTCTCTAATGATTAATGATGTTGAGCATTCTTTCATGTGTTTGTTGGCAGTCTGTGTATCTTCTTTGGAGAAATATCTATTTAGGTTTTTGCCCATTTTTGGATTGGGTTTTTAGTTTTTTTGTTATTGAGCTGGATGTGCCACTTATAAATTTTGGAGATTAATCCTTTGTCTTTTGCTTCATTTGCAAATATTTTCTCTCATTCTCAGGATTGTCTTTTGGTCTTGTTTATTGTTTCCTTTGTTGTGCAAAAGATTTGAAATTTCATTAGATCCCATTTATGTTTGTTTTTATTTCCATTTCTCTAGGAGGTGGGTCCAAAAGGATCTTGCTCTGATTTATGTCATAGTGTTCTTCCTATGTTTTCCTCTAAGAGTTTGACAGTTTCTGGCCTTACATTTAGGTCTTTAATCCATTTTAGTCTTATTTTTGTGTATGGTGTTATGGAGTGATCTAATCCCATACTTTTACATGTACCTGTCCAGTTTTCGCAGCACCGCTTCTTGAAGAAGCTCTCCTTTCTCCACTATACATTCCTGCCTCCTTTATCAAAGATAAGGTGACCATATGTGCGTGGGTTTTTCTCTGGGCTTTCTATCCTGTTCCTTTGATCTATCTTTCTGTTTTTGCACCAGTACCATACTGTCTTGAGTACTGTAATTTTATAGTGTAGTCTGAAGTCTGGGAGCCATATTCCTCCAGGTCCATTTTTCGTTCTCAAGATTGCTTTGGGTATTCGTCGTCTTTTGTGTTTCCATACAAATTGTGAAATATTTTGTTCTAGTTCCGTGGAAAATGCCAGTGGTAGTTTGATAAGGATTGCATTAAATCTGTAGATTGCGTTGGGTAGTAGAGTTATTTTCACAATGTTGATTCTTACAATCCAAGAACAGGTTATGTCTCTCCATCTATTTGTATCATGTTTAATTTCTTTCATCAGTGTCTTATAATTTTCTGCATAAAGGTCTTTTGTCTCCTTACGTAGGTTCATTCCTAGATATTTTATTCCATTTGTTGTAATGGTAAATGGGAGTGTTTCTTGATTTCACTTTCAAATTTATCATCATTAGTATACAGGAATGCCAGGGATTTCTGTGCATTCATTTTTTAACCTGCTACTTTACCAAATTCATTGATTAGCTCTAGTAGTTTTCTGCTAGCATCCTTAGGATTCTCTATGTTTAGTATCATGTCATCTTCAAACAGTGACAGCTTTACTTCTTCTTTTCCGATTTGGCTTCCTTCTTTTTCCTTTTCTTCTCTAATTGCTGTGGCTAAATCCTCCAAAACTATGTTGAATAAGAGTTGTGAGAGTGTTCAACCTTGTCTTGTTCCTGATCATAGTGGAAATGCTTTCAGTTTTTCACCATTGAAGACAATGTTGGCTGTTGGTTTGTCATATATGGCTGTTATTATATTTAGGAAATTTCCCTCTATGCCTACTTTCTGCAGGGTTTTTATCATAAATGAGTGTTGAATTTTGTCAAAAGATTTCTCTGCATCTATTGAGATGATCATATGGTTTTTCACCTTCAATTTGTTAATATGGTGTATCACATTGATTGATTTGCATATATTGGAGAATCCTTTCATTCCTGGAATAAACCCCACTTGATCATGGTGTATGATCCTTTTAATGTGCTGCTGGATTCTGTTTGCTGGTGTTTTGTTGATGGTTTTTGCATCTATATTCATCAGTGAGATTGGCCTGTAGTTTTCTTTCTTTGTGATATTCTTGTGTTTTTTTGTTATCAAGGTGATGGTGGCCTCATAAAATGAATTTCGGAGTTTTCCTCCCTCTGTTATATTTTGGAAGAGTTTGAGAATGATAGGTGTTAGCTCTTCTCTAAATGTTTGATAGAATTCCCCTGTGAATCCATCTGGTCCTGGGTTTTTGTTTTTTGGAAGATTTTTAATCACAGTTTCAATTTCAGTGCTTGTGATTGGTCTGCTCGTATTTTCTATTTCTTCCTGATTCAGTCTTGGCAGGGTGTGCATTTCTGAGAATGTGTCAGTTTCTTCCAGTTTGTCCAATTTATTGGCATAGAGTTGCTTGTAGTAATCTCTCATGATCTTTTGTATTTCTGCAGTGTCAGTTGTTACCTCTCCTTTTTCATTTCTAATTCTATTGATTTTGGTCTTCTCCCATTTTTTCTTGATGAGTCTGGCTAATGGTTTGTCAGTTTTGTTTATATTCTCAAAGAACCAGCTTTTAGTTTTATTGATCTTTCCTATCACTTCCTTCATTTATTTTTCATTTATCTGTGATCTGATCTTTATGATTTCTTTCCATCTGTTAACTTTGTTTTTTTTTTTCTTTCTCTAATTGCTTTACATGCAAGGTTAGGTGGTTTATTCGAAATGTATCATGTTCTTAAGATAGGATTGTATTGCTATAAACTTCCCTCTTAGAATTGCTTTTGATGCATCTCATAGGTTTTGGGTTGTCGTTTCTCCATTGTTTTTTGTTTCTAGGTATTTTTTTATTGATTTCTTCCATGATTACTTCATTATTAAGTAGTGTATTTTTAGCCTCCATGTGTTTGTATTTTTTAAAGATCTTTTCCTTTAATTGATATCTAGTCTCATAGCATTGTGGTCAGGAAATATACTTGATACAATTTCAATTTTCTTAAATTTACCAAGGCTTGATTTGTGACCCAAGATATGATCTATTCCGGAGAATGTTCCATGAGCACATGAGAAAAATGTATATTCTGTTGTTTTTGTTTGGAATGTCCTATAAATATCAATTAAGTCCATCTTTTTGATGTATCATTTAAAGCTTGTGCTTCCTTATTTATTTTCATTTTGGATGATCTGTCCATTGGTGAATGTGGGGTGTTAAAGTCCCCTACTATGAATATGCTACTGTACATTGCCCCTTTTAAGGCTGTTAGTATTTGCCTTATGTATTGATGTGCTCCTTTGCTGGGTGCATAAATATTTTCAATTGTTATATCTTCTTCTTGGATTGATCCTTTGATCATTATGTAGTGTCCTTCTTTGTCTCTTCTAATAGTCTTTATTTTAAAGTCTATTTTTTTCTGATATGAGAATTGCTACTCCAGCTTTCTTTTGGTTTCCCTTTGCATGGAATATCTTTTTCCATCCCCTTACTTTCAATCTGTATGTGTCTCTAGGTCTGAAGTGGGTCTCTTGTAGACAGTATATATATGGGTCTTCTTTTTGTATCCATTCAGCCAATCTGTCTGTTTTCGTGGGAGCATTTAGTCCATTTACATTTAAGGTAATTATCAATATGTATGTTCTCATTCCCTTTTTCTTGATTGTTTTGGGTTCGTTATTGTACGTCTTTTGCTTCTCTTGTGTTTCTTGCCTAGAATATTTCCTTTACCATTTGTTGTAAACCTGGTTTGCCGGTGCTAAACACTCTCAGCTTTTGCTTGTCTGTAAACATTTTAATTTCTCCATCAAATCTGAATGAGATCCTTGCTGGGTAGAGTAATATTTGTTGCAGGTTTTTCTTCTTCATCCCTTTAAATATATCCTGCCATTCCCTTCTGGCTTGCAGAGTTTCTGCTGAAAAATCAGCTTTTATCCTTATGGGAATTCCCTTGTGTGTTATTTGTTTTTTCCCTCACTACTTTTAATATGTTTTTGTTGTATTTAATTTTTGACTGTTTGAATAATATGTGTCTTGGCGTATTTCTCCTTGGATTTATCCTGTATTGGACTCTCTGTGCTTCCTGGATTTGATTAACTATTTTCTTTCCCATATTAGGGAAGTTTTCAACTATAATCTCTTCAAATATTTTCTCAGTCCCTTTCTATATCTCTTCTTCTCTGGAACCCCTATAATTCGAATTTTGGTGTGTTTAATGTTCTCCCAGATGTCTCTCAGTCTGTCCTCAGTTCTTTTCATTCTGTTTTCTTTCTTCTGCTCTGCAGTAGTTTTTTCCACTATTTTATCTTCCAGGTCACTTATCCGTTCTTCTGCCTCAGTTTCTCTGCTATTGATCCCATCTAATTTTTTTTTAAAAAATCATTTATTGTGTTGTTCATCATTGCTTGTTTCATCTTTAGTTCTTCTAGGTCCTTGTTAAATGTTTCTTGCATTTTTGTCTATTCTATTTCCAAGATTTTGGATCATCTTTCCTATCATTATTCTGAATTCTTTTTCAGGAAGACTGCCTATTTCCTCCTCATTTGTTAGGTTGGGTGATTTTTTTTTTCTTGTTCCTTCATCTGCTGTGTGTTTTTCTGTCTTCTCATTTTGCTTATCTTACTTTGTTTGGCATCTCCTTTGTGCGGACTGCAGGTTCTTAGTTCTCATTGTTTTTGGTGTCTTTCCCCAGTGGCTAAAGTTGGTTCAGTGAGTTGTGTAGGCTTCCTGGTGGAGGGGACTAGTTCCTGTGTTCTTGTGGATGAGGCTGGATCTTGTTTTTCTGGTGAGCAGGTCCACGTCTGGTGGTGTGTTTTGTGGTGTCTGTGGACTTGTTAAGATTTTAGGCAGCCTCTCTGCTAATGGGTGGTGTTGTGTTCCTGACTTGCTAGTTTTTTGGCATAGGTTGTCCAGCACTGTAGCTTGTTCATCGTTGAGTGAAGCTGGGTGCTCGTGTTGAGATCGAGATCTCTGGGAGATTTTCACCATTTGATATTATGTGGAAATGGGAGTTCTCTTGTGGACCAGTGTCCGGAAGTTGACACTCCCACCTCAGAGGAACAGCACTGACTCTTAGCTGCAGCACAAAGAGCCTTTTATCCACACGGCTCAGAATAAAAGGGATAATAAGTAGAGAGAAAGAGAGAAAGAAAGAAGGATGGAAGGAAGGAAGGAAAGAAAGAAAGAGAGAGAAAGAAAGAAAGAAAGAAAGGAGGGAGTGTGGAGGAAGGAGGGAAGGAAGGAACGAAAGAAAGAAGATGAAATAAAATAAAATAGAGTAAGATAAAATAAAATAAAGTTATTAAAATAAAAAAATAATTATTAAGAAAAAAAATTTTTTTAAAAGAAACAAAAAATGGATGGATAGAACCCTAGGTCAAATGATGGATGCAAAGCTATACAGAAAAATTCTCATACATAAGCATACACATACACACTCACAAATAGAGGAAAAGGGGAAAAAATAATAAATCTTGCTCTCAAAGTCCACCTCCTCAATTTGGGATGATTTGTTGTCTATTCATGTATTCCACAGATGCAGGGTACATCATGTTGATTGTGGAGCTTTAATCCGCTGCTTCTGAGGCTGCTGGGAGAGATTTCCTTTTCTCTTCTTTTTTCTCACAGCTCCCGGGGCTCAGCTTGGGATTAGGCCTCGCCTCTGTGTTTAGGTCACTGGAGGACATCTGTTCTTCGCTCAGACAGGACGGGGTTAAAGGAGCAGCTGCTTCAGGGACTCTGGCTCACTCAGGCCATGTGGAGGGAGGGGTACAGTGTGCAGGGCGAGCCTGCAGAAGTAGAGTCCAGTGTGACGTTGCACCAGCCGGAGGCATGCCATGCGTTCTCCAGGGGAAGTTGTCCCTGGATCTCGGGACCCTGGCAGTGGCGGGCTGCACAGGCTCCCCAGAAAGGGGGTGTGGATAGTGATCTGTGCTCGCACACAGGCTTCTTGGTGGTGGCCGCAGCAGCCTTAGCATCTCATGCCCGTCTCTGGGGTCCATGATGTTAGCCACGGCTCACGACTTTCTCTGGAGCTCTTTTAAGCAGCACTATTAATCCCCTCTCCTAAACCAGGAAACAAAGAGGGAAGAAAAAGTCTCTTGCCTCTTTGGCATGTCCAGACTTTTCCCTGGACTCCCTCTGAGCTAGCCGTGGTGCATTAACCCCCTGCAGGCTGTGTTCACACCAACTCCAGTCCTCTCCCTGCACTCCTATGGAATCTTGAGCCTCAGCTCCCAGCCCTGCCCACCCCAGCTGGTGAGCAGAGAAGCTTCTCAGGCTAGTGAGTGCAGGTCAGCACCGATCCTCTGTGCAGGAATCTCTCCACTTTGCCCTCCGCACCCCTGCTGCTGTGCTCTCCTCCATGGCTCTGAAGCTTTACCCCTCTGCCACCCGCAGTCTCCACCCACAAAGGGGGTTCCTAGTGTGTGGAAATGTTTCCTAGTTCACAGCTCCCTCCCACTGGTGCAGGTCCCATCCCTATCCTTTTGTCTCTGTTTATTCTTTTTTCTTTTGCCCTACCCAGGTACCTGGCGACTTTCTTGCCTTTTGGGAGGTCTGAGGTCTTCTGCTAGCATTCAGTAGGTGTTCTTTAGGAGTTGTTCCACGTGTAGATGTATTTCTGGTGTATCTGTGGGAAGGAAGATGATCTCTGCATCTTACTCCTCTGACATCTTCCCCTCGTCCCCCTGTAATTGTTTTTTATATGGCTTATTTTCTCTATGAAAAATTTCTTGCCAGGATTTTTCAAATTTCACACAAATCGCATCAGATTGGCATAGCCTCAATGTAATAAATGTTAACAAAGGGCATTAGAAAATTGATAGGATTAGGATAGAATTCAATAATAAAAAAAATCTAGTTTTTCAAATATTTCTAAATTTTTGGAAAGTGTTTATGTTTATTACACCACATATATATGTATATTCATACATATACAATATTAAATAACCTCTAAATCGTTAGCATGTTAGCTATTCATTGGATTTTAATTTTAGGGTAAAAATTACCTCCAAGTACATAATGTCAAATAAAAATTGATATCATTAATCTTTAGCAATTAATGGAACTCTTTACTTATGTAGCAATTCATCCTAAAATATGAAATGATGTTTAAATATTTCTAAGGAGCAAATCTTTCTAGGGAAATTATACCATGTTTAAAGTTTATAAAAATAGCAATTCATTCACAGTGACACTGATATAATACTACTGGTGAGACTGTAATATGAAAAGAAAATTAATTTAGGGAAAATGTACTGATTGGCAATCAAGAAATTGACCCAAAACAAATGAAACATCTTTAGATAATAATTATTCAATGAAAGGGAACATGTAAAACTATCTGGCTTCCTAACTGTAATACATTCTCCCAGTCCATGGGTTTCTGTGCATGCTTATATGTGAGTACCCTTTCAGGTTGTAAGTGTGGACAGACTGTGGCCAGCCATATCAGTAAACAAAGGATATTGTGGTCATCAAGCCATCAGCCCCTGCAGCCTCTCCTGACTGTGCACACTGAGAGGATTCAGGATGGAGAAAAACAGGATGCTGGTATGCACACTGAGAGGATTCAGGATGGAGAAAAACAGGATACTGTCCCTAGATAGTTAGGGTGCATATGAAAGGAGTGATTTCAATGAGCCCAGATGCTTGCACCTTCTCATTCATAGAAAAGCACTAAATTCATTAACTTTAGATATCTGGTTTTCTTTAACATTAATCTTTTGATGTTCCACTACCTGATTTTTGTTGCAAAACTCCTATATAACCTGGCTTCTCCCTTACCTCTATGGAGCAGTCCCTTATTGTTATCTGAAAGGCTGTCTTCCAGGCTTAAGCCCTCAGCAACTCTGCTGAATAAAACATAATTCTCAACTTTTAGGTTGTGCTTTTTTCTTTTTTTTTAAGTTGACAGTTTTGGCAACCAGGAAGAGATCCAGAGCTGACTTCTCTCCTTTAACTGAACTCTATGAGGATTGGTACCAGCAGAGGCCTCTTCTGTCCATCCACCTCCTTGGAGAGTCCAGATGAATTTGGGTGAGTCTCTCCTAGTTCTCAGATCTCCCAATTACTGGTTGATGATCCTGAGTTTTATTTGGCAGTGTATTACAGGTACCTGGCCCAGTTGAAAGATACTGGGGAGTGACTGCTCAGTTGAAAGATATTGAGTGGTCTGGACTTAGTGGTTAGGTAGGAAGCTGACCTGACATCTTTCCTCTTGTAAAGGCTACCTTAACAAGAATTTGTTGGGATAAAAGTGAAAATATTATCTGAGATGGAGATTGGCCAAGATGGCAGAGTAGAAAGCCCTGTGCTTACCTCCTCTCATGAGCACACCAAAATCACAACTATCTGTCGGACAACCATCGATGAAAAAGACTGGAACCTACCAGAAGAGATCTTTTACAACTAAAGACATAAATAAGGAACCACAATGAGACAGGTAGGAGGGGCAGATTCATCATATAACCAAGTCCCACATCCCCATGTGGATGACCTACAACATGGAGAATGATTATATTGCAGAGGTTCTCTCACAGGAGTGAGAGTTCTAAGCCCCACATCAGGCTCCCCAGCCTAGGGGTCCTGCACCAGGAAGATGAGCCCCCAGAGTATTTGGCTTTGAAGGCCAGCAGAGCTTAATGTCAGAAGCCTCACAGGACTGGAAGGAAATAGAGACTTCACTCTCAAAGCGTACACATAAAATTTCACATGACCTATCTGCTGGTCTTGGAGAGTCTACCAGAGAGGCAGGGGCCAGCTGTGACTCACCCTGGGGACATAGATATTGGTGGCAGCCATATCTGTGAACATTCTACCATATGAACATTGCTGCTGACAGCTGCTAAAGTGGGTCCTCCCTCTAGGTCGTTAGCACCAAGACCTCTTCCACTGCCCCAACAGCCTGTAGATACCAATGCTGGGACACCTCAGGCCAAGCAACTAACTGGGTGGGGACACAGCCCTGCCCATCAGATAGGTTGCCTAAAGACTTCCTGATCCCACAGCCACCTGTAGACATGGCCCTGCCCACCACAAGGCCAAGACTGAACTCTACTCACCAGTGGGAAAGCACCAGCCCTGCCCTCCAGAAAACCTGAATTAGCCACAAGAACAGCCTCATCTACCAGGGGGAAGACACCAGATGCAAGAAAACCATGATCCTGAAGCCTGCAAACCCAGCCCACTCACAGCAGGCCAGATCCTTCCCTGGTACCATCTTGGCCCTGCAGTTGTCCAAGAGCAGGCTAATGCAGCTTCAGGACACCGTGGACCCCATAGCCAAATGTGTCATGAACCAACCCTCCCCCCCAACCATCACCACTACAAATAATCTGAAAAAAGCTCTGGAATCCCTGGATCTTGCAGCCAGACTACAGGAACTGGCTCTGCCTGAAAGTAGTCCAGCACTAACCTCAAGACCTGGCTCCATCCACCAGTGAGCCTAGTCCCAGGGCCCCCTAAGGGTTTATACCCAGCCACCTTGTGACCAGGCCCCACTAAACAGCAGCCAGCAGCATCCACACAAGGCAGGGTCTGGCAAGCAACCATGTTAGGGGCTGACCAAGCCTACCAGAGCAGCCAGGTAGTCACCCTAGCACAAAAGAAGACCCATGCAGCTCACTTAGGGGGAACCACTAGAGCAAATGGTTTGGGTGACAAGAGGGGAGTGTGCTGCTGGGATGCATAGGACATTGCCTACAGAAGGCCATTTTTTTCCAAGGTCGATAAACATAACTAACCTACCATATACATAAAAATACAAATAGCAACTTAGACAAAATGAGGCAGCCTAGGAACATTTCCTTCCAGACAAAGGAACAAGATAAAACTCCAGAAGAAGAACGAAGTGAAGTGGAGATAGGCAATCTACCTAAGCAAGAGTTCAGAGTAATGATTGTAAAGATGATCCAAGAACTTAGGAGGGGAATATATGCCAAGAGCAAGAAGAGCAAGAAGTTCAAAATTTTTAACTAAGAGTTAGAAAAAAAAAAAAACTGAGCAAAGATAAAGAATACAGTAGCTGAAATGAAAAATACACTAGAAGGAACCAATAGTAGACTAAATGATACAGAAGAATGAATCAGTTATCTGAAAGACAGAGTAGTGGAAATCACTATCGCTGAACAGAAAAAAAAAAAAAGAAAATAAACAAGGACAGTTTAAGATAGACCTCTGGGACAATATCAAGTGCACTAATATTTGCATTATAGGGGTCTCAGAAGGAGAAGGGAGAGAGAACGGGCCTAAGAAAATATTTGAAGACATAATAGCTGAAAACTCCCCTAATCTGACAAAGGTGACAGTCTTCCAAGTCCAGGAAGTACAGAGCATCCCTTATGGGATTAACCCAAATAGGAATACACCAAGACACATTGTAATTAAAATGACAAAAATTAAAGATAAAGAGAGAATATTAAAAGCAGCAAGGAAAAGCAACAAGTTACAAACAAGATAACTCCCATATAATTATCAGCTGATTTATCAGCAGAAACTGCATGCCAGAAGGGAATGGCATTATATATTAAAAGCGATGAAAGGGACAAACCTACAACCAAGAATACTCTACCCAGCAAGGGTCTCATTCAGATTTGACAGTGGAATCAAAAGCTTTACAGAAAAGCAAAAGCTAAAAGAATTCGGCACCATCAAACCAGCTTTACAACAAACATTAAAGGAACTTCTCTAGACAAAAAGGGAAAGGCCACAACTAGAAACAAACAACAAAGAAAGACGAAATGGTACTTCCCTGGTGACACAGTGGTTATGAATCCACCTACCAATGCAGGGGACATGGATTCAATCCCTGGTCTGGGAAGATCCCACATGACACGGAGCAACTAAATCTGTGCACCACAACTACTGATCCTGTGATCTAGAGCCCACAAGCAACAACTACTGAGCCCACGTGCTGCAACTACTGAAGCTCATGTGCTCTAGTGCCTGCATGCTGCAACTACTGAAGCCTGTGTGCCTAGAGCCCAGGCTCCATGAGAAGCCACCACAATGAGAAGCCTGCACACTGCAATGAAGAGTAGCTCCCACTCACTGCAACTAGAGAGAGCCCACACACAGCAATGAAGACTCAATGCAGCCATAAATAAATAAATAGATAGATAGATAGATAGATAGATAGATAGATAGATAGATAAAAATTTAAAAGGTGCAATGAAAAAACTCACTGGTAAAGGCAAACATACAATGAAGGTAGGAAATCATGCACACACAAAGCTAGTAGGAAAGTTAAAGACAAAGGAAGTAAAATAATCTGTATCTGATTTTTTTCTAGAGACAAGATGGTGGAATAGAGAGATGTGAGCTCAACTCCTCTCATGAAAACACTAAAGTCACAACTAACTGCTGAACAACCATTGACAAAATACAACTGGAACTTACCAAACAGATATCCTACAAACAGAGACAAAGAAGCCACAAGAGATGGTAGGTGGGGTGCAATCACAATAAAATCAAATCCCATACCCTCTGGATGGGTGACACACAAACTGGAAAATAATTATATCACAGAGGTTCTTCCATAGGAGTGAAAGTTCTGATCCCCATGACAGGCTTCCCAGCCTAGAGGTCTGGCAACAGGAGGAGTGATCCCCAGAGAATCTGGCTTTGAAGGCCAGTGGGGTTTGATTGCAGAAATTCTACTGGACTGGTAGAAATATAAACTCCACTCTTGGAGGGCACACATAAGGTCTTGTGTGCACCAGAATCCAGGGGAAAAAGCAGTAACCTCATAAAAGCCTGAGCCAGATGTACCTACTGTTATTGGAGGGATTCCTTCAGGGGCAGTGGACAGCTGTGGCTCACTGCAGGGACAAAGACATTGGTGGCGGTAGTTCTGGGGAGTACTCATCGGTGTGAGCCCTCCTGGAGGTCGTCATTTTCTCACCAAGATCTGGCCCCACCCAACAGCCTGTAGGCCCCAGTGCAGGGATACCTCAGGCCAAATAACCAACAAGGCAGGAAAACAGCCCCACTCATCAGCTGACAGGCTGCCTAAAGTCTCCCTTTGCCCACAGCTTCCTGCTAAACACACCACTTGACACATTCCTGTCCACCAGAGGGACAAGACCCAGCTCCACACACCAGTGGCAGGAATCAGTCCCTCCCACGAGGAAGCCTGCACAAGCCTCTTAGACCAGCCTCATCCACCAGAGGGCAGACAGCAAAAGCAAGAACTACAGCCCTGCATCCTGTGGAACAGAAAGCACAATAACAGGAAGTTAGACAAAATGAGACAGCAGAGGGATATGTCCCAGATGAAAGAACAAGAAAAACCCCAGAAGAACAACTAAGTGAAGTGGAGATAGAAAATCTACCTGAACAAGAATTCAGAGTAATGGTAGTAAAGATGATTCAAGATCTCAGAAAAGGAATGGAGACACAGACCAAGAAGATCAATGAAATGTTTAACAAAGAAGTAGAAGATCTGAAGTACAAACAGAGATGAGTGATACAATAACTGAAATGAAAAATACACTAGAAGTAATCAATAGCAGAATAAATTAGGCAGAAGAACGAATAAGTGAGATGAGAGACAGAATGGGGAAAATCACTGCCACAGAACAGAATAAAAAAAGAGTGAAAAGATGTGAGGAGAGTTTAAGAGACCTCTGGGACAACATTAAATGCACTAATATTTGCTTTATAGGGGTGCCATGAGGAGGAGGGAAGAGAGAAAGGACATGAGAAAATGTTTGAAGATATAATATCTGAAAACTTCCTTTAAATGGGAAAGTAAATATTTACCCAGGTCCATGAAGTGCAGAGAGTCACAGGATAAACCCAAGGAGGAACTCGCTGAGACATATAGTAATCAAGTTGACAAAAATTAAAGACAAAGAGAAAATATTAAAAGAAATAAGAGAAAAGCAACACATAACATACAAGGGAATTCCCATGAGATTATCATCTGATTTCTCAGCAGAATCTCTGCAGGCCAGAAG
Source organism: Mesoplodon densirostris (assembly GCF_025265405.1). Taxonomy (NCBI): domain Eukaryota; kingdom Metazoa; phylum Chordata; class Mammalia; order Artiodactyla; family Ziphiidae; genus Mesoplodon; species Mesoplodon densirostris. The sequence continues at coordinate 88,086,896 of NC_082665.1, read as the reverse complement.
GCAGTGGCATGATATATTTAAAATGACAAAAGGGTAGAACCTACAACCAAGAATACTCTACCCAGCAAGGCTCTCATTCAGATTCAGTGGAGAAATCAAAAGCTTTACAGACAAGCAAAAGCTATGACAATTCAGCCCAGACCAGCTTTACAACAAATGCTAAAGGAACTACTCTAGGTTGAAAACAAAAAGGCACAACTAGAAACAAGGAAATTACAAATGGAAAAGCTCACTGATAAAGGCAAACATAGAGTAAAGGTAGGAAATGTCCATACACGAATATGATATAAAAATCAGGAGTCCGGAGGAAGATGGTGGAAGAGTAAGATGCGGAGATCACCTTCCTCCCCACAGATACACCAGAAATTCATCTACACGTGGAACAACTCCTACAGAACACCTACTGAACACTGACAGAAGACCTCAGAACTCCCAAAAGGCAAGAAACTCCCCACATACCTGGGTAGGGCAAAAGAATAAAGAATAAACAGAGACAAAAGGATAGGGACGGGACCTGCACCAGTGGGAGGGATCCGTGAAGGAGGAAAGGTTTCCACACACTAGAAGCCCCTTCACGGGCAGAGACTGCAGGTGGCACAGGGGGAAAGCTTCAGAGTAGCCAAGGAGAGCACAGCAACAGGGGTGTGGAGGGCAAAGAGGAGAGATTCTGGCACAGAGGATCGGTGCCCTCAGGCACACACCAGCCCGAGAGGCTTGTCTGCTCGGCCTCCGGGGTGGGCGGGGCTGGGAGCTGAGGCTCGGGTATTGGGTTTCAGACAGAGCACAGGGAGAGGACTGGGACTGGTGGCAGGAAGAGAGCCTGAAGGGGTTGGTGCTCCGCGGCTAGCCCGGAGGGAGTCCGGAGAAAAAGTCTGGAGCTGCCGAAGAGGTAAGAGACTTTTTCTTCCCTTTTGTTTCCTGGTGCGCGAGGAGAGGGCATTAAGAGCGCTGCTTAAAGAAGCTCCGGAGACGAGCGTGAGCCACGGCTGAAGGCGCGGACCCTGGAGATGGGCGTGGGATGCTGGGGCTGCTGCTGCCGCCGCCACAAGGCCTGTGTGTGAGCGCAAGTCACTGTCCACCCCCACTTCCGGGGAGCCTGTACAGCCCGCCACTGCCGGGGTCCCAGGACCCAGGGACGGCTTCCCTGGGAAAGCTCACAGAATGCCTCAGGCTGGTGCAATGTCACGCTGGCCTCTGCCACTGCAGGCCCGCCCCACACTGCATGCCCCTCCCTCCCCTCGGCCTGAGTGAGCCAGAGCCCCGGAAATAGTGGCTCCTTTAAACCCGTCCTGTCTGAGCGAAGAACGGACTCCCTCCAGCGATCTACACACAGAGGCGGGGCCAGGTCCAAGGCTGAGACCCGGGAGCTGTGAGAGCAGAGAAGAGACAGGGAAATCTCTCTGTGCAGCCTTGGAGGCAGTGGATTAAAACTCCATGGTCCGCTTGATGTGCCCTGCGTCTGTGGAGTGCATGAATGGACAGTGAATCATCCCAAATTGAGGAGGTGGATTTGAGGACAGGATTTAAGATTTTTTCCCCTTTTCCTCTTTTTACAACAAATTATCCCAAATTAAGGAGGTGGACTTGGAGAGAAAGATTTCAGACTTTCTCCCCTTTTCCTCTTTTTAAAATGAATTATCCCAAATTGAGGAAGTGGACTTTGAGAGCAAGATTTTTGATTTTTTCCCCCCGTTCTCTTTTTGTGAATGTGTATGTATATGCTTTTGTGTGAGATTTTCTCTGTATAGCTTTGATTCCACTATAGATCCCAGGGTTCTATCCATCCATTTTTGGTTTTTTGTTTTGTTTTTGTTATTTTTTAAATAATTACTATTTTATTCTTAATAACACTACTATATTTTATACTTTATTCTATTTTACTTTTTCTTCTTTCTTTCTTTTTCTCCTACCTTCCCTTCCTCGCTCCCTCCCTCTGGCCCTTTCTTTCTTTCTTTGCTTCCTCCCTCCCTCCCTCCTGTCTGTCTGTCTTTCTTTCCTTCCTTCCTCCCTCCCTTCTTCCTTTTACTCTTTCTTTTTCTTTCCTTCCTCTCTCCCTCCCTCCTTTCTTTCTTTCTTTCTTTCCATCCTACCTCCCTCCTTCCCTCCCTCCTTTCTTTATTTCTTCCTTCCTTCCTTTCACTCTCTCTCTCTCTCTCTTTATTTCTTCTACTAATTCTTTCTTTCTAATTTTTCTCCCTTTTATTCTGAGCCAGGTAGATGAAAGGCTCTTGGTGCTGAAGCCAGCAGTCAGTGCTGTGCCTCTGAAGTGGGAGAGCCAACTTCAGGACACAGTTCCACAAGAGACCTCCCAGCTCCACATAATATCAAGTGGTGAAAATCTCCCAGAGATCTCCATCTCAACACCAGCACCCAGCTTCAGTCAACGACCAGCAAGCTACAGTGCTGGTCACCCTATGATAAGCAACTAGCAAGACAGGAACACAACCCCACCCATTAGCAGAGAGGCTGCCTAAAAACATAATAAGGCCACAGGCACCCCAAAACACAACATCAGACATGGACCTGTCCACCAGAAAGACAAGATCGAGCCTTAACCACCAGAACACAGGCACTAGTCCCCCACACCAGGAAGACTACACAACCTACTCAAACAACCTTAGCCACTGGAGACAAACACCAAAAACAATGGGAACTACGAATCTGCAGACTGCAAAAAGGAGACCCCAAACACAGTAACATACGCAAAATGAGAAGACACAAAAACACACAGCAGGTGAAGGAGCAAGATAAAAACCTAACAGACCTAACAAATGAAGAGGTAATAGGCAGTCTACCTGAAAAAGAATTCAGAATGATAGTAAAGATGATCCAAGATTCTATTTCCAAGATCCAAAATCTTGGAAATAGAATAAACAAAATGCAAGAAACAGTTAACAGGGACCTAGAAGAACTAAAGATGAACCAAGCATCAATTAAAAACACAATAAAAGAAAGGAAAAATACTCTATATGGGATCAATAGCAGAATAACTGAGGCAGAAGAACGGATAAGTGAGGTGGAAGATAAAATAGTGGAAATAACGGATGCAGAGCAAAATAAAGAAAAAAGAATGAAAAGAGCTGAGGACAGTCTCAGAGACCTCTGGGACAACATTAAACGCACCAACATTCGAATTATAGGGGTTCCAGAAGAAGAAGAGAAAAAGAAAGGGACTGAGAAAATATTTGAAGAGATTATAGTTGAAAACTTCCCTAATATGGGAAAGGAAATAGTTAATCAAGTCCAGGAGGCACAGAGAGTCCCATACAGAATAAATCCAAGGAGAAATACACCAAGACACATATTAATCAAACTGTCAAAAATTAAACACAAAGAAATCATATTAAAAGCAGCAAGGCAAAAACAACAAATAACACACAAGGGAATCCCCATCAGGATAACAGCTGATCTCTCAGCAGAAACTCTACAAGCCAGAAGGGAGTGGCAGGACATACTTAAAGTGATGAAGGAGAAAAACCTGCAACCAAGATTACTCTACCCAGCAAGGATCTCATTCAGATTTGATGGAGAAATTAAAACGTTTACAGACAAGCAAAAGCTGAGAGAATTCAGCACCAGCAAACCAGCTTTACAACAAATGCTAAAGGAACTTCTCTAGGCAAGAAACACAACAGAAGGAAAACACCTACAATAACGAACCCAAAACAATTAAGGAAATGGGAATAGCAACATACATATCAATAATTACCTTAAATGTAAATGGACTAAATGCTCCCACCAAAAGAAACAGATTGGCTGAATGGACACAAAAACAAGACCCATATATATGCTGTCTACAAGAGCCCCACTTCAGACCTAGAGACACATACAGATTGAAAGTAAGGGGATGGAAAAAGATATTCCATGCAAATGGAAACCAAAAGAAAGCTGGAGTAGCAATTCTTATATCAGACAAAATAGACTTTAAAATAAAGACTATTAAAAGAGACAAAGAAGGACACTACATAATGATAAAGACATCGATCCAAGAAGAAGATATAACAATTGTAAATATTTATGCACCCAACATAGGAGCACCTCAATACATAAGGCAAATACTAACAGCCATGAAAGGGGAAATCGACACTAACACACTCATAGTAGGGGACTTCAACACCCCAATTTAACCAATGGACAGATCATCCAAAATGAAAATAAATAAGGAAACACAAGCTTTAAATGATACATTAAAAAGATGGACTTAATTGATATTTATAGGACATTCCATCCAAAAACAACAGATTACACATTTGTCTCAAGTGCTCATGGAACATTCTCCAGGATAGATCATATCTTGAGTCACAAAACAAGTCTTCAAAAATTTAAGAAAATTGAAATTGTATCAAGTATCTTTTCTGACCACAATGCTATGAGACTAGACATCAATTACAGAAAAGATCTGTAAAAAATACAAACACATGGAGGCTAAATAATACACTACTTAATAACGAAGTGATCACTGAAGAAATCAAAGAGGAAATAAAAAAATACATAGAAACAAATGACAATGGAGACACGACGACCTAAAACCTATGGGATGCAGCAAAAGCAGTTCTAAGGGGGAAGTTTATAGCAATACAATCCCACCTTAAGAAACAGGAAACATCTCGAGTAAACAACCTGACCCTGAACCTAAAGCAATTGGAGAAAGAAGAACAAAAAACCCCCAAAGTTAGCAGAAGGAAAGAAATCATAAAGATCAGATCAAAAATAAATGAAAAAGAAATGAAGGAAACGATAGCAAAGATCAATAAAACTAAAAGCTGGTTCTTTGAGAAGATAAACAAAATTAAACCATTTGCCAGACTCATCAAGAAAAAAAGGGAGAAGACTCAAATCAATAGAATTAGAAATGAAAAAGAAGTAACAACTGACACTGCAGAAATACAAAAGGTCATGAGAGATTACTACAAGCAACTCCATGCCAATAAAATGGACAAACAGGAAGCAATGGAAAAATTCTTAGAAATGCACAACCTGACAAGACTGAATCAGGAAGAAATAGAAAATATGAATAGACCAATCACAAGCACTGAATTTGAAACTGTGATAAACAATCTTCCAACAAACAAAAGCCCAGGACAAGATGGCTTGAGAGGCGAATTCTATCAAACATTTAGAGAAGAGCTAACACCTATCCTTGTCAAACTCTTCCAAAATACAGCAGAGGGAGGAGCACTCCCAAACTCATTCTATAAGGCCACCGTCACCTTGATACCAAAACCAGGCAAGGATGTCACAAAGAAAGAAAACTACAGGCCAATATCACTGATGAACATAGATGCAAAAATCCTCAACAAAATACTAGCAAAAAGAATCCAACAACACAGTAAAAGGATCATACACCATGATCAAGTGGGGTTTATTCAAGGAATGCAAGGATTCTTCAATATACACAAATCAATCAATGTGATACAGCATATTAACAAATTGAACAAGAAAAACCATATGATCATGTCAATAGATGCAGAGAAAGCTTTCGACAAAATTCAAAACCCATTTATGATAAAAACCCTGAAGAAAGTAGGCACAGAGGGAACTTTCCTCAACATAATAAAGGCCATATATGACAAACCCACAGCCAACATCGTCCTCAATGGTGAAATACTGAAACCATTTCCACTAAGATCAGGAACAAGACAAGGTTGCCCACTCTCACCACTCTTATTCAACATAGTTTTGGAAGTTTTAGCCACAGCAATCAGAGAAGAAAAGGAAATAAAAGGAATCCAAATGGGAAAAGAAGAAGTAAAGCTGTCACTGTTTGCAGATGACATGATACTATACATAGAGAATCCTAAAGATGCTACCAGAAAACTACTAGAGCTAATCAATGAATTTGGTAAAGTTGCAGGACACAAAATTAATGCACAGAAATCTCTGGCATTCGTGTACACTAATGATGAAAAATCTGAAAGTGAAATCAAGAAAACTCTCCTATTTACCATTGCAACAAAAAGAATAAAATATCTAGGAATAAACCTACCTAAGGAGACAAAAGACCTGTATGCAGAAAATTATAAGACACTGATGAAAGAAATTAAAGATGATACAAATAGATGGAGAGATATACCATGCTCCTGGATTGGAGAAATCAATATTGTGAAAATGACTCTACTACCCAAAGCAATCTACAGATTCAATGCTATCCCTATCAAACTACCACTGACATTTTTCACAGAACTAGAACAAAACATTTCAAAATTTGTTTGGAAAAACCAAAGACCCGAATAGCCAAAGCAATCTTGAGAATGAAAAATGGAGCTGGAGAAATCAGGCTCCCTGACTTCAGACTATACTACAAAGCTACAGTAATCAAGACAGTGTGGTACTGGCACAAAAACAGAAAGATAGATCAATGGAACAGGATAGAAAGCCCAGAGATAAACCCACGCACATATGGTCAACTTATCTTTGATAAAGGAGGCAGGAATGTACAGTGGAGAAAGGACAGCCTCTTCAATAAGTGGTGCTGGGAAAACTGGACAGGGACATGTAAAAGTATGAGATTAGATCATTCCCTAACACCATAAACAAAAATAAGCTCAAAATGGATTAAAGACCTAAATGTAAGGCCAGAAAGTATCAAACTCTTAGAGGAAAACATAGGCAGAACACTCTATGACATAAATCACAGCAAGATCCTTTTGGACCCACCTCCTAGAGAAATGGAAATAAAAACAAAAATAAACAAATGGGACCTAATGAAACTCCAAAGCTTTTGCACATCAAAGGAAACCATAAACAAGACCAAAAGACAACCCTCTGAATGGGAGAAAATATTTGCAAATGAAGCAACTGACAAAGGATTAATCTGCAACATTTATAAACAGCTCATGTAGCTCAACAGCAAAAAAACAAACAACCCAATCCAAAAATGGGCAGAAGACTTAAATAGGCATTTCTCCAAAGAAGATATACAGACTGCCAACAAACACATGAAAGAATGCTCAACATCATTAATCATTAGAGACATGCAAATCAAAACTACAATGAGATATCATCTCACACCAGTCAGAATGGCCATCATCAAGAAATCTAGAAACAATAAATGCTGGAGAGGGTGTGGAGAAAAGGGAACACTCTTGCAGTGATGGTGGGAATGTGAATTGGTACAGCCGCTATGGAGAACAGCACGGAGGTTCCTTAAAAAATAAAAATAGAACTACCATATGACCCAGCAATCCCACTACTAGGCATATACCCTTATAAAACCATAATTCAAAAAGAGTCATGTACCAAAATGTTCTTTGCAGCTCTATTCACAATAGCCCAGAGCTGGAATCAACCTAAGTGTCCATCATCAGATGAATGGATAAAGAAGATGTGGCACATATATACAATGGAATATTACTCAGCCATAAAAAGAAATGAAACTGAGCTATTTGTAATGAGGTGGATAGACCTAGAGCCTGTCATACAGAGCGAAGTAAGTTAGAAAAACAAAGACTAATACCATGTGCTAACACATATATATGGAATTTAAGAAAAAAAAATGTCATGAAGAACCTAGGGGTAAAACGGTAATAAAGACACAGACCTACTGAGAATGGACTTGAGGATATGGGTAGGCGGAAGGGTGAGCTGTGACAAAGTGAAAGAGAGGCATGGATATATATACAGTACCAAATGTAGGGTACATAGCTAGTGGGAAGCAGCCGCATGGCACAGGGAAATCAGATCAGTGCTTTGTGACCACCTGGAGGGGTGGGATAGTGAGGGAGGGAGGCACAAGAGTGAAGTGATGTGGGAACAGATGTGTATGTATGACTGATTCACTTTGTTGTAAAGCAGAAACTAATAAAAAAATTTTTTAAAAAATCAGCAGTCTTGTGAAGAGGAGAGCATAAGTGCAGGATTTGGAAATGCATTTGAAATGAAAAAACTAACAACTTAAAACAATCTATTTATATATAGACTGCTATATCAAAACCTCATGGTAACCACAAACAGAAAATCAATAATGAAACACAGGCTTTAAATGACACATTAGAGTGTATAGACTTAATTGATATATATAGAGCTTTCCATCCAAAACTAGCAGAATACGCACTCTTTTCAAGTGCACATGGAACATTGTCCAGTATTGATCACATGCTGGGCCACAAATTGAGCTTCAGTAAATTTAAGGAATCTGAAATACCAAGCATCTTTTCTGACCACAACACTATGAGATTGGAAATCAACTACAAGAAAAAAAAACTGCAAAATACACACACTTGGAGGGTAAAAAATATGCTACTAAACATCCAATGGATTACTGAAGAAATCAAAGTGGACATCAAAAAATACCTAGAGACAAATGAAAATGAATATTCGATGATTCAAAACCTATGGGGAGCAGCAAAGGCAGTTCTAAGAGGGAAGTTTATAGTGATACAAGCTTACCTCAGGAAACAAGAAAAGTCTCAAATAAATAACTTAACCTTACACCTGGAGGAACTAGAGAAAGAAGAACAAACAAAACCCAAAGTTAACAGAAGGAGAGAAATCATAAAGATCAGAGCAGAAATAAATGAAATAGAGAAGAAGAAAACAATCGAAAAGATCAATGAAACTAAAAGGTGGTTTTGTGGAAAGATAAACAAAATTGATAAACCTTTAGCCAGGCTCATCAAGAAAAAATGGGAGAGGGTATAAATCAATAAAATTAGAATTGAAAAGGGAAAAGCTATAACAGACACCACAGAAATACAAAGCCCCATGAGAAACTAGTATGAGCAACTATATGCCAATAAAATGGACAACTTAGATGAAATCGCCAAATTCTTAGAAAGGCACAATCTTATGAGACTGAACCTAGAAGAAATAGAAAATATGAAAAGACCAATCACAAGTACCGAAATTGAAACTGTGATTTTAAAACTCCCAACAAACAAGTCCAGGACCAGATGGCATCACAGGGGAATTCTATCAAACATTTAAAGAAGAATTAACACCTATCCTTCTGAATCTATTCCCAAAAATTGCAGAGAAAGGAACACTCCCAAACACATTCTGTGAGGCCACCATCACTCTGATACCAAAACTAGAGAAAAATACCACAAAAAAGAAAGTTGCAGGCCAATATGACTGATGAACATAGATGCAAAAATCCTCAACAAAATATTGGCAAACAGAATCCAACAATACATTAAAAGGATCATCCACCATGATGAAGTGGTATTTATCCCAGGAATGCAAGGATTTTTCAGTATCTGAAAATCAATCAGTGTGATACACCACAGTAACTAATTGAAGAACAAAATCCATATAATCATCTCAATAGAGGCAGAAAACACTTTTGACAAACTTCAACATCCATTTATGATAAAAACTCTCCAGAAAGTGGGCATAGAGGGAACGTACCTCAACATATTAAAGGCCATATATGAGAACCCCACAGCTAACATGATACTCAACAGTTGAAAGCTGAAAGTACTTCCTCTAAGATCAGGAACTAAACAAGGATGTCCACTCTTGCCAATTTTATAGAACATAGTTTTGGAAGTCCTAGCCACAGCAGTCAGAAAAGAAAAAGAAATAAAAGGAATCCAATTTGGAAAACAAGAAGTAAAATAACAATAATATGGCAGATGACAGTTTCATCTATCACTGTTGGCAGATGATGTGATACTATACATAAAAAGTCCTAAAGACACTACCAGAAAACTGTTGGACTTCATCAATATATTTGATAAATTTGCAGAAAACTAAATTAGTAAACAAATCTGTTGCATTTCTATACAATAATAATGAAAGATCAGAAATAGAAATTAAAGAAACAATCCTGTTCTTCCCAGGTGGCACAGTGGTTGAGAGTCCACCTGCCGATGCAGGGGACATGGGTTTGTGCCCCAGTCTGGGAAGATCCCACATGCCGCAGAGCGGCTAGGCCCGTGAGTCATGGCCTTTGAGCCTGTGCATCCGAAGCCTATGCTGTGCAACGGGAGAGGCCACAACAGTGAGAGGCCCACATACCACAAAAAAAAAAAAGAAAGAAACAATCCCATTTATCATCTCATCAAAAAGAATAAGATACCTAGGAATAAACCTACCGAAGGAGACAAAAAAACTGTACTCTGAAAATTAAGGTGCTGATGAAAGAAATTGAAGATGACACAAAAAGATATACCATGTTCTTGGATTGGAAAAATCAAATGATTATACTACCCAAGGTAAACTACAGATTCAATGCAATCCCTGACAAATTACCAATGGCATTTTTCACAGAACAAGAGCAAAAAAATTTTAAATTCGTTTGGTGACCCAAATGACCCCGAATAGCTGAAACCATCTTAAGAAAGAAATACCGAGCTGGAGGAATCATGCTCCCTGACTTCAGACTATACTACAAAGCTATAGTCATCAAAACAGTATGGTACTGGCACAAAAACAGAAATATGGATCAATGGAAGAGGACAGAAAGCTCAGAGATAAATGCTCGTACCTATGGTCACCTAATATATGACAAAGGAGGCAAGAATATACAATGGTGAAATGACAGTCTGTTTAATGAGTGGTCTTGGGAATACTGTACAGCTACATGTAAATGAATGAAATTAGAACACTCCCTAACACTACACACAAAAATAAAGTCAAGATGAATTAAAGATCTAAATGTAAGGTTGAATATTATAAAACTCTTAGAGGAAAACATAGGCAGAACACTCTTTGTGATTTATGTCAGCAATATCTTTTTCAATTCATATATTAGAGTAATGGGAATAAAAACAAAAATAAACAAATGGGGCCAAATTAAACTCAAAAGCTTTTGCACAGCAAAGGAAACCATAAAAAAAATGAAAAGAAAACCCACAGAATGGGAGAAAATATTTGCAAACAACATGACTGACAAGGGATTAATCTCCAAAATTTACCAACAGCTCATGCATCCCAGTATCAAAAAACAACTCAGTGAAAAAATGGGCAGAAGATCTAAATAGACATTTCTCCAAAGAAGACATACAGATGGCCAAGAAGCACATGAAAAGCTGCTCAATATTGCTAATTATTAAAGAAATGCAAATCAAAGCTGCAAAGAGATATGACCTCACACCACTTAGAATGGCCATCATCAAAATCTGCAAACAATAAATGCTAGAGAGGGTGTGGAGAAAAGGGAACCCTTCTACATTGCTGGTGGGAATGTAAATTGGTATAGCCACTTTGGAGAATAGTGTGGAGGTTCCTTAAAAAATTAAAAATAGAGGTACCATGTGATTCAGCAATCCCATTTCTGAGTATATATCTGGAGAAAAACATGGCTCGAAAGGATACCTGCACCATATGTTCATTGCAGTGCTGTTTACAATAGCCAAGACATGAAAGCAAACTAAATGTCCATTGACAGATGAATGTATATATGTATCACATCCCCTTTATCCAATGGAATATTACTCAGGCACGAAAGAATGAAATAATGCCATTTGCAGCAACATGGATGGACCTGGAGATTATCATATTAAGTGAAGTAAGTCAGCCAGAAAAAGACAAATATCATATTATACCACTTACATGTGGAATCTAAAAAAAAAAAAATGATACAAATGAACTTATTTACAAAACAGAAACAGACTCACAGACTTAGAAAACAAACATGTTTACCAAAGGGGAAATGTGGGGTGGGATGGATAAATTGGGAGTTTGGGACTGATATATACACACTACTATATTTAAAATAGATAACCAACAGGACCTACTGTATAGAACAGGGAACTCAGCTCAATATTCTGTAATAACCTAAATGAGAAAAGAATTTGAAAAAGAATAGATATATGCATATGTATAATTGAATCACTTTGCTCTACACTTGAAACTAACACAACATTGTAACTCAACTGTACTCCAATATAAAGTAAAAAATTACAAAAATAAAGTAAAAAGCTTTCCTAAATTAAAAAAAGTAATCATCTGTATCCACAATAAGGTTTTAAGGGAGACACAAAACAGTTAGATGTAAAATATGATATCAAAAACAGTAATCATGAGGGGAGGAGGGTACAAGTGCAGGTTTTTTAAAATACATTTAAAATTAAGAGATCAGCAACTTATACAAATCACTATATATATAGACTTCTATATAAAAAAAACCCATGGTGACTGCAAACCAAAAATCTATAGTAGACGTACACACAAAAAAAGAAAAAGGAATCCAAACACAACACTAAAGATAGTCATTAAGTCACAAGAGAAGAGAACAAAAGAAGAGAATAAAGACCTACAAAAACATATCCAAAACAATTAACAAAATGGAAGTAAGAACATACATATAGATAATCACCTTAAATGTAAATAGACTAAATGCTCCAAACAAAAGAAAGAGTGACTGAATAGATACAAAAACAAGACTGGTATATATGCTGCCTACAAGAGACTCACTTCAGATCTAGAGACACATACAGACTGAAAGTGAGTGGATGGAAAAAGTTATTCCATGCAAACGGAAGTGAAAAGAAAGCTGGAGCAGCAATACTTATATCAGAAAAAACAGACTTTTTAATAAATAGCATTGCAAGAAAGAAAGAAGCACACTACATAATGACCAAGAGATCAATCCAAGAGGAAAATATAATAATTATAAATATATATGCACCCAACATAGGAGCACCTAAATATATAAGGCAAATACTAAAAGACATAAAAGAAATCTACAGTAACACAATAATAATAGGGGCTTTGATACCATATGTACCTCAATAGACCAATCATCCAGACAGAAAATCAGTAAGAAAACACAGGCCTTAAATGACACATTAGATCAGATGGACTTAATTGATATATATAAGCATTCCATCTGAAAGCAGCAGAATATACATTCTTTTCAAGTGCACATGGAACATTTTCCAGAGTATTTCATTCATACCTTAAACAATTAATTAGTTTTAAAGAAATTGGACAATGCATTTGCATACATGAACATATATATATACCTAAAAGGCTAAAATTTCCAACAAGTGAATTACTCTGATTTTTCATTTGAATTCTATAAATTGACACCTACTCCATAATGTTAAAAAAATGAAAATAAGTGAAAAATTTGCACTATGCAAACATTTACTTTAAATGCAAGAATTGGGTCATGTTTAGGTCTGTTTCTATTGGTCAGTTTTTTTCTTTTTCTTGTCTATTTGTATAATGTTTACTGCCAGACATTTTGTATAATGTTTACTGCCAGACATTTTGTACCTCCAGAGATAATTTTATTTTCTGTTTAGTGGTCTAAGTGAAGTGGGGTCGGGTAAAATCACCTTAATATAATCAGGGGCAACCGGACTTGAGGTTAGGTTGTCAGTTTTGTAAGCCTCAGTTAGTTTCTGTTTTATTCCATGGTGTTTCTGCATGTCTTATGTCAGCTTTTTTCCCAAACTATTCTCTCAAGGATGTTTGTATAATAAACAGCCTTGGAAGATTAAGATATTATTTTTCTCCAGTGTAAAAAGCAGAGGTTTTTCTTGCTGTTCATGATAATATTGATAATGTTTCCCTCCAGGGCAAAAGTTAGGCAGGGCAAAAGTTAGGCAGGTTTGCTAACAGGCCCCTTATGAAACTGGAACACTTCTAAGCTCAAGGTTTCTCCCTTGTGACACATACTCACAGTATGTGCAGCATCCTCCCAGACCTAATTTTACATTGCCCCATGGGACTTGAGGGACAGTAAGAACTGGTGCAGATGTGTTGCCTGCTGTGTTGCAAATAATAAAATTCTTTTCCCCTGACCCAAGAGTCTCATGTGTTTTGCCAACATCTGTGAAGCTGAAGCAGGCTAACTTGTGATGTAAAATTTCAGATCCTTCACGTTTCTTGACATGCCTGAAATTAAGTCTTCATTGGTCCCAAGTGAGAACTTGGCATGTTTAGTAGAGTCCCTCTTCCTGAACTCCAGTGTTTATCTTCTTAGCAATGTGAAACTGCAGAAGATTTTGTTCTGTTTTTCATTCACTTTTTGTTTAGCCTCTTAACCTCTGACCCTGAGCATCTTAAGGAATCAGCTAACACTTTGAGGGGAAAAACCTGCCGAGGAAGGGTTCTTCTCTTCTCTCTAGGTCTTGTCACCTCAAGTCCTGTTACCTGAAAATCTATATAATCCAAGTTTTTATTCTGTCACAGTGAATGTTCTCAAAGTTCTCTTGGTTTTTCTATCTTTAAAGTGTAACCTGCTGTCTGAGTTTTCTGACTTAAGCCTTACCTCAAAATTCAGGATAATTGATACTCACAGAATATTGGCTTACATATCTGTGTTTCCTTCTCTCCAGGCTCTAGGATCTTCAAGTATTCTCTTTTCTTCACTTCTCTTTGCCCTACATCCCTCCCTCCTTCTTTCTTCCTTATTGCTTTGCTTCTAGTCATCACTAGGAGTGTTGTTCTGCCACAAGCTACTGTACTTCATCAACTGACCAGCTGTATAATACTGATGTATCTTATAGACATTTTAATCAAAAGATCATATTAAATGAGCATTGAAGTACTTTAGTCAGTGCACTTCTGAAGAGCTAATTTCCTATGCCAATGGTATAGGCAGAATTTAATATCAACACACTGTTTCCACTACATAAATACTTATTTGTTAAACATGTGAGCAGATTTGATATTTTATAGACTATAATAGTGCATATTGCACCATACAGTGTGAAATTTTATAAACTACTCAGCTTATCAGCACCATTTCTGATGATTACAAAAATTTGATATTGCCAATTCAAGGCAATCAATCATTTCAAGTATAAGACTTGGATTTAGGAATGACTAAAGGCTTAATTAAATTCAGGTTTCTTTCATTTAGTATTGTCCTTGTGTTGTCTCAGCATTCATATGTACTGTGGATACCACCTAGTATGGTGTCCACAACATGGACATGATGTGCTAGTGATGATAACATCTTTTTTTTTTTTTTTTTTTAGCACAGGTAATACATGGTGATAAATCTGGGGAGTTGAGAGTTCCATCCCGGCTGACTGAGCCTCCAACCTCATCTCATATTGTCACTGCTGATCTTTGAGTCACAGACTTATCATTGATCAGTTCCCACTTTGCCCATCTATTTTACATTCTCAGATCTAGGGTTTCCTTGCCTTTTCCTGATACAGCTCCCTGGTAAGCATCCAGCTTTCAATTCTGAGCAGTCTTTTATGCCCTGTTTAGGCATGTATGGTTATTCCATGTCTCCTCCCTACCCTGTAGGGGATGCGTGAATATTTGAAGGCATACAGTGAGGTTGGCTATATGATTCCCTCTCTCTACCTATGATAATAGTGTGATGACCCCATTTGAAATAGGTAATCTGAAATTGCCTCCTGCCAGAAACTCAAATCAATAATGGGAATAAATTTTTCTGCCCTCATAATTTCAGAATTATCTAGGGGTTTGTGTTAATTCTCTTTGGTTGGTTTTCTAAAAAGAGGCCAGACAGCAGGGACCTATCTCTGTTCTTTTCCAATCATATTAAATCTCAGAATAGCTCTGCAATTAACTGTATAGCAGAAAAACTGTTTATGTCACTATATTTTTTATTTTGGTCCATGTTGTATTATATTTGTGCTGCAATGCCCTCAAGCTTTGATTTGGATATGCAAGGACAAGTTTTTGATCGCCAGGTCCCTTTCTCTCTCTCATGATGTTGTGTTCTAAAAATAAAAGTGCTTTTGATTTTAATCTACAATCTCAGTTATGAGTTTAAGAAATAATCTCAATATTTAATTAACTGCTTTCTTTTGGACTATATCTGCCCTCTTCCAAAGCAATAAATGGTATTCTGACTTGGTAGTGAGCTGTGGTGCACCAAAATTTATGTGCCACTGGAGGGCCAAGAGAAGACACCATTAACAAAATCTGCCAGACTGTGCTGGTGAGATAGGTGGTAGCATTATTGGGAAGATTGATGGTTTCTTTCTGCTGGTCATGGATCATGGTAGGTAAGGCCATAAATATCAATGGGGTTGGAGAGGTGCCATGTTAATGGGAGCCAAGTGGCAATGTTTAACCATCAGAATTCTGGAGATCATAATTACTATAATCAAATGAAGAGCCAAGAGTTCTTGATCCACAGTAAGTTGTGGAGATGGTTAATAGGACATGGTGTCTTAGAGGCAAAAGAGTAGAGCAGGCAAGAATATTCTGTGATGATGGTGGGGTAGGAAGTACCAGTAATTTGTCTCTCTATCTACATGACAATTTCTCTGGCAGAATCTGTCTGATGTAACAACTTTGGAACTCTGAGGTTTAATGAAGGCTGTGACTTCCAGGGAAAGGCTTGGACAGTAAATGTGGTTAATTTCAGTCAATTCAGCCCTTAGCTCCATGGAAGCTACCCATCTCCCAATACCCTGTTCCCTAGCAGGCAGCCTTTCATACTTTCCTGGAGCAGCTTGCACTCTGCTGACAGGAGCTAGGGTGGAGAATAAGAATTCTATCCTCTAAATATCAGGAATTTGTGCTGCAAAGATGCAGACACAGAAGCAGACAACCAGAGTCCTGGATCTAGTAAGTCCACTGTGAACTGGCCAGAGTCTTGGATAAAGTTCAGTCACAGTAGGCTTACTGGATGCATGGACCCCATGCAGTGGTCATTTCCCTAATCAGTGATGTATATATGGAATTTATATACTTGAAATTTGGAGTAACATTCACATTAAGCCCCTAATCTATTCTGGGGTAGAGATATAGTGGGAAGGACCAAGCGGAATTCTCTAAAAGGCACCACTTCTCATACATGCACTCACACACAGAACCAAGACATAAACTAGAAACAATATTATTTTCTAGAGGAGATTAGGCTTAAATAACAATAATAATAATAGTGGTAGTGATAAAGGCTCAAATAATGAAGAAGCCTTACTGTGGAGAGTGGTGATCCCTATCACATCTGCATTTAATTTACCAGAATATTCCCTGCAGAAATAGAATGCATCCTGTAGAATAACTGTAGACACTGGATGCCTACATGTGTAAGACATATCTACTCCAGAAAATGGAAGATAAACCTTACAAAGATTCAGGGACCTGACACCATAGTGAAATTTTTAGGAGTCCAATCTCTGGAGGCAGGCCAGGATATTTCCTCCAAAATAAAAGACAGCATTCTGTACTTTGAAATACCTATGACAAAATATGAAGCATAGTAATTGGGAAGCCTCTTTGTGTTATGGAGGCACCACATTCAACACCTAGTAACACTAATCTGGCAAATAAACCAGGTGGCCCAGAAGGCTGCTAGCCTTAAGTAGGGACAGAGAGGAAGGGGTTCTGCAGCAAGTCCTGGCAATTTTCTAACAACTCTCTCTCCTTTCAGGTGCCCTCTTCCTTCTTTCACATGTGTTGCTCCAAAATACACATGTGATCACTTGCTTTATATAGTATGCAAAATAAATGTACACCTTTCATGTCCCTTCAAGACCTGACTCCCATCTTTCTATACAGGATTCTCTCTTACTACTCTCACTTCCTGTCCTGCACTTGTGAACATACCACACTCACACACTCTAACCATGACCAGCTACTCTTAGATTTCTCAATATGACATACTCTTTGCAAGTGCTAGTTCTTCTATTTGCAACTAATTTTAACTGACATCATTTTTATTCCCAGCTCATCTGAAAAATTAACTATCTTGTATTCCCACATCAAATTTAGGTCAGTTCCTTCTGGGTAAATTTTTCTAACTTCCCTTCTAATACTTCACATCTTCCTTAACTAACAGCTCAATTCAGTTAGCATACGTCAGCTCTAGTTAAATATGCCTGATGCATTTATCATGCAGTATGTTAATTAGTTCTTTATATCTTTGTCTCCTCTAGATTATTAGATCCCTTGGAAGTAGAGAAAATAATTTACTCACCTTATACTACTGGCGCTTTTCATGGTGCTTGCTACCTGGGGAAAACAGTGTTATTTATTGAATGAATGAATGATTTAATGAATCATAAGTGATACCCTAGGCTTTCCAATATTTTGTTGAAATTCTCCCTTTTAGCAGCAAATTTCCTTTCACCTTAACCTCTTTTCAAAACCTTCTACCTTTACATTTTAACTGAAATTGCACTCTATGTCACGAACACCACTCCCTTTATAGCCCCCTCTGTGAAGGATACATTTTTAACCACAAACCCTCCACATGCCACAGGGCACTGACACATTCTAAACATTGTTATTTTTTCCACTTTTTGGATGGGAATTATTTTACCTGTTGGCACACCCCTTCACCTTTGAATCTTATAGAATACTGCTAAATAACTTCTACTTCTTTGTCATAGATTTTTACTGATTTCTAAGTTACAACCTCACATTCAGCAAAGGTGAATTTTCCCATAATTGCAAATATAATAGCAATTCTAATGTCCATATGAATGACAAGTCAAAGAGCCCAACCTCATATTTCATGGACTGAATTCAAATGTCTCTTATTTGCCTTCTATTTTAGTTATGTCCTCTGACATCCATTTCACATAACCCAGATGTGTTCCATGTCATAAATATTAATTTAAAGATCAGGGTCTCTGAATTTAATCCCCTGTTCTTCCAATTCTTTCATACTCCTACTTCCAGTAACGATACTCCTTGATCTCATTATGTTCTTGACTTCTTTTTCCCTTCCATTTGAACCTGGTTGATCAAAGTTCCTCTTAGATTCATTTCTTTTGATAACAAGTCTGAATTCAAAATGAATAACCACATTAGTCAGGAGTTCTCATTTGAAATATTAGGTATTGACAACAGATGATTTAAATCGAAACAGGAATTCATTGAATTTTCTGTAGGTAGCTCATGAAATCAGAACTAGAGATGGAGAAGCAGATTCCATAGACTGTGCACCCATGTCCACAGCCAACATTATCCCACCAATATGCTCTACTGAAGACTCCTTTTGCGGCACTAATAACTACTAGATGAATTGGCTTGTATTAAAAACAGAGCTTCACTGTACACCAGATATAACTAATGTCATCATGTGCTATAATTAGATTATTTTGCAATACTTTTGCCACCACAAAAGTTTTTCTATTGTTTCTTAGTAAATTTTGTTACTAAAACCAAAATTGAAATCCAGGACAGGTACATCCGATTGGATGAGGGTCACTGGACTTGTTCATGACCTATTAAAAAGGGATTCTGGGATATTGAGTAATAACTGTTTTCAGCTTGCATAGTTGGAGCTGGTTTTCATCTCTCATCAAGACTCATAAATTGCTCATTCAGTAGAACATATCCAAAAAGGCTAAGTGCCGGTTTCAAGTTATAATTCAAAGGAATATCTTTTATGTTATCTGGTGAAACCATTTTTGCCCTTAGGCTTAAAACTTCTAAAGCAGCAAAGATCTCAAATACGGAGACAAGAAGAAATATTTTTGTAAATTGAAAAGTTTGATAAAATCATAATATATATCATTTCATCTTCTCCACTTTAATTTTTTAGTGGTGAATTCAGTCCACATTTCCAAACCCAAATTTAAATATCTTTGTAACTAATTCTCTAATCTTATTGCTTCCTAGTATTTGAATACCTTGTTAAACCATTTGATAGCACCAGTGAATTATCATTGACTATCAGTATTAGTTAGGATAGGCTAGAATATGCTAAGAACAAAACAATCTTACTGTCTCAATTACTGAACAGAGCAAATGTTTCCTCTCATTCTTATTATAGGTACAAAGCTTGATAAGGTAGGGGCTCCACTGTAAAAATCACTTAGAACCACACATGATAGAAGCTTCACTGTCTTGTAGTTGCACCACTGGAACATGAATCTTGCTCAGTTGCTACAGCAAGGGAAGATAAACCTGAAGGGCAGTGCTGACATTCATTAGTTTCTCTCATTACCCTTTGGCCAGATGTCATCATATCACATTATCTTAACTGCCTAACTACAAGAGGGTGAGAAAATGTAGGACAATAGAATGTTTAGAATGCACCAATCTATTACAAGATTTATTCTCCTAGACAAAGAAAAGTACCTCTCAAAATTCAACTGCTGACAAGATTTCCCATTTCTATGATGCTTCAGGGAAAATCCACTCAAGGGTGAATGCTATAGCAGTTCAGTTTCTATTGGTGCAAGCATATCTTGCAGAGCCACCTTTTTTTTAAGGGCTAACTGTTTTCTCCTGAGACAACTGCTCATAGGAAATGTCTTACAAGTGACAATACTGACAAAATAGGCACACACAGAATGTGAAACACTTGGTGGTGGATTTATTTTTGCTATTGTGACCCCTAGAAGGGATTCCGTAACATTCCAAAGAACAGTGAGGCCCCCAGTGACTTCACTAAACTGGCTGCTCTCTGAACTGTGTTGGAATCAAGCTCCCACCCTCTGGCATATGTGAAACTTGCAAAAGAATCTAAGTTATATGATTTGTCAGTTCTCCAGGTACTAGTAGCCTCTGGGACCCTGGGATTCTGTCATGTTCACTGAAATCAGGGAGACTTTTTGGATTATAGTATATTCTCCTAGCACTCATTCTATAGAAAACAAGCCAAGAAAGCATTGTTTTAAGATACTAGCACTTTATTAATCAAAATATTTCATAATGCCTTAGTGAGTGAAGTATTTTTAGGACATCCTTAAATGTCCTGGTTCCTGGAAGTAATTAAGGAATGGGTGTTTGGATTTCACATGATATGCTCGCTCCAATATGCCTATCTACCTCACTTATTGAATTTCTTCCTCATTTCAGTAAATTTCTGGCATCATAGAGAACAACATGGATTCCTGGATAAGAGCAAGGAATCTTCAGCCTAGTTGTAAGCCCCAGTTCTGTTGCTTACTGTTTCAATTTCCCTGCTCTCCTTTTCCCCACCTGTGCAATCATGTATAATAATCCTATTTACCTGATATATATGTTGTAATAAATAAATGAATTAATCCATGTATAACACAAAATATAGCTTAGAATATACAAAGGAATCAATAAAAATAAATAAATATTATCTAAAATTTATCATAAGCCACTATTGAGTCCATGATTTATGCAAAAAACTGAACAAAAAGTTAGAAAGACTTCAAATTGCCTAAATTAGTTGTTTCATTAATGCCTAAGATACAAGATGAATCCCCCATACACACCGAGAATTTGGTTTGAATGTCAAGACTAACGATGATACAAAAGCACCAAGAGATTACTCACAAAGTGAGGCTTCAGGAGAGCAGACAGGCCCACAAGCAGGTCCAAAAATGGCTTGAGAGAGCAGAGAGTGACAATCTGTTTGGGGTTTTATGGTGATTAGGTGATGTGGTTATAATGATGGTTCCCTAACATGACTAGGGCTTGTATGTTTTGAATATCTTACCAGTACCAAAGGAGGGAACACCTGGGCTTACTTATCAGTATTCCCAGATGTATGGCAAAAGTGAAATTGGGAAGGGCGGGGCTTGAAAGCTGTCAGTAGTCAAATATCATAAACAAAGTCAGACTCTTCATGATGTTAGTACAATGAATTCAGGACTTTGTATAAATATACCAGCATTGATAAATTTTCACCAATATAAATATATGTTCTCTGCAACTTATAACTATAAATATAATAATAATAAATATACCATTTATTAAGTGCCTATTTTGTCTCAGGCACTGTGCTCTTAAAGAAATTACACAGAATGGTCCATATAACAGACATAGAAACCAAAGTTTAGAGAAATTAAACCATTTGCCTGAACTAATAATACCTTTAAAAAGTCAATGAAAGAAGAAGAATGCAGAACAAAGTGGTCTGTCAGATTCCAAAGCCTCTAACTTTGTTATTGTGACATAATGCTGTTCTGGTAAACATGCTACATTCCATTTAATTCTGAAATTATAATCCAGAAAAAAAAATCTGGTCTAAGACAGTCAAAAATTACTGAAATTAGTAAAGAGAATCAAAAGGTAACACTTTCATTTGCATGTAAATTTGAATGAAATTTGCTAAACTTCCTTCAGATATGGCTTAATATCACTTCAGGAAGATGTCTACTTCCTAATTCCTGGAACCTATGAATATGTTGTATCACACAGCAAAGGTGAATTAAGGTTTCACATGGAATTAAGATTGCTAATCGGTGACATAAAATAGTGAGATTATCCTAGATTATCTGGGTAGGCCTGATGTAATAAGAAGAGTCCTTACAAGTGGGATCAGGAGGCAGAATTAGAGTCAGAGCCAGACTTGGCCAGCCATTGCTGGCTCTGAACATGGAAGGGGGCTGTGGACAAAGGAATGCAGATGGCCTCTAGAACTGTAAAAGTCAAAGAATGGATTCGCCCTGAGAGCTACCGGGAGGAACAAAGCCCCACTGATTCCTTGATTTTTGCCCATAAGATGCATTTCAGATTCCTGACCTCCAGGACTGTAAGATAATAAACATTTTTTTTCTTTTTCTTTTTTTTCCCAATGAGTTTTTGGCAATTTGTTAAAATAGCCATAGAAAAATTATACATATTTTGTTACCAGACATGGGATGCTGCTATAATAGATACATAAAATGTACAAATGGCTTTGGAATTAGGCTGTGGGAAGATACCAGACAAATTTCAAAGAGTATAAAAGAAAAGGCCTAGTGTGTCCTTAAACAGACTATAGAGATATAGAGGTCAAGGACTTTTCTAGTGAGGACACAGTGTAATAGTAAAGAACCTTTGTATTCTAGTACAAGTTAATCACTAAAGGGATATTGCCTATAAGTTTAAATTATACACAATGGCCCATCTCTGGGAACCTTGCCTCCAGGTAATGAGCATTAAGCTATAATACCTTTGTTTAACTCACAGGAAACATCCTGATCAGGCCCATCTGTGAATGGCTGCAGGAAGGAAGGAATTAACACATCCCCTCTGAAGTCTGGCCAGAACCAGGACTTTACCTCCACTCTTTTGTATAAAAGAAATCTGCATTCTAACTTGGGAAAGATGTTTCTTTGGGACACTAGTTCACCACCTTCTCAATCTGCTGGCTTTCCAAATAAAGTCACTGTTCCTTTCCCCAGCACCTTGTCTCTCAATTCATTGGCCTGTTGTGTGGTGAGCAGTACAAGCTTACACTCGGTAAAAAATTTTGGCAAGCCAACCAGGAGCTTTGCTGCTCTTGGTTAGCTGGCCCTGGTTGGGGAATTTGGGGGTAAGGCCCTAGCACCTGCTGGTCCTTACCACTTGTCCTGAGGATATTCCCTTCAAAATTCCCCTGAGCAACACTGGCTGCCCCAATGTTTGGCAGTTGGAGCAAGGAATCAACATCTGGGAGCTGACAGGCTCAATACAGTACAGTAAGTAGTTCTGGTGTATACTCTCTTTCCTCCATTTGGGACTTTTTTCTCTGGAATAAGCCAATTTGTTTTGTCTTTGTGTGTGGTGCCCTGTTGAAGAGAGGAAATAGTTGCTGGGCTTTAACCCAATTTGTGAACTGGTTTGTTTGCCTCTGTTTTGTGTTTATTCATGTTGGAATTTGTGATTTTGATGCTGGAATTTGTTTGTTCTTTTGGTGCTTTGCTGTTCTTGAACTTATAAATATGGGAAATACTCCATCTGTCCCTAAGGAAAGCACTTTGGGGTATATCTTAAATAAATGGGCAAAATATAGCTGCAAGCCTATGACTTAAGAAGGAGTTGATATTCTATTGTAACAATGTGTGGCTCTGATACATGTTATCAGAAGAGCTATGGCCCCTTAATGGCTTACTCAATTACTATACAATCTTGTTATTGAAACTGATTTGTGAAAGAGCAGGGGAATATGATGAGATTCCATACACAAAAGCATTTATGCTATTACATCAGGAGGAAAAGAAGTCAGATGACTGCAGCCTTATGGTGCAGCAGTATGGAAGGAAACTCAAGGGAAAATCTGTTCTACAACAGGGAAAGGGAGAAAATGAGAGTGAAGATATGCTACTTCCAAACTTAAACTCCCCTCCAGCTGATGCTGCTCTATCAGCAGCAGTTCTGACTACCCCTGTGCCACTGATATATTCACTCCTTCCACCACCTCCTGTTTCCCCTACTTATGGGGATCAATTAGAAGTTTCTATGTTAAACCCCAGGGCATAGGGACTTAGTTTGGTATCACCATCTAAAACGTGACAGTTTTAGTTTTAGTTTTAGTCTCAATTTAGACTGGAAGCCACTTCCAGAGCAGGATATTTTCCCTTGTGTTGATATCCTGTAGGAAGCCTTAATGCAAATGGCCAACCAGATGGGTTTCTACGGATGCACAGTCCATTCTCAACTTCAGATTTGTTTAACTGGAAAAAAATATAAACCTCCTTACAGAGAAGACCCCATCTGCATGACTGAACTTTTTACTTCTATCTTTGTCACTCACCATCCCTCCTGGGCAGACATTCATACCCTTATGAATATGATGTTTACTGGACATGAAAGGATAGTCATTGATAAGGCCAGGGAAGAAGTATACCAACTCCACCTAACATACCCAAATGGTACACCTGAAGCCCACTTGGCAGTACCCACACCTGAACCAAATTGGGACCCCCAATGAGGGAGGAATGCTCTTATTAGAGCACTACCATAAATGCCTCTTGGCAGGGCTTTGAATAGGGAAACAAAACAAAAGAGTTTGAACAAAATTCAAGAAATTTAGCAAAAAACAAATGAAGACTCCTCTGAATTTTTGGAAAGGATTTATCAGGCTTACAGACATTATACTGATGCACATCCCAAGGCCCCTGAAAACACTAGAAGGGTAAACTTGAACTTTTTGGGGTGAAGTGTCTCAGATATCAGGAGAAAGTTATAAAAGTTAGATGGTGTATTTGGAATAAACCCTTCTCAATTGGTAGATATTGCTTTTAAAGTGTTTAACAACAGGAAACAACAACAGAAGAAAGAAGATGCAAAATGAAACACCACTTTTCTGACAGTGGCATTGGAATCCCAGAAGTTGAGTAACCTAAAGAGAGGTAAGCCACCATTAGGGAAGAAACCATGTGCTTACTGTAAGGAGGAAGGACATTGGGGAAAATAATTCCCCTAGGCTAAAACATAAGAAGAAAAACAATAAAAGAAAGACAAGAGCTTCTCATGGTAGAGAGGAACACTCTGATGATGAATGAAGAGGCCTAAGGGCTCCCTTGGACTTGAGGCATCCAATTCCAATTTCCCCACAGGAGCTCCAGGTAAAATTGACAGTGGGGAATGAGTTGATTAACTTTGATAGAAACAGGTTCAACATACTCTGTGGTAAACACCAAGGTGGCACAGGAAACATCTCAATCCATCCTCATCATGGGAGTCTCTGGAGGAGTACAAAATCATTCATTCTCACAACCTCTAAAATGCCAACTAGGGGACCTCACCCTGAAACATAGTTTCTTATATACACCAGAGTGTCCAATCCCTGTTTTGAGCTGAGGTCTCCTTTGTAGAAAAGGACAGAGGGCCAAAGAGTGGGGTTTCATTATTGATCACACTTCGCCTGGCTGCAAATGTAGTGCACAATTGTTTTGATTCCTGAGGCACTCTTGGACTGTGCTGCAGCACATTAATAATAGTACTCATTACAGGAGAGAGGCCACCTTACAATGGATTCAAAAGTATATAATGAGGCCTAACATGTAAAAGATCATCTGGTGAGTCACTCAGAATTGCATGATTTGTTCCAAAAATGACCAAAGACTTCTGTCAGACCTCCCCAGTTGGGGACTCATCACAGAGGAACTTGCCCCTCCAAGGACCAGCAAATAAACTTTACTCAAATGCCTTGATTTGCAGGAGATTAGAGATACCTGCTAGTCTTTGTGGACACTTTTTCAGGATGGGTGGAGCCACATCCCACCCAGACAGAAAAAGCCTCTGAAGTAGTTAAGCCCTCCTTAAGGAAATCATTCCCCCATTTGGACTACTTAACACACTTCAAAGTGACAGTGAGCCTGCTTTAATCTCCAGTGTAACCAAAAAGGTACAAATTAATTGGAAACTGTCAATACATTCATCCTGGAGACCACAATCAACAGGAAAAAACAAACAAAAAAAAAAGGATCATACATTAAAAAGGAGCATTGCTAAAATATGTCGAGACTAATTAAATTGGGATAAGTCCTTGCCAGTTGCCCCACTAGGGATCAGAGTGGCTCCCAGAAGCAGGTTTAAATTAAGTCCCTTTGAAACATTGTACGGTAGGCCATTCCAGGTGTCCGCTCAGGTGGGAGAATGTATAAATGCTCTAAAAGACCTTAGCAGTTGCCGATTATATTAAAACTTTGGGCACTACACTAACCTCTGTTCATGAGTTTTCCTCCAACAGGTCTGCCTATCCAACTGAAGTAGCCTTACATGATTTCCAACCTGGAGGCTGAGTCCTCCTTAAAACGTGGAGAAAACAAGGGCCTGAACTTCAGCTGATTGTAACATGAACAGGACCACTTTTGGTATTACTTACCATGCACTCGTCTGGCAAGTTAGCTTAGGTAAAGCCATAGCTTCATCACACTCAGATTAAAAAAAAACACCACTGTCATCAGAAAATTACCCAATTCCTGAGAGGCCTGGAGAGCAATGGGTTTGTGAACCCTTAGAAGACTCAAGGTTGCTGTTTATAAGTGATAAGTATTGAGATTGTCATTTCATTCTAGTTGGAGAAGGGTCAAACTACTTGTTTAATCTTGTTCAAGTGAACAGCACAGGAATCTAGTGTAATTATGGCATAGTCAGAAAGTTAAAATTAATACATATGTATTGGGAACTGGAACCAAAACCCCAAGTTCAATCACAAATTAGACAACAAAGTACTAAACAGTTTCATCAGGCTCAAATGGTTATAGATAAAAAAGGAAAGAGGATTGTACTACTGACTAAAGATTCTAAGAAATATTCCCTGTCCAAGAAAGCTGATCAATTCCATTCCATACTTACCTCTTTGTCACCCCCCATTCAGCAGGAAATAGCCAGGACAATCTTCATCCCTTTTCCCACATGATTGTGGATGAATCATTGACAGTGGGGAGTTGTATTAAGGAAGAACCTTTGTATCCTAATACAAGTGAATCACTAAAGGGATGTTGTCTATATTTAAATTACACATAATGGCCCATCTCTAGGAACCTGCCTTCCAGGTAATGAGACTTAAGCTAAAATACATTTGTTTAGCTTGTAGGGGACATCCTGACCAAGCCCACCTGCAAATGGCTTCAGGAAGGAAGAAATTAGCACATCCCCTCTGGAGTCTAGCTGATACCAGGACTTTACCCCCTCCCCTTTTAGTATAAAATAAATCTGAGTTCTAACTCAGGGAAGATAGTTCTTTGGGACACTAGCCTACCATCTTCTTGGTCTGCTGGTTTTCTGAATAAAGTCACTATTTCTTGCACCATCACCTTGTCTCTCAATTGATTGTCCTGTGGTAAGCAGTATGAGCTTGGACTCAGTAACAACAGAAGGAAGTGGGAAATATGGGAGATAAAACACATATTGCCTTAGAAAATACTTAAATCATCATGAACATACTGTTGGTAGAAATATGGACACTAAAGAGGCTGCTGCTGAGAGATCAGGAGGAACTGAGGAACATGTCATTAGAAATTGGAGGAAAGATACTTGTCATATATGGCAGAATACATAGCAGGATTGTATCCTGCAGTTATGTGGAAAGAAGAACTTATGAATGATGAAACTGGACATTTAGCTGAGACTTCCAAGCATAGTATTGAAGGTATGGCCTAGATTCTTCTTTCTGTTCATGGTAAAATCCCAGTGGAGAGAGATAAATTGAGGAAAGAACAATTAAACAAAGAGAAAATAGAGCTTGATGATTTGGAAACTTCTCATCTAGATTTCAAAAGGATTAAAATTAAGATATTCACTGCCTGGAGAGCATATTCTTTAGAAAAGACCACGAATGTTATTGGAAAATCTTTTGCTAATACCTTAGAAAGACAACGGATAAGACTATTTGGTCAAGAAAAAGCTCCTTGAAAAGATTAAGAATATGACTCAGAGATCTTCTCAACCATCTCAGCAGAAGCCAAAATATAGATGGCATTATCTAGGAGCATCATGTCTAATGGAATGAATTCCTGTGACAACATAGAAGACCTGTGAAGTTCTTGAGAATGCAATTTTAACTGAAAAGTACAGAGACAACACCATAAAAGAGAGCTGTCAGACATTAAAGATTCTACATTCAAGAACATGCTGATAAAACTACTCAGTTGTAAATACATGCTAACCTTCATGAAAAAGATAGGATGATTTAGAGGATGGAGCCTGTAGCCCAGAGGGTGGAGACACAAGATATCAAGTTTCATCCTCTGGCTTTAAAACGAAATGAAATTTCCCTAGATGGATTTTAAAATTGCTTGGGACAGTTGACTCATTTTGCCTTCCATTTTCTCATTTTTTGAATGGGAATGTTTATAATTGGTTCCTATTCTTGTTCCACCATTGTATTTTAGAAGTAGGTAGCTTGTTTCTTGAATTTCACAATTCACAGATGGAGAGAAAATTTGCCTCCAAATGAAGCATATCCCTAGCCTTGCCCAGATCTGATTTAGTTGATGAGATTTAGGACATTTTAACTGATAAACTTAGACCATATTTTGGACTTTGAGTTGAGTCTGTAATGGTAGGAGACCTATGGGGATGTTGAAATGGGTTAAATATATTTTGCAAGTAGGAAAAATGTGAATCTTTGGACACTGGAGGGCATACTGTGGAACACGGAACAGTTGTCTCACAAAAATGTCCACACCTTACTCCTCAATATCTGTGACATGTTATTTCACATGTCAAAGGGAAACTAAGGTTGCATATAGAATTAAGGCTGCTGATCAGCTGACTTCAACATAGCAAAATTATTCTGAGTCATGAAATGCTGCCACCCTCTAGAAGCTGGAAAATGTAAGGAAATACATTCTCCCCTAGACCTTCCAGAAAGGAATGCAGCCCAACTGACATCTTTATTTTAACCCAATGAGATATATTTCTTACTTTTGATCTCCAGATTTGTATGGTTTTAAGCTAATAAGTTTGTGATAATTTGTTATAGCAGCCATAGAATGCTAGTACTACATTTTACCCCAAACAAAATTCCTTCAGGAAGTCAAAAACAACAGTTCTTTACTTTCTTCAAAGAAATTATTTAAAGCTGAATTTTTATTATCTATCTTTAATTGAGAAATCTAATTCATTAATTCACTATTATATATTTCTCTACATCCTTAGATTTTCATGTGTCAAGTTCAAATGAACATATCTTTTTTCTGTAGTTGCTTTAGACATAAATCATATAAACTATTTACTATATAATAATCTTAAATTTGAGTTATTATGATCCAGATTGGTTAAAAGGTTTATCTGTGATATGAATTTCTGTAGAGAAAAAGTAAAAGACTGATACTAGAATTGATTTAAGCTTACTATTATTTTATGTTTAAGGAGATATCAAATAGGTAAGATTAGTAAAGTAAAGAAAGAAGCAGAACATTTTTATAAGCCTCCTGATTTTTATGAATAGCACTAGGTTCTTTGTGTACTATAAGTAAACTTGCTACATTCCTACCGAAAGGTGCTTGCAGCTTAAAGAAAATAACAAATAAATAACCAACTATATATAATTCAAGAAGACTGTAGTAACTGATATAATGAAAATTTCAACAAAGGGCTTTGGAGACACAAAGAAATGAGGAATAGATACTTAGAATTCATAGATTTAGCAATTTATTCTAAGTTAACAAAGGTCATCTAATCTTTAATTTCATATGGATATACAGGAAAGAATTTTATTTTTTTAAAAAATAAATTAAAATATTATTTTAAAAATATCAGGAGGTATGGCCAAGATGGAGAAGTAGGAAAACCCTGAGCTCACGTCTTCCCATGGGCACACCAAAATTACAACTATTTACGGAACAACTATCTATGAGAATGACTTAAAGACTGACAGAAAAGATTTTCCACAACTAAAGATATGAAGAAGCTACCACAGTGAAATGAGTGGTAGGGGCGGAAATGCAGTAGAGTCAAGACCCACACCCCTGGGGGGAAACCCACAAATGAGAGGATAATCACAATTGCAGAGGTTCTCCCCAAGGAGTATGGGTTGTGAGCCCCACATTGGGCCCTCAGCCCAGGGATGATGCACCCAGGAAACAAGCCCCAAGAACATCTGTCTTTGAAGGCTAGTGGGACTTGTGTACAGGAGAGCTGGAGGGCTGTAGAAAATAGAGACTCTAAAGAGTCTCTGTTTAAATGTGTGTGAGTCCCAGTGCAGAGGCAGTAATTTGAAAGGAGCCTGGATTAGGCCCACTTGCTGAACTTGGAGAGCCTCCTGGAGAGGCAGAAGGCAACTGGGACTCCCCCTGGGGACAAAGACACTGGCAGCGGCTATTTTAGGGAGTTTGTTCTACCAGGAAGACACTGGTGCTGGCAAGTGCAATTTTGGAGTCTTCTCTCTAGTCTATTAGTGTCAGGGATTTACCCACCTTCTAGTCGGCTGGCACCAGCCCTGGGTACCCCTGGGACCTGGGCCCAACCACTAGTGGGCCAGGAGCCACCATGTAAGACAGGACCTGGCAGTCAACTGGGGCCATGGGTCAGCTCCTGCTAACCAGCTTGCCCACAATAGTCAGCCCCTCCATAACAGAAGGATCCATGCAGCCCACATAGGAGGCACCCCTAGAGCATATAGCACTGCTGACCAGAGGGGGGTGTGTTACTGAGCCCAATAGGACATCTCCTGCATAAGGCCACTTCTCAGAAATTGGGGAACATAGTCCATTTACCTAATAATAGAAATAAACATGGAGAACTAAGCAAAATGAGGAGATAGAAGAATATATTCCAAATGAAGGGCTAAGAAAAACTAAGCAAAGTGGAAAAAGCAATCTACCTGATAAAAGAATTCAAGGTAATGATCATAAAGATGTTCAATGAACTCAAGAGAAGAATGGATGAATGTAATGAAGAGTTAGGAAACATAAATAAGAACCAAAAAGAGCTAAAGGATACAATGATTGAAATTAAAAAAATACACTAGAAGGAATCAACAGTCAATTAAATGATGCAGAGGAGTAAACCAGAGAACTGGAAGACAGCTTAGTGTAAATCACCTAAGATAAACAGAAAAAAAAGGGAAAAATAATTTAAAAATATCTATCTGCTTTGGAAGAACTAATAATTCCGTACATTTTAAAATAATTTTGATAGTTAGATCACCCTCCTCTGCATACCCTTCCTCGACTCTTCTGAATTAACTGTTAAATACCTTTCAATATCCTATCAATTAAGGTTTCACTTCTGCCAGGAAGCTTCCCTATAACTCTTTGTTGATAACATTGGAATATACAGAGATGATCCAATCAAGCAATGAAATGCCCTTTATGGCCTAGGAAACCTGTCCTGGACTACCTAGCACGGGATTCATGGCCATTACTTTACCATTAATTTTTTTAAATATAAATTTATCTATTTTATTTTTGGCTGCATTGGGTCTTTGTTGTTGCGCCTGGGCTTTCTCTAGTTGCTGTAAGTGGGGGGCTACTCTTCACTGCTGTGTGCAGGCTTCTCATTGCAGTGGCTTCTCTTGTTGTGGAGCATGGGCTCTAGGCACACAGGCTTCAGTAGTTGTGGCACATGAGCTCAGTAGTTGTGACTTGTGGGCTCAGTTGCTCTGTGGCTGTGGGATCTTCTCAGACCAGGGCTCAAACCCATGTCCCCTGCACTGGTAGGCAGATTCTTATTTTGACTTCAAGAGCAAAATATTGTTAGAACAGCTCATTCAGGGATAGATGACAACAGTCCAATACTTTGATCTTCATTTGGGGACACTCTGGAATACTTTTATTAATGTTATAAATGTCATTAATATCACCATCTAGTGAAAGACTCATTTTGCTTTTAGCTGTCTACAGGGACCCAGGAATCAGGAGGTGGGAAAGATATCAGAAGTTACACAACCACATTACAGAAACCAATATTCATACATCTCTTTCTCTCTTTCCTTTTTTACTCTTTCACACACTAACATCCTCAGCCAGCTGGGAAGTCTAGACTGCACCTCTTGCCAAAGTACATGGGAATCTGACATTGACATCAGCCTCCCAGTTGTTGTCAGTGGCTTATCATACTGAGGCCATGTCCATTATCTTTTACATGCCTCATTAAATTTCATTTGAAAAAAATTCACCTCCAATGAAATACACAAATCTCAAGTGTAATTTATATACATTTGACAAATATACATATCACTATATCAAATACCATAATCAACACCAGAAAGCATTTTCTGTGTTTTCTTCTAGAATTTTTATGTTCTATTTTAAATATAAGCTTTTACATTCATGACATTAGCCCATTTTGATATAACTTTTGCGTATGGTGTGAGGTAGAGATCAAAGTTCCTTTTTCTTTTTCCATATACTTAAATAATTTGTAAAACATTTTCCTTTCTGCATTGGATTACCTTGAGAGATTGTTGAAAAGCAATTGACATCAAGAAGTATTTTTCTTATGTTTTCTTCTAGGAGTTTTATGGTTTCCAGTCATACATTTAAGTTTTGAATCAATTATAAGTTAATTCTTGTGAGCAGTGTAACATTAGGGTCTAGTTTGATTATTTTGCATGTGAATATACAGTTTTACCAGCACCATTTATTGAATACACACTCTTTTCTCCATTGAGTATTCTCAGCTCCCTTGTCAAATATTTGTTGACCATGTACACATGGGTTTACTTCTGTAGTCTCAATTCTGTTCCATTTGTCTTTGTGTCTGCTTTGATGCTGATGCCATATTGTTATGATTACTATAGCTGTGTAAGGTAGTTTGAAATCAGGAGATGTGATGCCTCCAGCTTTGTTCTTCTTTTTCTGGATAGCTTTTGTCTGTTCAAGGTCTTTTGTAATTCCATATGAATTTTACAATCGTTTTTCTATTTCAATTTCTATAAAATATGCCATTGGAATCTTGATACGGATTACAATGAGTCTATACATGACTTTGAGTAGTATGGTCATTTTAACAATGTTAATTATCCCAATCTTTAAACACAAGATATCTTCCATTTATTTGTATCTTCTTCAATTTCTTTAATCATTGTCTTATACTTTTCAATAAGAGAGATTTCACCTCCTAGGTTAAATTTATTACTAAACATTCTATTGC
Source organism: Mesoplodon densirostris (assembly GCF_025265405.1). NCBI lineage: Eukaryota > Metazoa > Chordata > Mammalia > Artiodactyla > Ziphiidae > Mesoplodon > Mesoplodon densirostris. The sequence goes on along the minus strand of NC_082665.1, from coordinate 88,053,836 downwards.
TTTTGACCCTACTATAGAGGGGGCTGTTATCTTTGTATTTTTTGGGGGGGTACATGGGCCTCTCACTGTTGTGGCCTCTCCCACTGTGGAGCACAGGCTCCAGACGCACAGGCTCAGCGGCCATGGCTCACGGGCCCAGCTGCTCCATGGCATGTGGAATCTTCCTGGACTGGGGCATGAACCCGTGTCCCCTGCATTGGCAGGCAGACTCTCAACCACTGCACCACCAGGGAAGCCCCTGTATTATTTTTATAAAATTCATTGTTAGTATCTAGAAACACTACAGATTTTTTATGTTGATTTCATATAATAAATCTTTACTGAATTTGTTCATTAGACTTAACAAGTTTGTTTGGTGAGGTCTTTAGAACTTTCTATATATAAAATCAAGTCATCTGCAAATAGTGATACTTTAACTTCTTTTTTTCCAATTTGGGTCCCTTTCATTTCTTTTTCTTGCCTAATTGCTCTGGCTAGGACTCCAATACTATGTTGAATAGGAGTGGCAAGAGTGGACATACTTGTCCTGTGCCTGATCTTAGAAAGCTTGAAACCTTTCACCATTATATAAGATGTTAGCTCTGGGCTTGTCATATATGGTCTTTATTATGTTGAAGTTCATTCTTTCTATAACTAATTTGTTGAGTTTTTTTTTTATCATGAATGGATGTTGAATACAATCAACTTTATATATCAACCTTGTAACCTATTATATTCCTGAATCCCTTTAGTAGTTAAAGTAGTCACTGTGTAGATTACTTAGACTTGGTGATGTAAATAATCATAGTTTTTGAATAATGAGAGTTTTACATTTTTCTTTTCCCTCTGTATGTCTTCTATTTAATTTTGTCTTATGGAGCTAAGAGCTGCAGTACAATGTCAAAAAGCATGTCTGAGAGTTTGTGTCATTGCCGTGTTTCATATTTTGGGGAGACATTCAATACTTCAACAATAGGTATTAACATTAACTATAGAGTTTTCGGTAAACACCTTATATCAGGTTTAGTGCATTCCCTTCCAATTTTTAGCTAGCAGAGGGTTTTTAATTATACATGGGTATAGAATACTGTAAGTAGCTTTTCTGTATCTGTTGCTGTGTTTCTTTCTTTTTTCTTTCTTTTTAGTCCTAGTGTGGTGAATTATATTGATTGATTTTAGAAATTTAAATCAATTTTACATTGTTGAGATAAATGTCACTTGCCATGACATTATCCTTTAAAAAATGCTGGATTTGCTTTACTAATGTTTTATTTATGAAGGATTTTAGTTTTCTTGTAATCTCCTTATCATGAATTATTATTAGACCTTTGTTCTCCTTATAAAACAAGTTGGGAAGTGTTTCCTACTCTATATTCTGAAAAAAGTTTGGGTAAAACTGGTACCAGAAAATCTTCAAAGATTTCTTAAATTATCTCTCTCTTTGATTTCTGATTTAATTCTAATGTGGACAGCAAACATACTCTACAATATTTCAATAATTTAAATATAGAAATCTATTCTTTGAGACTTGCTTTATGTATTTTGAGGTTTTTTTTTTAGATTTTAGTGTTTTTTTGAAGGATGGTGAACTTTCTGATTAATTGTTTTATTCATTTTAAAATGCCCTTCATTTCTATTAATATTCTTTGTCTTAAAGTCTACTTTGAAATTGATAAAGACAGACCACTTTATTATGCTAACAGTTAGCATAGTATATCTCTTTCTATCTTCTCACTTTCCAGGTTACCCATGTCTTTATATTTATGATGCATGTTCTGTTGACAAAGTATCCTTTGTTCTTGATTTTATATCTGGTTTCAAAATCTCTGCCTTGTAATTTGAGTGTGTTTTTCATTTATATTTAATATAATTGCTGATATGACTAGGTTTAAGTCTATCATCATTCTATTTGTTTTTTATTCATTCTATTTATGTTTGTGCCTCTTTTCCTGCCTTCTTTTGCAGGAAAGGCAAAATGTATATTTTATAAATGTATATTTTAATGTACGTTTTATACATGTATATTTTAATGTATATTAAATGTATATTTTTAAGCTTTACATTTACTTTTCACTATTCACATTTTGGCCACATCTCTTTGTGTAAATATTTTAATTGTTGCTATAAGGATTAAAACATACATGCTTGAGACCTGCAAGATGGCAGAAGAGTAAGACGTGGAGATCACCTTCCTGCCCACAAATACATCAGAAATACATATATATGTGGAACAACTCCTACAGAATACCTACTGAATGCTGGCAGAAAACCTCAGACATCCCAAAAGGCAAGAAACTCCCCACATACCTGGGTAGGGCAAAAGAAAAGAGAAAAAACAGAGACAAACGAATAGGGATGGGACCTGCACCACTGGGAGGGAGCTGTGAAGGAGGAAAAGTTTCCACACACTAGGAAGTCCTTTCACTGGCAGACATGGCGGGTGGTGGGGGGGAGGCTTTGGAGCCACAGAGGAGAGCAAAGCAACAGGGGTGTAGAGAGTAAAGTGGAGAGATTCCTGCACAGAGGATCAGTGCCAACCTGCAATCACCAGCCTGAGAGGCTTGTCTGCTCACCCACCTGGATGAGTGGAGGCTGGGAGTTGAGACTCAGGCTTCAGAGTTCAGATACCAGGGAGAGGACTGGGATTGGCTGTGTGAACACAGCCTGAAGGGGTCTAGTGCATCAAAGTTAGCCGGGAAGGAGTCCAGGAAAAAGTCTGGACTGGACTAAGAGTCAAGAAACCATTGTTTTGGAATGTGTGAGGAGAGGGGATTCAGAGCACTGCCTAAAGAAGCTCCAGAGATGGGCATGAACCACGGCTATCAGTGCGGACAACAGAGACGGACATGAAAAGCTAAGGATGATGCTGCAGCCACCAAGAATCCTGCGTGCAAGCACAAGTCACTATCCACACCTCCCCTCCAAGGAGCCTGTGCAGCCCACCACTGCCAGGGTCCTGTGATCCAGGGGCAAATTCCCTGGGAGAACACATTGCACACCTCAGGCTGTTGCAGCATCACACTGGCCTCTGCCACCGCAGGCTCGCCCCACATTTCATACCCCTCCCTCCCCCTGGCCTGAGTGAGCCACAGCCCCTAATCAGCTGCTACTTTAACATCATCCTGTCTGGGCAAAGAACAGATACCCTCAGGCGAGCTACATGCAGAGGAGGGGTCAAATCCAAAGCTATGCGAACAAAGAAGAGAAAGGGAAATCTCCCCCAGCAGCCTCAGGAGAAGCAGATTAAATCTCCACAGTCAGCTTAATGGACCCTGCATCTGTGGAATATGTGAATAGACAATGAATCATCCCAAAATTGAGGCAGTGGACTTTGGGAGCAACGATATATATATATATATATATATATATATATATATATATATATATATATATATATATATATATATATACTTTTCCATTTTCTCTTTATGTGAGTATGTATGTGTATGCTTCTTTGTGTGATTTTGTCTGTATAGCTTTGCTTTTACTATTTGTCCTAGCATTCTGTCTGTCAGGTTTTTGTTTTGTTTTGTTTTGTTTTGGGTTTTTTTTTGTTTTTTAGTATAATTTTTAGCACTTGTTATCATTGGTGGATTTGGTTTTTGGCTTGGTTGCTCTCTTCTTTCTTTTTTTTTTACTTTTTTGTTCTTTATTTTTAATAATTATTTTTATTATTTATTTACATAACTTTCTTTTCTTTTTTTCTTTCTTTCCTTCTTTTTTTCTCCCTTTTCTTCTGAGTTGTGTGGCTGACAGGGTATTGGTGCTCTGGCCGGGTGTCAGGCCTGTGCTCTGAGGTGGGAGAGCCGAGTTCAGGACATTGACCTACCAGAAACCTCCTGGCTCCACATAATATCAAACAGTGAAAGCTCTCCCATTAATCTCCATCTCAATGATAAGACCCAGCTCCACTCAATGACCAGCAAGCTACAGTGATGGACACCCTATGTCAAACAACTAGCAAGACAGGAACACAACCCCACCCATTAGCAGAGAGGCTGCCTAAAATAAAAATAAGTTCACAGACACCCCAAAACACACCACCGGTTGCAGCCATGTCCACCAGATAGACAAGATTCAGCCTCATCCACTAGAAAACAGGTACCAGTCCTTTCCTCCAGGAAGCCTACACAAGCCAATGAACCAACCTCACCCAGTGGAGGCAGACACCAAAGACAACGGGAACTATGAACCTGCAGCCTGTGAAAAGGAGACCTCAAACACAGTTTAAACAAAATGAGAAGACAGAGAAACACACAGCAGATGAAGGAGCAAGGTAAAAACCCACCAGACCAAACAAATGAAGAGGAAATAGGCAGTCTACCTGAAAAAGAGATCAGAGTAATGATAGTAAAGGTGATCCAAAACCTTGGAAATAGAATGGAGAAAATACAAGAAACGTTTAACAAGGACCTAGAAGAACTAAAGAGCAAACAAACAATGATGAACAACACAATAAATGAAATTAAAAATTCTCTAGAAGGAATCAATAGCAGAATAAGTGAGGCAGAAGAATGGATAAGTGACCTGGAAGATAAAATGGATGACTAATAAGAACCTGATGTGTAAAAAATAAAAATTAAAAAAAAAAAGTTTAAAATATACATGCTTAATTTATACAGTTGACTTTGTATTGATATTGTCCACTTCATGTGAAATTATGAAATTCTGACAGTATAATTCCACTACAATTTCAATCACTCCCTTTTCATGGGCTCTAATTGTCATATATGTATATAATATGTACATATATATGTACATATTATATACATATATATCTATGTATAAAACATAATTATTTTATATTTTATAATCTATTCATATTGTATGTATTTATATATAAATATATATATATAATTTCATATACAAATAAAATGATTATATGATCTTATTAATATTATATTATATATTTACTTAATATATAGGTTGATATACATATAATTATGTTTATATTATACATAATGTACATATTATAATATATGTATATAAACTCTGCAAATTTTTTAACTTTTCAAGCAGTAACTGTTGACACATTTTTTTTTCTGCTCCATTTTTTCCTCTTTGCTTCTTCAATCACATGTATATTATACCACTTGATATATTCCCACAAATCACTGCTCAAATCAATGCTAGCAGTGTATTTACCCAATAAGCTCTACAGCTCCAATCTGCAATTTGGGACCTATTCTTTTGGTTATATCTCAGATCCTTCTGCTCAGAGTTTAGTGACATCAAGCAAACTTTGTCCTCCTTTTTCTTATTAACTTTTGCCTTCCAGTGTACACCATGGCACTGTCACTGCCTAAATTTACAACTCTTCCTGATTCAAATGACATGGGTTTTTGACAAATATTGCAAAAAGATCATATTTGGGCTGAGAGGATTTGACTGAGAAGTAAATTTTACTTCCCTAGAGAGAGTTGATCTCCTATAGAGATCCAGGGGAACCTCCTACAGCCTGATGCTTAGGCAGTTAACACTGATAGAATGCTGTGGTGGTGAACTGGTCCCATCCTCTACCACATTATATGCTGCAACAGTAAAGCTTCAACCCAAGTTTTTGAGTTGCAACAGGGGAAGGACTGGTGTACCTCAATCATGAATGCTGAGTTAGAATGAAAGCATAGCTGGAGGCCAAAGACCTACCCATTAACTGCTGTAAATAACACCAGTAGGGGGCGAATTCTTCTCCCACTATGTAATTTAAAAGCCCTGCAACTGAAGGGCCAGGATGCCTTTCCTGGACCCTGCCAGGTTGTTGTGCATTGTCTGAGATGTTGAAACACTGCACTAACATGCATTGTCTGAGATGTTGAAACACTGCACTAACATCTGCCACTGCCTGTGCTTTTCCCCTGGTTAACTTTTGTCCAGCCAACTCTCTGTGTGGGCTGTTTGGTCACTCATTGTCATTTCCTTGATAAGGATTTTGGTACTTATACTAGAAAGTTCCTTTGGAAGAGCAGGCAAATAACTAGATTTGATCAGAGAAAGGGGGACACAGGCCAGGTTTCAGGAAACCATACAGCTTGTGAACAATGGGAATCCTTGGGCAGATGAAGAAAAACAGGAACCTCTGGGCTGACAGGAAGCCACATATCTTGATGTGATAGGTTCCTAGAGGCAGACAAAGAAAGGTGGAAAAAGGCAGGACTCTCTAGTGTCTGAATGTAGCCTTTTGCTCATTATGCCCTTATTACAGTAAAATTAGCCTGGCATGTGAGAAGTACCCATTATGCACTGATGCCATGATACTTCTGATCAAGACTAAATAAGGACAAAAATCCTGCCTCCCCTTAGGAAGGTCTCGGAGCTGGGATAAAAATCAGGAAAAACAAACTCAAAACCCTCCCTCCTCAATGAACATTCTGTCCATTTATTTTCACACCCCATATAGCCAGGTTGCCAAAGAAACTCAGGGCAGCCACTCACCTGAGTCTGCCCACTCTCCCCTTGAGAGTGTAATATCACTTAGTAAATCCTTGCTTTGCTTTATTGACCTATGTGTCTTGTCTCTGAATCCTTTCTGCAACAAGACAAGAACCTACTCTCTGGTAACACTTTTATATTATTCTCAGATATTTAAAGAGAAATTGCCTATTTTTAGTTAAGTGTTTCATTTCCCCTACCCTCAATCTTATATAATATTGAATAAAATAAAAAGAATCATAGCACAGAGGAATAGAATGTAATGCAATATTTTAAATAGTCAAAGTAACAAATTCATATTTATAGTCAAAAAACATCCAATAACATTTACAGGGCACCTACTCTATACATCAAGTGAATCCCCAAGGGAGTCATGGCCATTGTTTAAGAGAAAGTGTTTTAAACATAATTGATTTCTTTTATGAAAGAATAATTTATGATACCTGGTGGTCTATGGTAAATATTAAGTTTTATACTGTTGAGTATGATTTTATCACATTTTGAAAGAATATTTGTCCCGAACATAGAAACCAATTTTTTCTTCTAATGACCATTTTTGCTTGGAAAGTTAGTCATCACATTTCTTTAAGGAGAATTGTTGTTTTGTATTCCTTTTCCACACCATAATGGTTGATAGAAACCTAAATGTCAAGAATAGTACAAAATTACCTCATACTTGCTTTAGCTCTACAGTTAGCTATTCATATAATTTTATCATAAAATTCTCCATGTTTCTTATATAAATTCTTAAGTGTGTAGTAAACTCTTAAAAGGCAGGCAGCTTTTCTCTTACAGTGTAGGTTTATTCTGTGTCTGTGAAAAAAAAAAACATGGAACCTAAGTACACCAAGAATTGTGATTTAATCAGCCTAATAGCATAGGTAGATAGAGGCTCATTCTACTTTTACTAAGCAATGCCTGTGTATCAAAAAACAAAGTTGTAATAATAACTGAGTTAGTTTTGTTTTCTTATTTAAACATGTTTCTTCTCATTAGAAGATGTCAACAATTAGTGGAGACAGACAATAGAAAGCAAAGAATGATCATGTAGAACAACTCTGAGTAATGAACACAGTGCAAGTAAATGTGCTAGTTAAAAATGAAATAACATTGAATACTTATTAAGTTAATAGATTCTGTATGAAATGTATAAAAATTTAGAGAGTAAAATTTAACATTTAAAGAAAAATATTATTTGCTATCTTCATGTAAAATAGTAACAAAATGTATACATTTTTATGAATTTGGAAAGGAATTTTTAATCACGTACATTTAAGAATTTTGTTCAGTGAAACACATAATTTATTCATACAAAATTCTATGACAGTTGTCTTGAAAAAAGGATGTATATCTATTTATACTAGGATTATGTATCAATCAATGGCTATCTTTCTAAATTTTCTAACAGTGTATGCATTTTTAAATATATTCATGTATTCTTTGTATGTTATTAGAAAATCAAGGCATCAAGACAAGAAACCATTGTTTTCTTTGCCAGATCCAAGGTAAAATTATATGGTTTCACAGTTTTATGTTTAACTAGTTCCATGATTTAAAAAATATATTTAATGGATAAATTATTGGCATCTAACATATACTAAGAATTTGTATATTATTCACTATTTAAGGCCTATAGATTTGCATACCTAACTTATATCTCATAACCATCCTTAAAGTTATGCATCATTATCCAGATTTACTGATGTAGAAACTGGCACTCAGACTGATCAAGTTAGTAGCGTACAGCAAGTAGACAATCTAGTTCTAATCAAGGTCTCTGAACCTCAGGCCATCTGATGCAGGGGAAGAGAAGAAGAGCAGAAGAGTTGTCCTATAGATATCCATAAACAGGTAGTCCCCATCTAAATCATCTTATGTCTAGGACCATATAATTACTTGATCTAAGTTTAATTATTGGCTCTTTGTATATAATTAAATCCCATCAGTTCTCATTTTTCTTCTAACCTGCTTCCCAGTGTCTAAGAGGAACCATTGAAGAACACAAGCAAGTAAAACAAATTATATGATACTTTCGTCTGAAGACTAACCCTCAGCAACTCAATGTTCTGTGACAAAAAAGTTCTGGCATTTTATCTGGACAAGCTCTGAGCCCACTGCTTTTATACCCCACCATTATAAACTAATCCAGCTGTTTGAGATAATTTCCTTTCTGCTGATATTTTCAGTGGATTGAGAAATTTGTCATCTAGACTTCTAACAGAGCTGAGGGCTATCTGTCTACTTCTCTAGAGTCCTATATTGGTTTGCTTTTCTCATCCACCCCTCTACTCCATTTACCCTATGCTCCTTTTGCAGTCCCCAGGAATCCCCAGTTCTGCAGGTTAGGCTGCAATTACTCCTGCTTCCACACAGTACTGATTTTTTTTTAATCTCCTCTACAAAACCATTTGAAGACACAATATTTATTTAAAGCAGGAGGAAGAAATGACCTAAAAAGTGTTTCAGGTCATAATAAATGACCTAATGGAAAATGGCACTATTTCAACATCTCATTCTTGGGCATAAATGTGAACTCTTACCAAATTTACAGTCTATCATTTTTTTCTACAGACTTCAGTGAGTTTAGCTAGCTTAGGATGTGTATATATATGCAGATGTATGTATTTACCATAGTACTTAGACATCACAAACCACTTAGACTCATAAAGTCAAGTATTTGGCACTCACTAAACTGGAAAGCCCTTTGTCCTTATCTGCCTCCCCCAGCCCCAGGACACTGATTTTAAATTAATGAATAATTATAATTTACTGCTCAGATTTTATAATACCCAAACCCTAAAGCACATATACATATGACCCAAGGCTTTTTGATCTTTCTGGAAGCAAAGCTGGTATTTAATTATAGAGTGGGTCTAAAAGTCTATAGGTTAACTCATACTATTTCCTTTTGTACTTGTTTATAGATGATCTGATTTACTGGATACATTTACTTAAAGGTTGTTTAGATTTCTTTTATTCATTAAATTATATTCAAATTTTTCTTAAATTACTGAAGAAACCAATGTTGAGATAGTAAATAAAATAAATAATCTAATCCAAAGTAGCTTCTGATTACTTATAAGTTTAAGTTCACAGTCAGCTTTTTTTTAATTGAAAGATAGCTGTAAAATCATATTATGTTTTGCTTAATGGTGAACTGTTGTTTTGATATATAAAATTTATAGATAATATATAGTATTTTGAAATATTTCACAAACATCAAATTATATAAAACAAGACTCTTGATCTAGAAAATCTCTTCCCTCTTCCATTTTTCACATTTCTGCCAGGTTTGTCTTTTTTGAAAATTCCAAATTGGATATTTGTATGGCTTTAAGTCCAATTTTTCCATTGGTATAATATAAAGATATCTTAGCATGACATGCAATGACTTTATTTACTGGCATTACTTAATTTTCTTACATAATTTTTCTTCCTTTTGTACAAACAATCCATACCCTATTTTCTTTCTTCATAGGTCTCCTTACTATCCCCCAAACCAAAAATACCTTCTCATTGTTCTGTTTTCATTTTTTTTTCTGCTATCTTCCCTTCATGGAATAGACTCTCCTCTTTTCCAGTAGTCTGAATTTTACCTTATTAAAGATAGAGTTAAAAAGTCACTTTTTCTTGGAAGCTTTCTCTGTTTCTTATCTATAATATTATTCACTCTCTCTTCTACTCTCTTTGAGTAGAAAGCATTTATCACATTATAATTTCCTATACATACATTTGTCTATTCTTTTACAACATTTTCTGGAAAATGTGACACTACACCATTACCATCTGAATCATTTGATTATGTAACAAATACAGATTTAGAAGCCCCACTCCAGAACTACCTAATCAAAAGGTGGTAGTGGGTAGCAATTGAATTGTAAATAATTACTCCAGGTGATTCTTTTTTTTTTTTTTTTTTTTTTTGCTGTATGCGGGCCTCTCACTGCTGCGGCCTCCCCTGTTGCGGAGCACAGGCACCGGACGCGCAGGCTCCGGACGCGCAGGCTCAGCGGCCATGGCCCACGGGCCCAGCCGCTCCGCGGCACATGGGATCCTCCCAGACCGGGGCACGAACCCGTATCCCCTGCATCGGCAGGCGGACTCTCAACCACTTGTGCCACCAGGGAGGCCCCAGGTGATTCTTATATGCATTCAAAAGAGAACCACTGCCCAAGATGGTGAGCTTCTTAAGAACAGAGTAGTTGTTTGGTTCTTTGTTTACCTCTAGGAATTTACCTCTATAGAGGTATTAGGCTAGAGAAATAGTAATTAGGTTGTATAGGAAAAACCTCACTCTTACTCCTGTGTGTCTCCTTTACTCTCACCCTACAACTACACTCACAACACTTCTGGTACAGATGTGTGTGAGGTTTCCCACACTAAGCAATTCTGTGACACCAGCTGGATGTTTACAATTTAATTCAGTTATGACACTATCTACCTGGAGATAACTTCAGATCCCACAGATTAAGGGCTCAGTCCCACAAGATTGCTCCACCTCCCACTCAGATAACAATCACAAGCTCAGATTGTCAACTGTGATTCTGACTGGTGGGCTATAGATAGAAGTTCCCATGACTGCCACCTCGGGTTCAATTAATTTGCAAGAGGGAGGGCCTTCAAGATGGTGGAGGAGTAAGATGTGGAGATCACCTTCCTCCCCACAAGTGTATCAGAAATATATCTACATGTAGAACAACCACTACAGAACACCTACTGAACACTGGCAGAAGACCTCAGATTTCCCAAAAGGCAAGAAACTCCCCATGTACCTGGGTAGGGCAAAAAAAAAAAAAGAAAAAAGGAAAAACAGAGACAAAAGAATAGGGACGGGGTCTGTACCACTGGGAGGGAGCTGTGAAGAATGAAAAGTTTCCACACACTAGGAAGTCCTTGCACTGGTGGACATGGGCAGTGGCAGGGGGAGGGAAGCTTCAGAGACATGGAGGAGAGTGCAGCAATATGGGTGCAGAGGGAAAAGCAGAGATTCCTGCACAGAGGATTGGTGCCAACCAGCACTCACCAGCCTGAGAGGCTTGTCTGCTCACCTGTCCAGACATGTCGGGGCTGGGAGCTGAGGCTCGGGCTTTGGAGGTCAAACCCAAGGGAGAGGACTGGGGTTGGCTGCATGAACACAGCCTGAAGGGGTTTAGTGTGCCACAGCTAGCCAGGAGGGAGTCTGGGAAAAGGTCTGGACCTGTCTAACAAGCAAGACACCATTGTTTTGGGGTGCGTGAGGAGAGGGGATTCAGAGCACCACCCAAACCAGCTCCAGAGATGGGCGTGAGCTGCGGCTATCAGCGCAGACACCAGAGACGGGCATGAGACATTAAGGCTGCTGCTGTAGCCAACAAGAATCCTGTGTGCAAGCACAGGTCACTATCCTAACCTCCCCGCCCCCCACCAACCCAGGGAGCCTGTGCAGTCTGCCACTGCCAGGGTCCCGTGACCCAGAGACAACTACCCTGGGAGAACACACTTCACACCTCAGGCTCTTGCAACGTCATGCCAGCCTCTGCCACCGCAGGCTTGCCCCACATTCTGTACCCCCCCTCCCTGGCCTGGGTGAACCAGAGCCCCCTAATCAGCTGCTCCTTTAACCCTGTCCTGTCTGAGGGAAGAACAGATGGCCTCAGGCAACCTATACGCAAAGGCGGAGACGAATAGAAAACTGAAACCTAAGAGCTGTGCGAACAAAGAAGAGAAAGGGAAATCTCTCCCAGCAGCCTCAGGAGCAGCGGATTAAATCTCAACAATCAACTTGATGTACCCTGCATCTATGGAATACGTGAATAGACAATTAATCATGCCAAAATTCAGATGGTGGACTTGGGGAGCAATGATATATATATTTTTTCCTTTTTTGCATTTTGTGAATATGTGTGTGTATACTTCTTTGTATGACTTTGCTTTTACCATTTGTCCTAGGGTTCTGTCTGTCCATTTTGTGTGTGTGTGTGTGTGTGTGTGTGTGTATAGTTTTTTTTGGTGTTTCTTAATTTAGTTTTTAGTACTTCTTATCATTGTTGCATTTGTTTTTTGGTTTGGTTGCTCTCTTCTTTCGTTCTTTTTTGTTTTTCTTTTTTTATTACTTTTTATTTTTTTATTTTCAATAATTATTTTTTATCATTTATTTTAATAATGTTATTTTATTTTTAATTTTTCTGTCTGTCTTTATTTTTTCTCCCTTTTATTCTGAGTCATGTGGCTGACAGGGTCGAGGAGCTCCAGCCTGCTGTCAGGCCTGTGCCTCTAAAGTGGGAGAGCAGAGTTCAGGATATTGATCCACCAGAGACCTCCCGGCTCCACATAATTTCAAAGAGCGAAAGCTCTCCAAGAGATCTCTATCATCTCACCTCTAAGACCCAACTCCACTCAATGACCAGCAAGCTACTGTGCTGGACACCCTAAGCCAAACAACTAGCAAGACAGGAACACAACCCCACCCATCATCAGAGAGGTTGTGTAAAATCATACTAAGGTCACAAATACCCCCAAAAGACATCACCAGACACAGTCCTGCCCATCAGAAAGAAAAGATCCAGCCTCATCTACCAGAACACAGGCACCAGTCCCCTCCAGGAGGAAGCCTACACAACACACTGAACCAAACTTAACCACAGGGGACAGACACCAAAAACAACAGGAACTACGAACCTGCAGCCTGTGAAAAGGAGACCTCAAACACAGTAAGTTAAGCACAATGAGAAGACAGAGAGTAAGGACAGTAAAGATGATCCAAAATCTTGGAAATAGAATGGAGGAAATACAAGAAAGGTTTAACAAGGACCTAGAAGAACTAAAGAGCAAACAAACAATGATGAACAACATAATAAATGGCATTAAAAATTCTCTAGAAGGAATCAATAGCAGAATAACAGAGGCAGAAGAACAGAGAAGTTACCTGGAAGATAAACTAGTGGAAATAACTACTGCAGAGCAGAATAAAGAAAAAAGAGTGAAAAGAATTGAGGACAGCCTCAGAGACCACTGGGACAACATTAACTGCACCAACATTCGAACTATACAGGTCCCAGAAGAAGAGAAAAAGAACGGGACTGAGAAAATATTTAAAGACATTATAGTTGAAAACTTCCCTTATATGGGAAAGGAAATAGTCAATCAAGTCCAGGAAGTGCAGAGAGTCCCATACAGGATAAATCCAAGGAGAAACACACCAAGACACATAATAATAAAACTATCAAAAAGTAAATACAAAAATTACATATTAAAAGCAATAAGGGCAAAAGAACAAATAACATACAAGGGATTCCCCATAAGGTTAACAGTTGATCTTCCAGCAGAAATTCTGCAAGCCAGAAGGGAGAGGCAGGACATATTTAAAGTGATGAAGGGGAAAAACCTACAACCAAGATTATTCTACCCAGCACAGATCTCATTCACATTAGACAGAAAAATTAAAACCTTTACAGACAAGCAGAAGCTAAGAGAATTCAGCAAACCAGCTTTACAACAAATGCTAAAGGAACATATCTAGGAAGGAGACACAAAAGAAGGAAAAGACCTGCAATAACAAACCCAAAACAATTAAGAAAATGGTAAAAGGAACATACATATAGATAATTACATTAAATGGAAATGGATTAAATGCTCCAACCAAAAGACACTGACTGGCTGAAGGCATACAAAACCAAAACTCAGATATATGCTGTCTACAAGAGACCCACTTCAGACCTAGAGACACATACAGACTGAAAGTGAGGGGAAAGAAAAAGATACTCCATGAAAATAGAAATAATAAAAAAAAAGCTGAAGTAGCAATTCTCATATCAGACAAATAGGCTTTAAAATAAAGACTATTAGAAGAGACAAAGAAGGACACTACCTAATGATCAAGGGATCGATCCAAGAAGAAGATATAACAATTGTAAATATTTATTCACCCAACTTAGGAGCACCACAATACATAAGGCAAATACTAACAGCTATAAAAGGGGAAATCAACAGTAACACAATCGTAGTAGGGGACTTTATCACCCACTTTCACCAATGGAAAGATAATCCAAAATGAAAATAAATAAGGAAACCCAAGCTTTAAATGACATGTTAAACAAGACACACTTAATTGATATTTATAGGACACTCCATCCAGAAACAACAGAATAAACTTTCCTCTCAAGTACTCATGCAAGATTCTCCAGGATAGATCATATCCTGGGTCACAAATACAGCCTTGGTAAATTTAAGAAAATTGAAATCATACCAAGTATCTTTTCTGATCACAACGCTAGGAGACTAGATATCAATTACAGGGAAAAATCTGTAAAAAATACAAATACATGGAGGCTAAACAATACAATACTTAATAACCATGAGATCAATGAAGAAATCAAAGAGGAAATCAAAAAATAGCTAGAAAGTAATGACAATGAAAACATGACTACTCAAAACCTATGGGATGCAGCAAAAGCAGTTCTAAGAGTGAAGTTTATAGAAATATAATCCTACCTCAAGAAACAAGAACAACTCAAATAAACAACCTAACCTTACACTAAAAGCAATTAGAGAAACAACAAAAAAATGCCAAAGTTAGCAAAAGGAAAGAAATCATAAAGACCAGATCAGAAATAAATGAAAAAGAAATGAAGGAAACAATAACAAGGATCAATAAAACTAAAAGCTGGTTCTTTAAGAAGATAAGCAAAATTGATAAACCATTACCCAGACTCATCAAGAAGAAAAGGGAGAAGACTGAAAGCAATAGAATTAGAAATAAAGAAGAAGAAGTAACAACTGCCACTGCCAAAATGCAAAGGATCATGAGAGATTACTACAAGCAACTCTATGTCATTAAAATGGGCAACCTGGAAGAAATGGACACATTCTTAGAAATGCACAACCTTCTGAGACTGAACCAGGAAGAAACAGAAAATATGAACAGACCATTCACACGCACTGAAATTGAAACTGTGTTGAAAAATCTTCCAACAAACAAAAGCCCAGGACAAGATGGCTTCACAGGCAAGTTCTATCAAATATTTAGAGGAGAGCCAACACCTATCCTTCTCAAATTTTTCCAAAATATGCCAGAGGGAGGAACACTCCCAAACTCATTCCATGAGGCCACCATCACCCTGATACCAAAACCAGACAAAGTTGTCACAAAGAAAGAAAACTACAGGCCAATATCACTGATGAACATAGATGCAAAAATCCTCAACAAAATACTAGCAAACAGAATCCAACAGCACAGTAAAAGGATTATACACCATGATCAAGTGGAGTTTATCCCAGCAATGCAAGGATTCTTCAATATATGCAAATCAATCAATGTGATACACCATATTAACAAATTGAAGGATAAAAACCATATGATCATCTCAAGAGATGCAGAAAAAGCTTTTGACAAAATTCAACACCCATTTATGATAAAAATGCTCCAGAAGGTAGACATAGAGGGAACTTACCTCAACAAAATAAAGGCCATATATGACAAACCCACAGTCAACATTGTTCTCAATGGTGAAAAATTGAAGCCATTTCCACTAAGATCAGGAACACAAGGTTGCCCACTCTCACCACTATTATCAACATACTTTTGGAAGTTTTAGACACAGCGATCAGAGAAGAAAAAGAAATAAATGGAATCCAAATTGGAAAACAAAACGTAAAGCTTTCAGTGTTTGCAGATGACATGATACACAGAGAATCCTAAAGATGCTACCAGAAAACTACTAGAGGTAATCAGTGAATTTGGTAAAGTAGCAGGATATAAAATTGATGCACAGAAATCTCTTTCACTCCTATAGACTAATGATGAAAAATCAGAAAGAGAAATTAAGGAAACACTCTCATTTACCACTGCAACAAAAAGCATAAAATACCAAGGTATAAACCTGCCTAAGGAGACAAAAGACCTGTATGCAGAAAATTGTAAGACACTGCTGAAAGAAATTAAAGATGATACAAACAGATGGAGAGATTTACCATGTTCTTGGATTGGAAGAATCAACATTGTGAAAATGACTCTACTACCCAAAGCACCCTACAGATTCAATGTTATTCCATACAAACTACCAACGGCATTTTTCACAGAACTAGAACAAAATATTTCACAATTTGTATGGAAGCTTAAAAGTCCCAAAATAGCGAAAGAAATCTTGAGAAAGGAAAATGGAGCTGGAGGAATCAGGCTCCCTGTCTTCAGGCTATACTACAAAGCTACAGTAATCAAGACAGTATGGTACTGGCACAAAAACAGAAATATAGATCAATGGAACAGGATAGAAAGCCCAGAGAGAAACCCACAAACATACGGTCACCTTATCTTTAATAAAGGATGCAAGAATATACAATAGAGAACAGATACCCTCTTCAATAAGTGGCATAGGGAGAACTGGACAGCTACATGGAAAAGAATGAAATTAGAACTTTTCCTAACACCATACACAAAAATACACTCAAAATGGAAATAAAGGCCTAAATATAAGGCCAGACACTACAAAACTTTTAGAGGAAAACATAGACAGAACACTCTATGACATAAATCACTGCAAGATCCTCTTTGAATCACCTCCTAGAGAAATGGATATAAAAACAAAAATAAACAAATGGGACCTAATGAAACTTAAAAGCTTTTGCACCACAAAGGAAACCATAAACAAGATGAAAAGACAATCCTCAGATTGGGAGAAAATATTTGCAAATGAAACACTGACAAAGGATTAATCTCTAAAATTTACAAGCAGCTCATGCAGCTCAATATCAAAAAACCCCCCAAAAACCCAATTTAAAAATGGGCAGAAGACGTAAATAGACATTTCTCCAAAAAAGATATATAGATTGCCAGCAAACACATGAAAGGATGCTCAACATCACTAATCATTAGAGAAATGCAAATCAAAACTACAGTGAGGTTACACCTCACACCTGTCAGAATGCACATCATCAAAAAATCTACAAACAATAAATGCTGGAGAGGGTGTGGCGAAAAGGGAAACCTCTTGCACTGTTGGTGAGAATATAAGTTGATATAGCCACTATGGATAACTATATGGCAGTTCCTTAAAAATCTAAAACTAGAACTACCATATGACCCAGCAATCCCACTACTGGGCATATACCCTGACAAAACCATAATTCAAAAAGAGTCCTGTACCACAATGTTCATTGCAGCACTATTTACAATAACCAGGACACAGAATCATCCTAAGTGTCCATTGACAGATGAATGGATAAAGATGTGGAACATATATACAATGGAATATTACTCAGCCATAAAAGGAAATGAAACTGAGTTATTTCTAGTGAGGTGGATGGACCTAGAGTCTGTCAAACGGAGTGAAGTAAGTCAGAAAGAGAAAAACAAATATCCTATGCTAACACATATATATGGAATCTAAAAAAAAAGACAAATTGGTTCTGATGAACATAGGGGCAGGACAGGAATAAAGACGCAGACATAGAGAATGCACTTGAGGACACAGGGAGGGGAAGGGTAAGCTAGGATGAAGTGAGAGAGCGGCACTGACATATATACACTACCAAATGTAAAACAGATAGCTAGTGGGATGCAGCTGCATAGCACAGGGAGATCAGCTTGGTGCTTTGTTGCCACTTAGAAGGGTGGGATAGGGAGGGTGGGAGTGAGATACAAGAAGGAGGGGATATGGGGATATACATATAGTTTATTCACTTTTTTATACAGCTGAAACTACACAACATTGCAAAGAAATTATACTCCAATAAACATGTTTTAAAAAAAAAACTGCTGGGATTCCATCCAGATCCTCAGAGGAACTTGATATCGAATGAGAAAGCAGACATGCAATCAACCATCACGCAAGGCAAAATGAGCTAAATGTTAGACCAGAAGGAAGGGATAAGGGAGAGGATGAGTCATCACAACTGGGGGATTCTGGAAGGCATCCGGAAGAGAAGGGACATGGGAGCCTGTTGGCTATTTAGATTTTGACAAGGAGAGAAGGGGCAAGGCATCCATGCTTTCCCTTCTTCCTATGAAGCTCCTGTCCCAGCTATGCCTACCACAAATGGATCCATCCCACCAGGCCCCATCTTTTTATGCACACCCCTTGGCATACCTCACTTTTCTCAATATTACTTACCCTTTCTAACTTGAATCATAGTTAATTGTGTACATGCCTTAATTCTCTTACTAAACCATGAGATCTTTAAGGAAATGTAATGTGTCACTTCATCTTTTCTTCTTCATCCATTGAGCCCAGAACTGGCCCATCACTGGCCTCTAATACATGCGTTGAATGAATGGAAAAATGAGTGTAAGTTGGGTCACTTGTTTTTAAACAATTTTCAAGGTGAAATATTATCAGATTCCTTCAGACATTTAGTAAATCTTTATTAAAATAAAAATAAAAACCAAATATCTAAACAAGTATATATAAATATATATTACATATAAATATATATGAATAAATATATAACTATATTATATATAATAAAATATATAACAAAGGATACAAATGAACATCCATATGGAAGAGATGAGTAGGATAAGATATGTGAGAAGGGCTTCAGTGTTTTCCCTGCATGCACCACCTCCCAGCACATCCACCTGTTCAGTAACCTGGAAGCTCTCTGAACCCTATACTTTGGGAACTTTTTATGGAGGCTTCATCATATAAGCATGATTGATCCTTAACTCCATTCCCAGCCCCTCTCCCTTCTCTGGAGAATGGGAGGTGGGGCTGAAAATTCCAAGCTTCTAATCATGGCTTTGTCTTTCTTGTGACCAGCCCCATGCAGGAGCCTGCTACAAATTGCCTCTTTAGAGCAAAAGACACTCCCTATTACCCAGGAAATACAAGGGTTTTGGGAGCTCTGTGCCAGAGATAGATAGATAGATACATAGATAGATAAATAGATAGATAGATAGATAGATAGATAGATAGATAGATAGATAGATAGATAGATATGGATATATAGATAGATAGATATATCCTCCCTGAATGAATAGGGTCATAATACCATGATAACAATGTCAGATAAACCCTTTTAGTGCTTTGCTAATAAAAGGCATTTAGCAATAAACTAGGAATTTGTTTTTACTTATTCATTACAGCATTCATCAGTGACCTTCAGATCTATCTGTGATTGTGAAGGCCTTCGAATTAAATAGAATTAGAGCACAGAAGTTAATCCACTTGGCTAGAACTCTCTCCCTACTATCCCACCATTGAACCCTAGAATATCTTGGAGCCCAGTTGGAACACAGCATATAGATTCAAATATTAATTTAGAACTCTTGAACAGTATAGATTTTAGTGAATCACCAAGTTTATATTTAGTTTACTGACACATTTTATCTAATGAAAACTGAGTAAAAATAATCCAATATTCTTGGACTATGCATTTGAATATTTTTAAAATGTGTTTTTCGGGTTTGAATGATTATATAACAGCAAACATCTGTCTCAGCTACTTCTTTCATCTTCCCAAGTCCTAGTAGTTATTTCGCATCATTGCAGTCTGACAACTTTCTAACACCGGTAAGGGAAGCTGTTTCTACTACTTTCTAAGCACAATTTGACAAATAAGATGAACAAAGATATAAGGAAGGGCATGACCAGTTGACTACTTCTACCATAGTTCATGATTTCCTGTACTTTGTAGTGATTTTTATTGCTCTAAATGCTGTTAGATTTTAACTCTAAGACACAAATACATACCATTTGCAACATACTGATTTCTTGTTGTAGCATGGCTTTGTAGATTCAGAAGTAAACAAGGTATATTTTTAAGATTATTGGATGTGGATCCTAAACTCTTAATCATTCAGTCTTGAGAGCCATCAAGAATTAAGTATAAACTTTGAAACTATGTTACAGTTTTAAGTTAGATTTTCAGGTAATCAAATATTAAATCAGTAATTTCACACACATATGCATTTTTTGTGTGAAAATGCTTAAACATATATTTTTACACATTGGTTTATGTTAGGAATAAATAATTCTGCTGATCCTGAAGGCCCTCACAGCAACTGTCTTGGGACACCTCCTTTTGGCTTCATATCTTTTTTTCCCCTGATTTGTCACTTCCCAAAATATGAAATGCAAGGATGAAATTAGCCAAGGAAGTGTGTATGGAATTTGGATTGGATATTGATCTTAAAAGATGTTTAAGGTGACTAAAATTGGAAAAATAGGTGGGGTGGATAGGTGATATTCCAAGCAAAATGTCAAAAAAGAATCTTAGACATTAATATGATCAGATGGGGGGAGTGATCTATTAATTAAAACAGGGTTTATGTTAAAGATTAGTGAGACAAAGCAAAGATATATGCATCACAAGATCAGGTAGATTTTGAAACAGAACTTTATATATGGTATGGAAGGAAAAATATAGGCTCTGAAAAGAGGTGGAGGTTATTGTTTGATGAAGGCATGAAATTGAAAGATGGGACTGCAAGTGCTAAGTGACTTGTCTAAAGTTCTGTGATTATCACTTCTGTGCAGCACACCCATCTCCCATCCTACTTCATGGGGAACAATAGGGATGGAGTGAAGAAGTAACTGCTCTATTACACAACCCAGATTTAAATATTTTTTCCAAAAATGAAGGGTTTTTTTAATTTTTGAAGGTCAATATGTTGACTCACAGTTTCCTCAGAAAAAAAAAGTATTATGCTACCCATCCTTATGATTGTCTTGTGATTAAATTAATATTTAAAATTTCTTGCTCAGAGCTAGGTATATAAATAGAATTCCATGATGGTAAGTTATCTTCCCTGAGAGGTAGGTATTCTGCTGTTTTGCCATATAATATCCTGAACTTTATCTTAGACCTTAGGGTTTCTCACACATTTATTTATTTATTTATTTATTTATTTAAACCTAATTAGATGAATTAATATATAATATGTAGCATTTCACTTTAATAGGTTCTAGCAATAGAAACATTTATGATAGAAAAGGAAGAAACAACTTATTGTAGTATAGGTGTTACTTTTGATTATAAATTTTTATTCTTCAAATCTGATTTTGAAATTAGAGAACTTTAAAATCTCAAAGATTTTTAAGACAGAATACATACTGTTTATATCTGAATCTTTAGAATTTACCATATTTGGTGCTTGGTAAAAAATTGATGAATAAAATAATGATTGCATGAGTGAAATTATAGTTTGGTTGCCTGCTCTGAATGGTTAGATTTAAAGGGTATGGATAAACCAGAGTAGGAAAGAAAAAGAAAAACAAAGTTTAGAACTGCTAACCTTGATTTGCTTTCACTATCCTTGTTTATTTTTTAAGTAAATGAACTTAATATCATGTCTTCATATTTTCATATCTTACAAACATCTAAAATTTAATTTGCTCTAAACTGAGCTCTGGCTTTTAAACCCAGCATTGTATCTACCCCTCTGTCCATGTTCCACTTGCCAGCAAATGGCTTCTCTATGCATACTTCCATTTAAGCCTAGTGCCTGAATGTTGGACATGGACGAGGAACGGGAGTTACCAGAGATTAATACCAGTCAGCCAGTAAATTTTGTCAGTTTTATCTACAAGATATAACTGTCATTTGATCCTTTTCCATTTCCTTTGCTTTACCCTTTAAAAACTACTCCTCATCTGGCCCATACCAGGGCTTTCTCACTAATATTTCTACTCTCTACTTTGCCACCAGTTGACAACCATCTTCAATCTATTTTTCCATACTGATATTTTCAAAACACAAATCTCATCATGCCACTTATATACTTAGATTCTTTCAACTATTTCTCATTGCTGTTATATTAGGATCCTTAACTGGACATGGAAGAATTCGGAAAGAAAGGAAGGGAGGGAAAGAAGGAGGGAGGGAGGAAGGAAGAAGGAGGGAGAAAGAAAGGAAAGAAAGAAGAAAGGGAGGGAGTGAGGTAGGGAAGGGATTGTTTACATGATTTTGACTTTAGTGACCAAAACAATCCCATCTTCTGTCCATCTCACTTCTCATTATGTTTAAGTTCTGTTGGTTTTATCTAATTTCTTCTGGGATTTCAAGTTCATTCTCTTCTAAATTTGGAATGTTCTTTATTACTCTTCTCTTCAATTGGATTACTTTTACATCCTCAGAACATTTAGCTTCCTCAAAGCCTACTTGTGCTCCCAAATCTTACCCCTTTATGTGATGTCAAGTATCATAAATACTTTTCTTTCACACCACTTATCACAAGTATATTTTAAGTCAAATGCATGATTATTTGCTTAAATTTGTTTCCCACACAAGATTGTGAACTGTATGAGGATAGGGACATTATATATTTACCATTATTTCATCCAAATTTTTATTGATGCCTCATACATAGGAACCTTTGAATAAATACGATTATTGTTTTCTTTAGTAAAGATACCAATGAATGCAGTCACAGTGGTTGGCAACAGTAAGGTGAAAGATATGGAACTAAACTAAAAAGAAAAAATGTTGGTAGGTGGCAGAGATGTCCAGACCAAAGCTTGTTTTTCTATCTATAAGTCAAGAGATAAATATCAAATGCTGATATCCTTTACTACACAGTGAAGTTCCCCAAACTATTACTAGGGAATGATTTAACATGCCACCAAAGTCTACACTCTTAAGACAGATTAAGCAATGAGTATTCCTGAAAGAAAGATCTTAATGCCAAAATATATACAACATATTATAACTTATAACAGTGTTTCTTAAATTGTGCTCCCTATATTACATGAATCAGGATCACTGATAATGCTTGAAAAAATATAGATACCTGTGTCCTGCTACAAACATGCTTGATGGAATTCTCAAGGAGAGAAGAGCAAACATTTTTTAGAGGAAGTATCACAGATGATTCTTATGTTTGCAATTCTTGAGAAAAGAGCAATCGTTTGCAATGGCTGAGAACTGACCATTTAGGAAATGTCTGTGTAGGTAACACATTATAAATATTAGTTAATGAAAACTTGAATACCCAAACTCCTCACTAATTATCCCACAAAAGAATGGAAATGACATGGACTGACAAAAAGGGAAGTTAAAGAATGCCATCATGCCTTAAGTGGGAGTACTGTGGTAGAAAAGAGACTATAAAATATTGATGAACTATTGACCAGACATGGCAGAGGAAGATAAAAGCAAATTATCTGAAAACAAAGAGAAGCTGCCTGTCTCCATGTCAAGGAAAAGAGCTTCAATATTGACAACATTAATGAGTTGCCATCAACTAAAATACCTTTTCTTTTTACCATATCAGAATTATATTCACTGCAATTTCAGAGACAAGAGACAGTTTTTTCTTTCCCTTTCACAATTATATTTTCTAAAGAGCAAGAAAAGTATACTTTAGCAAAGTGATTCTAACTATAGATTTTGTGATCATTAAGGGCCATGGTACTGTGGCTGCCTTTGTGAGACAATCCAACAGTTGATCTATTTGGGAGTTCACTTCTTTGGGGTCTGAATTCCAAGTCATTGGAAAGTTTTACTCTCCCAAATATTGTTCATGACAAAATAATGTTGACAAAATGTAGAAATAAACATTTCCATTCTATTAAATGTTGCCAATTCTATCTATACATTTAAGCAAATAATCAAATTTAAGCAAATAATCATGCACTTGACTTAAAATATAATTGTGATAAGTGCTGTGAGTGAAATAAAAGTATTTATGATACTTGACATTACATAAAGGATTCCCTTCTAGGATCCTGCACTCAGTAGCTGAGTCTTGTTAGGGAAAATTACACTGCAATGAAAATTGGTGGCATGACAAATTTATGGTTTCCAACTTAAAGTAGAATCCTAGAGTGCTCAGCAATCTATTATTGTGGCATTCACACTGCCAAAAGGAAAAAAACAAGATACATCAAAAAATGAACAAAAGAGATATGTTCATATCCACAATATGTCTCTTCATAAAAGCTTGTTTATCTACTTCCCATAACCCAACGAATTTTTATTTTTCTTTCAAGATCAAGCTCAAACACTATGTGTTCAATGAAATTTATTTTGACTCTACCAGTCTGTCTCATGACCTTATGGTGTAAAACACAGAAAGTTCAGTGTCTGACTCAATATCTTGATGGAAGAGGGATTAAGTAAATGTTGATTAAAAAATACAAGAAATATTCAATATAAGTATTCCAAGGCAAGTTTAAGTAATGTTACAATTGTAAAGAAAATAAAATTGGGTTAGATTAAATAATTATACAGACAGCCTGGGTACCTAACTGTGTTTTCACCTTACTTTCCTATCCCCTATAATTTTCTGATTTAAAACTGTTTGGTATCTCTGTTGAGGTTTTAATAAAAAATGCTATACTTTGGTTTTTTTTCAGGCAAATTTCTGCTATATCTCTGAATTGAGTATTATCTTAATAGAAAATATATTATTTAGTAGGTAATTATATCCTAAAGTTCAATTCATCAAATGCATGCCTGGAAAATGCAAGTCTTCTTAAAACTTCTTTACAATAGAATTTGAGTTAAAATTTATAAAGCAAATTGACATTTTCATCATAATTTCAATTGTGCTTTGCATATGTTTTGTTTAGAGGTTAATTGTGAAAATGATGAAACTAATAATAACGTGTATGAAAAATCTCATTAGCATAAATATAGGTCAAAGAATTTGTGGCGGGGGAGAGGGAGAAGATGGTGGAAGAGTAAGACATCGAGATCACCTTCCTCCCCACAGATACATCAGAAATACATCTACACGTGGAACAACTCCTACAGAACACCTACTGAACACTGGCAGAAGACCATAGAACTCCCAAAAGGCAAGAAACTCCCTACATACCTGGGTAGGGCAAAAGAAAAAAGAATAAACAGAGACAAAAGAATACGGACAGGACCTGCACCAGTGGGAGGGAGCCGTGAATGAGGAAAGGTTTCCACACACTAGATGCCCCTTCACGGGAAGAAACTGCAGGTGGTGGAGGGGGGTGCTTCTGAGCCATGGAGAAGAGCGAAGCCACAGGGGTGCAGAGGGCAAAGGGGAGAGATTCCTGCACAGAGGATCGGTGCCAACCATCACTCACTAGCCCGAGTGGCTTGTCTGCTCACCTGCCGGGGCAGGCAGGGCTGGGAGCTGAGGCTCGGGCTTTGATCCAAGTGCAGGGAGAGGACTGGCAGCATGAACACAGCCTGAAGTGGTTAGTGCACCATGGCTAGCTGGGAGGGAGTCCGGGGAAAAGTCTGGACCTGCCAAAGAAGCAAGAGACTTTTTCTTCCCTCTTTGTTTCCTGGTGCACGAGGACAGGGGATTAAGAGCGCCACTTAAAGGAGCTCCAGAGATGGGTGCAAGCCACAGCTAACAGCACGGACCCCAGAGATGGGCATGAGATGATAAGGCTGCTGTTGGTGCCACCAAGAGTCATGTGTGCAAGCACAGGTCACTCTCCACACCACCCTTCTGGGGAGCCTGTGCAGCCCGCTACTGCCTGGGTCCCGGGATCCAGAGACAATTTCCCTGGGAGAATGCATGGTGTGCCTCAGGCTAGTGCAATGTCCCACCAGCCTCTGCCGCCACAGGCTCACCCCACATCCATGCCCCTCCCTCTCCCCAGCCTGCATGAGCCAGAGTCCCCAAATCAGCAGCTCCTTTAACCCCATCCTATCTGAGCAAAGAACAGATGCCCTCCAGCGACCTACATGGAGAGGCGGGGATAAATCCAAAGCTGAAACCTGAGAGCTCTGCGAACAAAAAAGAGAAAGGGAAATCTCTCCCAGAAGCCTCAAGAGCAGCAGATTAAATCTCCACAATCAACTTGATGTACACTGCATCTGTGGAATAATTGAACAGACAACAAATCATCCCAAATTAAGGAGGTGGACTTTGAGAGTAAGATTTATTCTTTTTTCTCCTTTTCCTCTTTTTATGAGCATGTATGTGGATGCTTCTGTGTGAGATTTTGTCTGTATAGCTTTGCTTTCACAATTTCTCCTAGGGTTCTATCCATCTGTTTTTTGTTTGATTGTTTGTTTGTTTTTACTTTTTAAAAAAAATTCTACTTAATAATTATATTTTTATTTTAATAACTTTATTTCATTTTACCTTATTTTGTTTTATTTTCTTTTATCATCTTTCATTCTTTCTACTTTTTCTCCCTTTTATTCTGAGCCATGTGGATGAAAGGCTCTTGGTGCTGCAGCCAAGAGTCACTGCTGTGCCTCTGAGGTGGGAGAGCCAACTTTAGGACACTGGTCCCCAAGAGACCTCCCAGGTCCACATCATATCAAAGGGTGATAACCTCCCAGATATCTCCATCTCAACACCAAGTCCCAGCTTCACTCAATGACCAGCAAGATACAGTGCTGGAACCCTATGCCAAACAGCTAGCAAGACAGGAAAACAAACCCACACATTAGCAGAGTGGCTGCCTAAAATCATAAGGACACAGACACCCCAAAACACACCACCAGATGTGAACCTGCCCACCAGAAAGACAAGATCCAGCCACATCCAAAAGAGCACAAGCACTAGTCCCTTCCACCAGGAAGCCTACATCACAGACAACCAAATTTAGCCACTGGGGACAGACACCCAAAACAACGGTAACTACCAACCTGCAGCCTGCAAAAAGGAGACCCAAAACACTGTAAGATAAGCAAAATGAGAAGACAGAAAAAAACACAGCAGATGAAGGAGCAAGATAGAAACCCACGAGACCTAACAAATGAAGTGGAAATAGGCAGTTAACCTGAAAAAGAATTCAGAATAATGATAGTAAAGGTGATCCAAAATCTTGGAAATATAATAGAGAAAAGGCAAGAAACATTTAACAAGGACATAGAAGAACTAAAGATAAAACAAGCAATGATTAACAACACAATAATGAAATTAAAAATACTCTAGAAGGGATTAATAGCAGAATAACTGAGTCAGAAGAAAGGGTAAGTGACCTGGAAGATAAAATAGTGGAAATAAATACTGCAGAGCAGAATAAGGAAAAAAGACTGAAAAGAACTGAGGACAGTCTGAGAGACCACTGGGACAAAAATAAACACACCAACATTCGAATTATAGGGGTTCCAGAAGAACAGTGAAAAAAGAGACTGAGAAAATATTTGAAGAGATTATAGTTGAAAACATCCCTAATGTGGGAAAGGAAATAGTTAATCAAGTCCAGGAGGCACAGAGAGTCCCACAGAGGATAAATCCAAGGAGAAACACGCCAAGACACATATTAATCAAACTGTCAAAAATTAAATACAAAGAAAACATATTAAAAGGAGCAAGGGAAACACAACAAATAACACACAAGAGAATCCCCATAAGGTTAACAGCTGATCTTTCAGCAGAAACTCTGCAAGCCAGAAGGGACTGGCAGGACATATTTAAACTGATGAAGAAGAAAAACCTACAATGAAGATTATTCAACCCAACAAGGATCTCATTCAGATTTGATGGAGAAATTAAAACCTTTACAGACAAGCAAAATCTGAGAGAGTTCAGCACCACCAAACCACCTTTACAACAATTGCTAAAGGATCTTCACTAGGCAAGAAACACAAGAGAAGGAAAAGACCTATAATAACAAACACAAAACAATTAAGAAAATGGGAATAGGAACATACATATCAAAAATTACCTTAAATGTAAATGGATTAAATGCTCCTACCAAAAGACACAGAGTGGCTGAATGGATACTAAAAAAGACCCATATATATGTTGCCTACAAGAGACCCACTTCAGATGGAGGGATACATACAGACTGAAGGTGAGGTGATGGAAAAATATATTCCATGCAAATGGACAGCAAAACAAAGCTGGAGTAGCAATCTCATATCAGACAAAATAGACTTTAAAATTAAGACTATTATAAGAGACAAAGAAGGACACTACCTAATGATCAAGGGATCAATTCAAGAAGAAGATAAAAAAAACTGTAAATATTGATGCACCCAACATAGGGGCACCAAAATACATAAGGCAAATACTAAAAGCCATAAAAGGGGAAATCGACAGTAACACATTCATAGTAGGGGACTTTAATACCCCACTTTCACCAATGGACAGATCATCCAAAATGAAAGTAAATAAGGAAATACAAGCTTTAAATGATACATTAAACAAGATGGACTTAATTGATATTGATAAGACATTCCATCCAAAAACAACAGAATACACTTTCTTCTCAAGTGCTCATGGAACATTCTCCAGGATAGACCATATCTTAGGTCACAAATCAAGCCTTGGTAAATTTAAGAAAATTGGAATTGTATCAAAAATTCTTTCTGACAACAACGCAATAAGACTAGATATCAATTACAGGAAAATATCTGGAAAAAATACAAACACATGGAGGCTAAACCATACACTACTTAATAATGAAGTGATCACTGAAGAAATCAAAGAGGAAATCAAAAAATACCTAGAAACAAATGACAATGGAGACACGATGACCCCAAACCTATGGGATGTAGCAAAAACAGTTCTAAGACAGAAGATTATAACAATAAAATCCTACCTTAAGAAACAGGAAACATCTCGAATAAACCACCTAACCTTGCACCTAAAGCAATTAGAGAAAGAAGAATAAAAATACCCCAAAATTAGCAGAAGGAAAGAAATCATAAAGATCAGATCAGAAGTAAATGAAAAGAAATGAAGGAAACGATAGCAAAGATCAATAAAACTAAAAGCTGGTTCTTTGATAATATAAACACAATTGATAAACCAATAGCCAGACTTATCAAGAAAAAAGGGAGAAGACTCAAATCAATAGAATTAGAAATGAAAAAAGAGAAGTAACAACTGACACTTCAGATATACAAAAGATCATGAGAGATTACTACAAGCAACTCTATGCCAATAAAATGGACAACCTGGAAGAAATGGACACAATCTTAAAAATGCACAACCTGACAAGACTGAATCAGGAAGAAATAGAAAATATGAACAGACCAATCACAAGCACTGAAATTGAAACTGTGATTAAAAATCTTCCAACAAACAAAAGCCCAGGACTAGATAGCTTCACAGGCCAATTCTATCAAATATTTAGAGAAGAGCGAACACTTATCCTTCTCAAACTCTTTGAAAATATAACAGAGGGAGGAACACTCCCAAACTCATTCTACAAGGCCATTATCACACTGATACCAAAACCAGACAAGGATGTCACAAAGAAAGAAAATGACAGGCCAATATCACTGAGGAATATGGATGTAAAAATGCTCAACAAAATACTGGCAAACAGATTCCAACAGCCCATTAAGAGGATCATACACCATGATCAACTGGGGTTTATTCCAGGAATGCAAGGATTCTTCAATATATGCAAATCCATCAATGTGATACACCATATAAATAAATTGAAGGAGAAAAACCTTATCATCATCTCAATAGATGCAGATAAAGCTTTTGACAAAATTCAACACCCATTTATGATAAAAATACTCCAGAAAGTAGGCATAGAGGGAACTTTCCTCAACATAATAAAGGTCATATATGACAAACCCACAGCCAACATTGTCCTCAATGGTGAAAAACTGAAGACATTTCCACTAAGATAAGTTACAAGACAATGTTGCCCACTCTCACCACTCTTATTCAACATAGATTTGGAAGTTTTAGCCACATCAATCAGAGAAGAAATGGAAATAAAAGGAATCCAAATCAAAGAAGAAGTAAAGCTGTCACTGTTTGCAGATGACATGATACTATACATAGAGAATCCTAAAGATGCTAGCAGAAAACTAGTACAGCTAATCAATGAATTTGGTAAAGTAGCAGGATACAAAATTAATGCACAGAAATCTCTGGCATACCTATACAACAATGATGTAAAATATGAAATTGAAATCAAGAAAACACTCCCATTTACCAGTGCAACAAAAAGAATAAAATATTTAGGAATAAACCTACCTAAGGAGACAAAAGACCTGTAGGCAGAAAATTCTAAGACACTGATGAAAGAAATTAAAGATAATACAAATAGATGGAGAGATGTACCATGTTCTTGGATTGGAAGAATCAACATTGTGAAAATGAATCTACTACCCAAAGCAATCTACAGATTCAGTGCTATTCCTATCAAACTACCAAGTGCATTTTTCACAGAACTAGAACAATAATTTTCACAATTTGTATGGAAACACAAAAGACCCTGAATAGCCAAAGCAATCTTGAGAACTTAAAACGGAGCTGGAGGAATCAGGCTCCCTGACTTCAGACTATACTGCAAAGCTACAGTAATCAAGACAACATCGTACTGGTGCAAAAACAGAAAGATAGATCAATGGAACAGGATAGAAAGCCCAGAGATAAACCCATGCATGTATGGTCACCATATTTTTGATAAAGGAGGCAGGAATGTACAGTGGAGAAAGGAGAACCTCTTCAATAAGTGGTGCTGGGAAAACTGGACAGGTACAGGTAAAAGTATGAGATTAGGTCACTCGCTAACACCATACAAATCAATAAGCTCAAAATGGATTAAAGACCTAATTGTAATGCCAGAAACTATCAAACTCTTAGAGGAAAACATAGGCAGAATGCTCTATGACATAAATCACAGCAAGATCATTCTTGACCCACCTCCTAGAGAAATAGAAATAAAAACAAAAATAAACAAATGGGACCTAATGAAACTTCAAAGCTTTTGCACAACAAAGAAAACCATAATCAAGACCAAAATACAACCCTCAAAATGGGAGAAAATATTTGCAAATGAAGCAACTGACAAAGGATTAATCTCTAAAACTTACAAGCAGCTCATGCAGCTGAATAACAAAAATGCAAAAAACCCAATCCAAAAATGGGCAGAAGACCTACATAAACATTCCTCCAAAGAAGATATACAGACTGCCAACAAACATATGAACAAATGCTCAACATCATTAATCATTAGAGAAATGCAAATCAAAACTACAATGAGATATCATCTCATAGCAGTCAGAATGGCCATCATCCAAAAATGTGGAAACAATAAATGCTGGAGAGGGTGTGGAGAAAACGGCACACGCTTGCACTACTGGTGGGAATGTGAATTGGTACAGCCACTATGGAGAACAGTATGGAGGTTCCTTAAAAAACTACAAATAGAAAAACCATCTGACCCAGCAATCCCACTACTGGGCATATACCCTGAGAAAACCATAATTCAAAAAGAGTCATGTACCAAAATATTCATTGCAGCTCTATTTACAATAGCCAGGAAATGGAAACAACCTAGGTGTCCCTCATCGGATGAATGGATAAAGAATATGTGGCACATATATACAATGGAATATTACTCAGCCATAAAAAGAAACAAAGTTGAGCTATTTGTAATGAGGTTGATGTGCCTAGGGTCTGTCATACAGAGTGAAGTAAGTCAGAAAGAGAAAGACAAATACCATATGTTAACACATTTATATGGAATTTAAGAAAAAGAAATGTCATGAAGAACCTAGGGGTAAGACAGTAATAAAGACAGAGACCTACTAGATAATGGACTTGAGGATATGGGGAGGGGGAAGGGTAAGCTGTGACAAAGTGAGAAAGTGGCATGGACATATATACAGCACCAAACGTAAAATTGATAGCTAGTGCGAAGCAGCCACATAGCACAGGGAGATCAGCTCAGTGCTTTGTGACCACCTAGATTGGTGGGATAGGGAGGTTGGGAGGTAGGGAGACTCAAGAGGGAAGAGATATTGGAACATATATGTATGTATAACTGACTCACTTTTTTATAAAGCTTTGTTATATTCACTTTGTTGTAAAAAAAAAAAAAGAATTTGTGGCAGGATGCCCCGTGTTTAAAGAATCAAACTTTGTGATTTACTTCCTAATATCGATATAAGACAAATATCCAGAATTATATCATTTACTTTTAAAAATGAAAATTTTAAAACCATTTATGAGAGCAGCAAAATTTTTAAAAGTTAAATGACTGGACATACTCTATTTGACCTTATTTATATCAAAATTAAAAATGTTAATGACATACCTGTATAATTTTGCTAACTTGTGATGACATTTATATAAACTATTCTTTTTTTTTAATTAATTAATTTATTTATTTATTTTTGGCTGTGATGGGTCTTCATTTCTGTGCGAGGGCTTTCTCTAGCTGTGGCAAGCGGGGGCCACTCTTCATCGCAGTGCACGGGCCTCTCACTGTTGCGGCCTCTCCCGTTGCGGAGCACAGGCTCCGGACGCACAGGCTCAGCGGCCATGGCCTACAGGCCCAGCCACTCCGTGGCATGTGAGATCCTCCCAGACCAGGGCTCGAAC
Organism: Mesoplodon densirostris; assembly: GCF_025265405.1. Classification (NCBI taxonomy): domain Eukaryota; kingdom Metazoa; phylum Chordata; class Mammalia; order Artiodactyla; family Ziphiidae; genus Mesoplodon; species Mesoplodon densirostris. Next base: position 88,021,264 of record NC_082665.1, on the reverse strand, counting down.
CTGTGTCCTCTGCATTAGCAGGCAGATTCTCAACCACTGCGCCACCAGGGAAGACCCTATAAACTATTCTTTAAAGTATATGTGTGCTCATAGCACACACGTACAAACCAAGGTATACACATGTATATATGTATAGATAGGATCGGCAACATTTAGTAGTATATTTCATTAACTTTTTGTCATGTAAATTCCTTAACTCTTCATAAAAGTGATCTATTTTGCTTCAGTTGCAAACTGTTGGGACTTTTATTTAGTGTCAAATACATGTTGGCGATATCCATACTTATGCTTCATTATTTTAGAATAAAGAATGCTAACTCCTACCTCTTTGATAATTTTCTTTGCCTTTCTCTTCACTGTTTCAAGACATAACTCATATTCATTCCAGTATTATGCCTTTTTCTCTCCTGATAAAACCCAAACTTTACCTACGTTGAATTTCCTGAGATAGATAATTCTTTTGTCTAGTACTTGAGTCAGTCTCAGCTGTTTGTTTTTTGCTTTGGCCACGTCTACATAGCTTGCAAGATCTTAGTTCCCCAAGCAGGGATCTAACCTGCACCCCCTGTAGTGGAAGTGTGGAGTCTTAACCACTGGACTTCCAGCGAAGTCCCCAGTCTCAGTTTTAACATTGCAGATATAGTGGTACTACCCACTGGAAAATGCTACAGAATGAAAGAATAATATTTTAGAAAGAAAAGTAGAAATAGCAGGGAAATTATCCGTCTTTGAGCAGGAGCATTCCCAGCGTAGTGATAGCTGTCACTGGAAAAAGGGAATAATTATTTTGATTTGATTCACAGGTAAAGGGAAGCCAGAGGAGAGTAACATAATCACAATATTTGGCAAGACATAACTTGGGAACTCCTCTTTAGCAGACTAATTTAGAGAGGGACCAGGGAAGGGAATTTGCATGCTTGAGGAAAAATTGATCAAGGCCTGGACTATTTTGTATAATGGAAGAAAAATACCAATCAGCTAAGCTTTAATTAGGGAAGGGAGTACACAGTATGAGGGGCAGGTACCTAAGCTTCATAACATATCTTCCTTGTCTTGATCCTATGTCAGTCACCCTATGATTCTGAATCCATGCTGAATTGGAGGATGAGAGAACTCTTGATGTAGATCTTTGAACATAACTAAGGAATATGACAAATATGAATCTGCTTGGAAAGGAGAATAAAATTGTAGCAGAACATGCTTGTGAAGTTATACTGAGGGAATTTGGGATATTAATATAGATAGAAAACTGTTAAACTACTCGAGGCAATTTTTAGGCTCTGTTTATTTTCTACATACACAGTAGAGAGAAAAATGCACTGCTACTTTAGCAGACTTTTCCCAATTTCTGCTTCTCCATGTTACCTTTGTCATTTTTTCCCCTTATCTATTCCCTTTATGGAGATATTTTGTTAACCAATATAACTCAAGCATATAAAAAGCTGCTTGAAATATGGTAGTTGCTTTATAAATATTGTTGACTACATGAACAGTTTTTAGCTATAACTTTTACATTAGAATTATATCTACCAAAATATACAGTATTTCTTGTGTCTTGTCACCAAAGAAAATCCTTGCTGACACTTGAACCCATTATGAAAGTTATTCTAAAGTACATCATAGTGAAGCAAAGAAGCAAAGGTGTCAGTGAAAAGCAATTCAATTGTCTCGTAAATTTATGTATTTTATATTAATAATGTATGTTCTTTTATTTCACCAGTAGTTAATATTAAAGCAAGAGACCCTCAGTCTACTAGCTGCTTTACTTCCTAGGTACATGCACCTTCTACTTTTTTAAGTGAGTCATCCACATGTCTGGATCCTCCAGGTAGTTGCCTCCCTTAGGGAAGGAGATGACTGAGAAAGATTCCAATGTCCACAATAACAAAAGAAACCATCAAGAGCAAACAAGGAAAATTAGTGCACTTTGTGTTCATAAAATAGTAAGAGAACCTCAAAGATCATGAGATGTACTAGAAAACAAAATGAAATAAATTGACACCAGAGGAAAAAAGATGATTCAGGAAAAAAGTCTATAATTTAAAAAAAAACAAATTTTGTGTGAAACTTTAATTTCCAGAGTACGTAACAAGATAGATAATAGAGTACTTTAATTTGACCATCCCTTTAGCTCTATATTTTCTGGTTCTTCTAATAGTTCTCTGACTTCCTGTGCTGGTTGGATCCTCTAAGTCTCATTTTTTCCTATAATTGTGCTTTTTTTTATAATTTTGCTTTATCTTATAGATTTTTTTAGGTTGTATCTTGCAGTTCTCAATAGTTTGCATTCTTGTGTATTTAAGCAATTAAATATTTTTTAACTTCTAAGAACTCTTTTTGTTCTCTGGTTGCTCACATTTTTCATATACTTTTGTTCTTGGTTTATGCATGAGATATTCATGTTGTTTCTACTCTGAAAATTGCTTGGATTAATAAAATTTGTTTTCTCTTCTCAATTTAAAGAGGCAAGATATCTAAAATGAGATTCTCCTAATTATGTAATTTATCTTTGATCCATTCTATTAAAGAAAATACTAAATTTTAAGATGTTTATTAGTTATAAAATACACATTTTGTTGATTGTACAGCAAAATTATTATATCTTATTTGCTACTTTATTCTTAGCATATATCATAGCACCTGACATGAAGTAAAAGTTTAAAAGTGTTTAAGGGATAAAAAAAGTTACAGAAACATATCAATATTTTAAAATTTTTCTGTAATCCTTCACAGCAAACGTACAAAGAATCAAAACAAAACTTTTCATGTGCTTAAGCTAGGAATGGACTCACCAAATCCCACAGCATCAGAAGATAAGCATTAAGTGCCATGTAGTTTGGAACATATCAAGAGAAGGGAGTTCTGGGCACTCAAACTGGACTTATCTGCTGTGTTGGTAGTAAGATAAGGTAAAGAATGAAGGGAGGTAATTTCAAAAGATCAAAACTTTCATTCATTTTGGAGGAGGAGTGCAGGAGGTGCAGTCAGAATGTAAACAGAAGGCAGAAGAAAACTATAAACACATCTTATCTACCAATAATCCCAAGTTTTAGAAGTAGCAGTGGTTCATGTAGAGTAAAAAAAAAAAAAGGAAAATAAAAAAATGCATATATATTTATATGTAAATACAAATATAAACATATTAAGTTTAGAGTGTTTATATACAATGTATATTTTATGTATAAATTTTATGTATTTATACATAAATATAGATATAGATATAATATATACATAAATATATATATATATTAGTACTATATTAGTACACATATATGTGTGTAATTATATTATACATGCAGACACACACACACACACACACTTTGTGTTTTCCAACTTGGCATCCTAATCAGAAAAACAGACCTCTGAACCTTATTAAGCTCAGAAATGAAAAAAATAAAAAATACACATTGAACCATAAACAAATAACCCAGATATCAGTCTAAGAATCAACACTGGAATAAGTTTATCAAGAGAGATTGTACGGCCTCAAAAACAAGGTCTTTTTCCAATAGAGAAGGCCATATCTTTACAATCTAGTGAACTATTAGTAGGGCAGGTATTCAAAAAAGTTTGGAAAACACTTCCAAAATTAGATGACTACTGTTGTTAATCTATATCTATTTTTCTCTGAGAACAAAGGAGACTAACAGAGAATGTTCTTCCATAATTTTCTAAAGACACTACCTAACTACTTGCTGAGAAAACAGGGAAACAATTTGACTTACAGGTTTTTTTTCTTTTTTAATCTGATAGACACAAATTGGCCACATAAAGTAAATAGTAATTGCCTCAGACACAGGAAAAAATTCAAACGACCAGTACTTACACACTCCTACTTAAGAAGAAAAGATGTAAGGACATAAAAAAAAGGGACATACTTTTAAAGATATAAATTAACATAAAATCAGGAAAGAGTAAAACTCAGTATTATTGATTATCATGCAAGAAAATTAAACAAAACACAATTTAATGAAATATAAGGGTTAAAATTTAAAAATTAGCTAAATTGAAGCAAGAAGAGTTAAAAAATAAACAAGAAAAAACAATGTTTTTGCAGAACTTAAAACTAAATAAGTGACAGAAAATGTCAGATTTGTACTTTTCTCATTTCAAATAATTACCATGGAAGAAGGTTCAAAAAATTATGGTGCATTAAAAAATACAGCTAGCTAGCACTAAGCATGCTACAAAAAGTTCCTTGTAGGACATTTGGTTCTGTTCAAAATGTCCACAAGATATTTGGTCCCATGCCAAAAGGACCTTGCAATTTGGTCTTATCCAAAACATCCTTGAGCATATTTGATCCATGACAAGTGGTTCTGGACAAGACTTTTTGGCACGAACCAAATGTCTTCCTGGATGTTTTGGGTAATAAAAAATATGACCAAATATCAAGGACTTTTCAGCATGGACCAAATATCTGTGGACATTTTGAACAGGACCAAATATCAAGTCCTACTTGCTGTGGACCAAATGTCTTACAGATGTTTGCACAGGACCAAACCTCTGCTAAACCAAAAAGTTCAGTCTGCCCATGACAGGGGATATTATATGGGATGAACCTATTCTATTGAAAACAACTATGAAATCTGTATAAATATATAGGAATGCCTGCTTAAAGGAATTTCAGAGACATCAACAGAGGAAACACTTGAGAGATTGCTATTGCAGAGAAAATGAAATCAGCAGTAAGTGAATATTGCCTTATCATAGCATATCTCCTGAGGTCATTTATCAACTCCTACTATGGTAAAAAAAAGGACTTGGCAGAATACTGCAGTCACACTGGGCTGAGAAAACAGACGTTGAAGATTGGATTACTCAAAGTGTCTGGAAATGGGATGAAAAGTCCTAAGAAAAGAGAAAGTCATAGGAGTGACCACAGACATCTACAGGGAATCTCCCTTTGAATAAATTATCTGCTACTAATTTCATCATATAAAGGATAAGACTAATAAATCTAGCATAAAGCTGAAGCAGAGAGGCTAAAGAGCTGAGTTCAGATTTTAGCAGATATTCATTATATATATATTATATTAAAATTTCAGCAAAACCCACATAAAAATTGTACAGAAGCCCATATCTAGGTGTACTATAGTCAAACTATGTAAAAAAAAAAAAAAAAAAAACAAAGACAAAGGGGGCAAAAAACACCATTAAGGGCAACCAGAGAAGGAAAATGTATTACCTTCAGAGAAACAACAAAATGTTCAAGAATTTTTCAAGAGAAATCGTGGTAGCCAAAGACAAATAAAATAAAATCTTTAAAATGCTGAAATAAGAGTGCCAACCCAGAATGCTACAGATAAAATATTTTTTTGGAATAATAGTGAAAAAAAGATATTTTAGACAAACAAAAGCTGAGAGAGTTCAGAACCAGCAGATCTGCACTAAAAGAAGAAAAATATTACCAGGTGTGACTGGAAATAAAGAACAAAGAGTAGCAGACAAAGTAAATCATCAAATCATATATAAATATTCATCATTTAATTATTGTAATGATAATATAAAAATATTGGATTCAAAGCACGTGTAGAGATTACATATATGAAAATAATAGCACAGAAGATGGGAGCAGAGAATGGCTTTAAATATATGTAAGGTTTTCACATAGTTATAGAAGTGGTAAAAGTATTAATATGAAGAAAATCATAAAATATTTGGTTATTAAACATACACCTTTAAATAACTCAAGGTTAAATATCAAAAAGTCATGGTGGAAATCAGAAAAATTTTGATCTGAAAGTTAATAAAAATATGACTTTTAAAACTTGTTCATTGCAACTAAAGCTGAAAGTAGAGGAAAATTTACATGTTTAAATGCATGTATTAAAGAAATCAATTATCTGAGCTTCCATGTTGTGTGATTAGAAATAAAAACAACAAAGCAAAGCCAAAGACTAAAAAAAGAAAATAATAAAACTGAGTGAGATAGTCGGCCACAACTCTTGGTAAAAGTCAGTATATTTCCCCCAAATAGCTTACAATCAATTAGAAACCATAAAGCCTTATCTACTCAGAATTAACTTTATAATAAAAATAAATTTTCTGAGGAAAGTAAGATTTTAAATGGAAACTGTATTAAACTTGGAAGCCATTGTTCTATTAAATAGTTAAAAAATAATAATTTTCACCAGTTGAATTGTTGTTTTGCTCAGGAGAGTATCCACTGAACTCCTTACCGACCTAGAATCCACCTCTTAAAATCTGTTATAAAACTTATGACACTTGAATACTTCCATATAAATACTTGAAATAGAAAGACCAATGAACAAAATAGAAGAGTCAAATTAGATTCAATAATATGTTAGAATTTTGTATATGATAATGACATTTCAAGTCAGTGAAAATTTAATTATTAAAAATTGATTTTGGTAACTAAAAAAAAATAAAAACAACTCTTTTTCTTTACCTTATTTAATAACATAAATTCCAGATTAGAACGTTGCCCCCTGTGAATTAAGCCATTGTCAATACTGAATTAAAAATAAAACAAACAAATATACTATACTGCTTTACCTTCGTCTGTTGAATCAATGGAGGACTTTGAGCTTCTAGGCCAAGGCAGAACCTTTGATAGAAGGAGCCTGGGTTTCTGGATGTCTACATGGAGCAGAGTCCTCTAAACACTGCACAAATCACTGTAATGTAAGTGACAAATAAACTGCTGTTGTATTGAGCAAGTAACACAGAGAAACACAATTTATAATTCACTTTGAAAACAGTGATATCCAGTATCCATAGGCAGAAACTACAGTACTCATGGTCAAGTAATCTCTGAGGTACAGTTTCAGCTGTGATTCTGACTTCCTGGCATTCCCTTTGTCCTGATTTTTTTTCTGTGAGATTTTTGAGACACATAACATTCTGTAAGTAAATCTTATTCTAAGTTACACAGAGATGGTTGCTATGGTTTGTATTTAAGAACCTTAACGGTTACATCTTTTTAATTTAAAAGTGTTCTTACAAATTAATGAGGAAGAATAAATGACTTGATACAATTATAAAGTATATGTATTAAGTTCCTTTGGTGTTCAAATCCTTTCAAAGAAAAGGAGAAAAAAGAAGAAATGTAAAAAGTACTAGAATAAAACTTAAAAGAAAATTTTATGTCAAAGTTCTCTTCTTGAAGTGAATTTCAAGAATAAAGTGTTGCTCAAACATGACAAAGTGGCAAATACAACAAAGGTATAAATTTTAAAAATATTATTTGGATTTTGACAAGAAAGTATCATTAGTAAACATATTGATATTATTTTATATGAAGAAGACACAGTATCCAGTAAAGAACTAGCCATATATTTGGGTATAACTTAAAAAATGAATAATCAGTAAATACTAGATGACAGAAAAATATATCAAACACAAATCTACTTAAAGAGAGATGATTGAAATTTAATACTCATTTCCTACACTTATATAAAATCTGATGGCAGATGGACAGGATCAATATGTTTTTGAAGTGTTGAGCATATATATGCTGGGACGGAGTTTTAAAAAATATATATATTATGTAAAGTACCTAAGTTTGAGTCCTTATTCCCTAGGTGTTCTATGAAAGCAAATAGTTGGGGTACAACTCAGGACCATAATATTTATGGAGTTGTCCCTTGGTAGAAAAATACTTTCTTCTAGGCAGAATGGTTATTAGGATTAAAAGTCAAAGTTTAAACCATTCCTGTGGCTGAATGAAGAACACTAAAGACCGGGGATTTTACTCTGTGAAGTGACATCATCATTTATTCAAGAAATAGACTCACTGCTTGGTTGGTCTTTCTGTATTCAGAACCAGCTGAGCTCTGGCAGTGAGAGATTCAGAGAAAACTAATCTATGTCTGACAATTTAATGTTAGAGATGTAAACACTTCTGGAAAATTTGATGTCACTGAGAGACTAGAAGAAAAGCATGTTAGCCTCTCTTGTAAACACATTAAAAAAAGTTTTGAGTTTTACCTGGATGAAGAGTTCACTGATTAGGAAAAGACAACAGATGGTGTCAATAATGAGCACCATCATTTAAGGAACACCTGGCTGCTCACAGAAAAATATTCCTTTATTTAATAATCATCATAGACATTAGTTTTGTACAACTTCTGTGATTCACAGAGAGGATACTCAGGTTCAAGGAGGGAAAATGATACATGAAAAATTCATACCATGTCAGGTAGTAGATTTAGGTTTAAAAAAAAGCTAGATTTTTATTATCTAGAGATCCAATTTAGATGATAATACTATTAAAGAAAATTAGTAAATATTATCTTAAAATTCAGGCTAGCAATTATTTTTGAGAGTAGGAGGAGGTTTTATTTGGTAAAAAACAAACAAAAAAATATCCAGGAACTTCTGAGGTATGGTGATTTCCTGAGGCTGACCTGGAGAGTAATTAGGTGGTTGCTCACTTTGTAATTATTTATTATATTACATATTTATGGTTTGTGTCCTTTTTTCTCTGTGTATACTATTTTACAACATAAAGTAAAAAATTTATTTGGGGGACATTATTATGATGTTATTGGGTGGTCACTAAAGGGTTTTATGCAGAGAATGATGTAATATTTGCTTTGTGAAAGATTACTCTGGCTGTAACATGAGGAATGAATAGAAGGGGGTCAAACAGAAAGAAAAGTAGACACTACAACAATGACAGTGGAGAGCCAACTTACAGGAAGATTTGAAAGATATTTTAGAAATGGAAACTAGGCTTAATCTAGGCTTAAACTAGGCTCCTATTCCTAGGAGAACAAATGGAAGCACTGTGGCAAGGGAAGGGGATGATAAGTTCATTGCGAGATGCACTTTATTTCAAGTGTCTGTGATATTTCCTGGATGCTCAGTGTACGGTGTGATGAACAGAATAAAAATGTCAGCTAAGAGCTATATTTGGGCAGTGCACTATATGGCAATTTAAGTCAAAGAATAGATGAGATCACCTAGGAAGATAACATAAAATGAGACTATAAGATAAAAGGCTATAATATAAATCACTTTATATATGGACATTCACAAATCTAGATGAAAATGAGACCACAAAGTTAATTGGTTGGAAACAGAATAATAAGCGAAATATCAGAAAAGAGCAATGACATCCAGGATCACTTTGTGGCATTGCCTAACTAAGATACAGGTATATAAAGAGAGATGGAAGGGTGGATAGATGATAGATCGATCAACCAATAGATAGATAGACAGACAGACATACCTTTAGGTGCATAGTTATAAAAAGAGGTATGCAGAAATTGAAAAAAGTCCTTGATCTTCCAGCTTTCCTAGCTTCATTGTCTGCTACTCTATTACATGTGTATTTTAAGCTAGGGCTAACAAATTATTTATAGATTTTAAGTATCAATCAGTTTCTGTGCTTTGTGCTATAACTTTTGTCTAACATAATCTTCATTTATTTCATACCATTAAATTTAATTGTATTGTAAAATTTGGCTTAATGGTAAATACTTCTGGAAATATTTTCTGATCCTGCAAAGAGATATATTCTGTATTACATTTCTTGGGATTTATCCATATTTGTTCTTATCTCACTATACTATATACAACAATAGCCCTATAAATCCCCTTCAACAAGGAAGTTTTCAGGTAAAAGTAGAGTTCTTCCTTCTCTTACTTGCTTTTACGTCACTGAGACACATTAGGCATTCAATAAATACTTTCAGATTGCTAATTTTTAACATTTTAAAAGAAAGATTATATCCCATATTATTCCTGGAATTTAGAAATAATGTACTTGTAGAAAAAGGAAATTACATAGTTTGTGATTTATAATGTTGAATTGATAATACAGAATCAAGATGTATATATTCGAATTTATTTAAAACTATGTCTTTCTTTGGACTAAAAATATAAATATCACCAAAACTTGACTACAGATAAAGTTCCTAAAAGTTTCCTGGAATACTTTTACTCCAAATTAATTCTAGAGTTTATCTTAATTATGTGAATGCATTTCAAAGGTTAATAGATTATATCTATATTGAAGAAAAAGTAATAGACAGTCATTAAAATATGCATATTTATTAGAGAAAATGCAACCTTAAAACATTTAAGAATTTATTGCAAGACTAATATATACCATTTGTTCCCCTAGTATAATAAGGCTAAAGTCAACATTTGTCCCAATTTGTCCCAATTTTGTCTTCAAAAAGGTTTTTCTTCCTGCCTATGCAAAATTACAATAATGTACTAATATTTGTGAGCTATGTACAAATGATAATATATTGTGATTATTTGGCTATTTGTTCCTGTGGCTGCACATGAAACTAGACAAGACTGAGCCCCCTCTTTCCTGTTATCTGCTTTTCGGAATTGCCACAGGTAAATGTCATCAATTTCAAGACAATGAGAGATTCCACTGAGCTATAAAGTGATTTGAAATTCATGAAGGTGTAAATTTTATGTACCGTAAGTCACTGTTTCACTCACCAAATGAATAGGATCAGCAATTTCAACCTACCTGTTCTTAAGAATTAAAGATTCCAAAGTCTATACTTTGCCATTTAAAATTAATGTTGGCCCTACCCTGGTGAGCACAGGATTATTTTCTAAGTTTTTTTCTCAAATTTCAGTATTGCTTTCATAGAAAATAAAAGCTTTTATTTTGTTTTACTTGATGTATAACATAGAATCCTAATTTATTGTAATTAGTATGATAAATGGCAACAAGTGAACAAAAAAATATATTTTCTAACCATTCTCAACAACTGAAAGAAAATATACAGAAAGCCATTTGGTGAATATGAAATCAGAAAAAGAAAACTAGTCTGGTTATATTAATTTTCTAACTGTTATGTCTTGATGAGAAGGCTAAACAGGAGTCTGAGTCTGGAATGATCTCTTATCTACTTTCCAAGATTTGGGGTAGGAAACTGAACAAAATGATCTAAGTTATGACTGAGCAGTGATGGCACGCCAAAGTGAGCATGCTGCCTTAAGTAAGAACCATAGCTGATACATAAAACAAAATATAAAGTTATGAGAAAAGAAGAGCAGATATACACAGGTGAAAATGATGTTTATGAGAGAATATAATATTTAATGATTATTATTTTAAATAGCAAAAAACTTCCAAATCTTTGGTATGCATTTTAGTACAAATAGCACTAAAATGCAGCAAGTGGTGCCGAATAGTTGCAAACAGATGAAAATGAAACATATTTGGAAAATATAAATTCAGATTCTATAATAAATTAAGGTACACCATTCTCTATACATGATAGCCAAGTAATGCTTAATAACTTTCATTTAAGACTTGACCAGTTAATTTTTCTAATCCTTTAGAAAACATAAAAAGGATTATGGGGATGATCAAGTTTATGTTAAGAAATGAAAATTACTAAACTTTATGCCAACCCCCACAACCTCACAGTTTCCCTTTTAAAGAAAAACTAGTGAAACTCTTCCCTCAGATAGGGGAGGTCAGCAGTAATTTTTCACCTGAATGATTTCTTTCTGCTTGTGTAGCCCTAGACCTGCAGAGCACATTCCCCTGGTCCACTTCTAGGCTGGGCTGGGCAGTTGTTTAGTCCCCAAAACCCAATCTTATTACTTTCTTTTACAAAGATTATTTATTTTCCATTTTATCTAGTATAGAAACAAAATGTTGCTTCATTCCAATGTACCGTAGCTCAGGTTCTGTTCAGGTTGAGTCCCAGAGTCACGTGGTGTTTAGAATAGTCAAAACTAGATTGTGCCTGGGCTTTATTTATTTATTTATTTTTATTTATGATTTTTTTTAAAATTTTATTTTACAAATTTAATCAGTTATACATATACATATGTTCCCATATCCCCTCCCTTTTGCGTCTCCCTCCCACCCTCCCTATCCCACCCATCCAGGCGGTCACAAAGGACAGAGCTGATCTCCCTGTGCTATGCGGCTGCTTCCCACTAGTTATCTACCTTACGTTTGGTAGTGTATATATGTCCATGCCGCTCTTTCACTTTGTCCCAGCTTACCCTTCCCCCTCCCCATATCCTCAAGTCCATGCTATAGTAGGTCTGTGTCTTTATTCCTGTCTTACCCCTATGTTCTTCATGACATTTTTTTTCTTAAATTCCATATATATGTGTCAGCATACAGTATTTGTCTTTCTCTTTCTGACTTACTTCACTCTGTATGACAGACTCTAGGTCCATCCACCTCATTACAAATAGCTCAATTTCATTTCTTTTTATGGCTGAGTAATATTCCATTGTATATATGTGCTACATCTTCTTTACCCATTCATCCGATGATGGACACTTAGGTTGTTTCCATCTCTGGGCTATTGTAAATAGGGCTGCTATGAACATTTTGGTACATGTCTCTTTTTGAATTATGGTTTTCTCAGGGTATATGCCCAGTAGTGGGATTGCTGGGTCATATGGTAGTTCTATTTGTAGTTTTTTAAGGAACCTCCATACCGTTCTCCATAGTGGCTGTACCAATTCACATTCCCACCAGCAGTGCAAGAGTGTTCCCTTTTTTCTACACCCTCTCCAGCATTTATTGTTTCTAGATTTTTTGATGATGGCCATTCTGACTGGTGTGAGATGATATCTCATTGTAGTTTTGATTTGCATTTCTCTAATGAGTAAAGATGTTGAGCATCCTTTCATGTGTTTGTTGGCAGTCTGTATATCTTCTGTGGAGAAATGTCTATTTAGGTCTTCTGCCCATTTTTGGATTGGATTGTTTGTTTTTTTGCTATTGAGCTGCATGACATGCTTATAAATTTTGGAGATTAATCCTTTGTCAGTTGCTTCATTTGCAAATATTTTCTCCCATTCTGAGGGTTGTCTTTTCATCTTGTTTATGGTGTCCTTTGCTGTGCAAAAGCTTTGAAGTTTCATTAGGTCCCATGTGTTTATTTTTGTCTTTATTTCCATTTCTCTAGGAGGTGGGTCAAAAAAGATCTTGCTGTGATTTATGTCATAGAGTGTTCTGCCTATGTTTTCCTCTAGGAGTTTGATAGTTTCTGGCCTTACATTTAGGTCTTTAATCCATTTTGAGCTTATTTTTGTGTATGGTGTTAGGGAGTGATCTAATCTCATACTTTTACATGTCCCTGTCCAGTTTTCCCAGCACCACTTATTGAAGAGACTATCCTTTCTCCACTGTACATTCCTGCCTCCTTTATCAAAGATAAGGTGACCATATGTCCGTGGGTTTATCTCTGGGCTTTCTATCCTGTTCCATTGATCTATATTTCTGTTTTTGTGTCAGTACAATACTGTCTTGATTACTGTAGCTTTGTAGTATAGTCTGAAGTCAGGGAGCCTGATTCCTCCAGCTCCATTTTTCGTTCTCAAGATTGCTTTGGCTATTCTGGGTCTTTTGTGTTTCCATACAAATTGTGAAATTTTTTGTTCTAGTTCTGTGAAAAATGCCAGTGGTAGTTTGATAGGGATTGCATTGAATCTGTAGATTGCTTTGGGTAGTAGAGTCATTTTCACAATGTTGATTCTTCCAATCCAAGAACATGGTACATCTCTCCATCTATTTGTATCATCTTGAATTTCTTTCATCAGTGTCTTATAATTTCCTGCATACAGGTCTTTTGTCTCCTTAGGTAGGTTTATTCCTAGATATTTTATTCTTTTTGTTGCAATGGTAAATGGGAGTGTTTCATTGATTTCACTTTCAGATTTTTCATCATTAGTATATAGGAATGCCAGAGATTACTGTGCATTAATTTTGTGTCCTGCAACTTTACCAAATTCATTGATTAGCTCTAGTAGTTTTCTGGTAGCATCTTTAGGATTCTCTATGTATAGTATCATGTCATCTGCAAACAGTGACAGCTTTACTTCTTCTTTTCCCATTTGGATTCCTTTTATTTCCTTTTCTTCTCTGATTGCTGTGGCTAAAACTTCCAAAACTATGTTGAATAAGAGTGGTGAGAGTGGGCAACCTTGTCTTGTTCCTTATCTTAGTGGAAATGGTTTCAGTTTTTCACCATTGAGGACGATGCTGGCTGTGGGTTTGTCATATATGGCCTTTATTATGTTGAGGAAAGTTACCTCTATGCCTACTTTCTGCAGGGTTTTTATCATAAATGGGTGTTGAATTTTGTCAAAAGCTTTCTCTGCATCTATTGAGATGATCATATGGTTTTTCTCCTTCAGTTTGTTAATATGGTGTATCACGTTGATTGATTTGCATATATTGAAGAATCCTTGCATTCCTGGAATAAACCCCACTTGATCATGGTGTATGATCCTTTTAATGTGCTGTTGGATTCTGTTTGCTAGTATTTTGTTGAGGATTTTTGCATCTATGTTCATCAGTGATATTGGCCTGTAGTTTTCTTTCTTTGTGACATCCTTGTCTGGTTTTGGTATCAAGGTGATGGTGGCCACATAGAATGAGTTTGGGAGTGTTCCTCCCTCTGCTATATTTTGGAAGAGTTTCAGAAGGATAGGTGTTAGCTCTTTTCTAAATGCTTGATAGAATTCGCCTGTGAAGCCATCTGGTCCTGGGCTTTTGTTTGATGGAAGATTTTTAATCACAGTTTCAATTTCAGTGCTTGTGATTGGTCTGTTCATATTTTCTATTTCTTCCTGATTCAGTCTTGGCAGGTTGTGCATTTCTAAGAATTTGTCCATTTCTTCCAGGTTGTCCATTTTATTGGCATAGAGTTGCTTATAGTAATCTCTCATGATCTTTTGTATTTCTGCAGTGTCAGTTGTTACTTCTCCTTTTTCATTTCTAATTCTATTGATTTGAGTCTTCTCCCTTTTTTTCTTGATGAGTCTGGCTAATGGTTTATCAATTTTGTTTATCTTCTCAAGGAACCAGCTTTTAGTTTTATTGATCTTTGCTATCGTTTCCTTCATTTCTTTTTCATTTATTTCTGATCTGATTTTTATGATTTCTTTCCTTCTGCTAACTTTGGGATGTTTTTGTTCTTCTTTCTCTAATTGCTTTAGGTGCAAGGTTAGGTTGTTTATTCGAGATGTTTCCTGTTTCTTAAGGTGGAATTGTATTGCCATAAACTTCCCTCTTAGAACTGCTTTTGCTGCATCCCATAGGTTTTGGGTCGTCATGTCTCCATTGTCATTTGTTTCTAGGTATTTTTTAATTTCCTCTTTGATTTCTTCAGTGATCACTTCGTTATTAAGTAGTGTATTCTTTAGCCTCCATGTGTTTGTATGTTTTACAGCTCTTTTCCTGTAATTGATATCTAGTCTCATAGCATTGTGGTCGCAAAAGATACTTGATACAATTTCAATTTTCTTAAATTTACCAAGGCTTGATTTGTGACCCAAGATATGATCTATCCTGTAGAATGTTCCATGAGCACTTGAGAAAAATGTGTATTCTGTTGTTTTTGGATGGAATGTCCTATAAATATCAATTAAGTCCATCTTGTTTAATGTATCATTTAAAGCTTGTGTTTCCTTATTTATTTTCATTTTGGATGACCTGTCCATTGGTGAAACTGGGGTGTTAAAGTCCCCTACTATGATTGTGTTACTGTCGATTTCTCCTTTTATGGCTGTTAATATTTCCCTTATGTATTGGGGTGCTCCTATGTTGGGTGCATAAATATTTACAATTGTTATATCTTCTTCTTGGATTGATCCCTTGATCATTATGTAGTGTCCTTCTTTGTCTCTTCTAGTAGTTTTTATTTTAAAGTCTATTTTGTCTGATATGAGAATTGCTACTCCAGCTTTCTTTTGGTTTCCATTTGCATGGAATATCTTTTTCCATCCCCTTACTTTCAGTCTGTATGTGTCTCTAGGTCTGAAGTGGGTCTCTTGTAGACAGCATATATATGGGTCTTGTTTTTGTATCCATTCAGCCAGTCTGTGTCTTTTGGTGGGAGCATTTAGTCCATTTACATTTAAGGTAATTATCGATATGTATGTTCCTATTCCCATTTTCTTAATTGTTTTGGGTTCGTTATTGTAGTTCTTTTCCTTCTGTTGTGTTTCTTGCCTAGAGAAGTTCCTTTAGCATTTGTTGTAAAGCTGGTTTGGTGGTGCTGAGCTCTCTCAGCTTTTGCTTGTCTGTAAACGTTTTAATTTCTCCATCAAATCTGAATGAGATCCTTGCTGGGTAGAGTAATCTTGGTTGCAGGTTTTTCTCCTTCATCACTTTAATTATGTCCTGCCACTCCCTTCTGGCTTTAGAGTTTCTGCTGAGAGATCAGCTGTTATCCTGATGGGGATTCCCTTGTGTGTTATTTGTTTTTTTTTGCCTTGCTGCTTTTAATATGATTTCTTTGTGTTTAATTTTTGACAGTTTGATTAATATGTGTCTTGGCGTATTTCTCCTTGGATTTATTCTGTATGGGACTCTCTGTGCCTCCTGGACTTGATTAACTATTTCCTTTCCCATATTAGGGAAGTTTTCAACTATAATCTCTTCAAATATTTTCTCAGTCCCTTTCTTTTTCTCTTCTTCTTCTGGAACCCCTATAATTCGAATGTTGGTGCGTTTAATGTTGTCCCAGAGGCCTCTGAGACTGTCCTCTGTTCTTTTCATTCCTTTTTCTTTATTTTGCTCTGCAGCAGTTATTTCCACTATTTTATCTTCCACCTCACTTAACCGTTCTTCTGCCTCAGTTATTCTGCTATTGATCCCATCTAGAGTATTTTTTATTTCATTTATTGTGTTTTTTTTTTTTTTTTTTTTTTTTTTTTTTTTGCTGTACGCAGGCCTCTCACTGTTGTGGCCTCCCCCATTGCGGAGCACAGGCTCCGGACGCATAGGCCCAGCGGCCATGGCTCACGGGCCCAGCCTCTCCGCGGCATGTGGGATCTTCCCGGATCGGGGCACGAACCCGATCCCCTGCATCGGCAGGCGGACTCTCAACCACTGCGCCACCAGGGAAGCCCCATTTATTGTGTTTTTAATCGATGCTTGATTCATCTTTAGTTCTTCTAGGTCCTTGTTAACTGTTTCTTGCATTTTGTCTATTCTATTTCCAAGATTTTGGATCATCTTTACCATCATTATTCTGAATTCTTTTTCAGGTAGACTGCCTATTACCTCTTCATTTGTTAGGTCTGGTGGGTTTTTATCTTGCTCCTCCTGCTGTGTGTTTTTCTGTCTTCTCATTTTGCTTATGTTACTGTGTTTGCGGTCTCCTTTTTGCCGGCTGCAGCTTCATAGTTCCCGTTGTTTTTGGTGTCTGTCCCCAGTGGCTAAGGTTGGTTTAGTGGGTTGTGTAGGCTTCTTGGTGGAGGGGACTACTGCCTGTGTTCTGGTGGATGAGGCTGGATCTTGTCTTTCTGGTGGGCAGGTCCACGTCTGGTTGTGTGTTTTGGGGTGTCTGCGGACTTTTTATGATTTTAGGCCACCTCTCTGCTAATGGGTGGCATTGTGTTCCTGTCTTGCTAGTTGTTTGGCATAGGGTGTCCAGCACTATAGCTTGCTGGTCGTTGAGTGAAGCTTGGTGCTGGTGTTGAGATGGAGATCTCTGGAAGATTTTCGCCGTTTGATATTATGTGGAGCTGGGAGGTCTCTTGTGGACCAGTGTCCTGAAGTTGGCTCTCCCACCTCAGAGGCACAGCACTGACTCCTGGCTCCTCAATTTGGGATGATTTGTTGTCTATTCATGAATTCCACAGATGCAGGGTACATCAAGTTGATTGTGGAGCTTTAATCCACTGCTTCTGAGGCTGCTGGGAGAGGTTTCCCTTTCTCTTCTTTGTTCTCACAGCTCCTGGGTCTCAGCTTTGGATTTGGCCCCGCCTCTGCGTGTAGGTCACCGGAGGGCGTCTGTTCTTCGCTCAGACAGGACAGGGTTAAAGGAGCAGCCTCTTCGGGGGCTCTGGCTCACTCAGGCCGGGCGGGAGGGAGGGGCACGGAGTGCGGGGCGAGCCTGCAGCGGCAGAGGTCGGCGTGACGTTGCACCAGCCCGAGGCGCGCCGTGCGTTCTCTCAGGGAAGCTGCCCCTGGATCCCGGGACCCCGGCAGTGGCAGGCTGCACAGGCTCCCGGAAGGGCAGCGTGGACAGTGACCTGCGCTCGCACACAGGCCTCCTGGCGGCGGCAGCAGCAGCCCCAGCATCCCACGCCCGTCCCCGGGCTCGGCGCCTCCAGCCGCGACTCGCGCCCGTCTCTGGAGCTCCTTTACGCGGCGCTCTTAATCCCCTCCCCTCGTGCACCAGGAAACCAAGAAGGAAGAAAAAGTCTCCTGCCTCTTCGGCAGCCCCAGAGTCCTCCCGGACTCCCTCCCGGCCAGCCGCGGCACACCAGCCCCCTTCAGGCTGAGTCCTCGCCGCCAGCCCCAGTCCTCTCGCTGCGCTCTGACCAAAGCCCGAGCCCCAGCTCCAGCACCGCCCTCCACAGCGGGGGAGCAGACAAGCCTCTCGGGCTGGTGAGTGCCGCTCGGCACCGCTCCTCTGTGCGGGAATCTCTCCACTCTGCCCTACCCAGGTATGTGGGGAGTTTCTTGCCTTTTGGGAGGTCTGGGGTCTTCTGCCAGCGTTCAGTAGGTGTTCTGTAGGAGTTGTTCCACGTGTAGCTGTATGTGTGCCTGGGCTTTAATCCTAGCTCCACTCCTTACTTGCTTTGTGACTTTGTTCAAATTATTTAATCTCTGTGGCTCAGGGTCTTCATCTGTAAAAAAAAGGGATAATTACAGTACCTATCTTATGAATTTGTCTTAAGGAAAATATGAATTAATGCTTGTAAAGAGCTCAGAACTATCCTAGCATACAATAAGACATTGTTAGCCATTTCTTATATATTTCCACATAGCACAATGGTCAACCTATGCAATTACTTACATTAAAAATATGATTATGATATTACCTAAGTTGCCATTGTAAACATGTCTTATTGTATAAACATTTGCAGAAATTGCATCCATTTTATTGAGATAACTATGTGTCAGCTTCAAATTTGTTTAAATGTAATGGGACTAATCTTATACTTTGTAAATTTCATAAGAAAAAGACTGTCACTTCACAAAATTTTATAAATGACACATTTCAGATCCTAATGTTACCAATTTTATCAGTAAGACTCCAAGATCAATATATTTTTAAACATTTGAAATCCACACTGTATAAATCAACTCAGGACAGGTAAAGTGACAGTGCCTGTGGAATTCACTGCTTGTCTTCCCTTGGTAATGAGACTGACTGATACTTCTCCTATGCTCTAAATAAGTAAACTTCACTAATGTGAACCCAAGTCTGTAAATTATATTTTATATGTGGCTGACCAGTAAGCAAATTTGATTTCATGCAAATATTTTGAAGTGGATTAGTTGATAGAGAAACCACATCTGAATGCTAATAACATGCCTCTATATATACACAGAGTGAAAACTCCTTCAATCCACAGGAAAGTGTCAGCATTAATAAAGCAATGTCATGCTATACCTCCCCCATAGCTGGCCTATATTGACATGAAAAATTATAATGGTAGAAATACAGAACTTTTCAGATATAAATAACCTTACTGTGTTATGAAATTTTTATCAGGAAGGGATAACTTAAGAGAAGGAAGAAATCAACTGCAAAGAATATCATTGCCATCTATTGACAATGGGTTTTGTGATAAAATGTATAAATCTATTTTCATTGTATAATTGTGGATGTCCTATTTATTAAATAATAACCTATCAGTGTGTAGAAAAATAATTTTGATTTAGAGGATATAGATTTAGGGATAATAAATGGATATTTATATCATCTCTTAAACATTTTAAAAACTCTAGAATATATTTACATAGTGATTCATATCATAATATGAACGTTTTGCAGCATAAATGGTGAAGGCTTTTAGAAAGGGGCTGACTTTTCTTGTTGAGGGTTAATGTTCACATCTCTAAACACTGACTATCATAATTCCCTTTTTAGAGTAGTTACCAGGTAGGTAATGGTAGCTTAATATTTATTGAATTTTTAAGATTCCTCTGTTTTATCAACTAAGTAATTTTATTTTAATTAAATGCTATAAATATAAAGTATATGTGTAAGACTCTGTACAGGTGAAGTACTACAAAAAGGATAAAAAACAGCGAGCCTAATATAGGGTCTTTCAGGGAAAGCAGACTATTAAAAACTCATGTATCAATCTACTTAAGCTTGCTAAAAATATTCTGCTTTATCTATGAGAAATGTTTTAAATATGTGCTAAGTCACCTATCTTTGCTTTGGCATGGCCTTGGTTTACCACTGCTATCAAGTCCAGTGATCAGTCTTCCACTCAACTGATGTGTTTTTATACCTATAACATTAATTTAAATATACTCAAATACTTGCCTGTAAGATACATACATTCCCATAAACAAAATGATAAAAGAGAACAAAAGAAAGAGGTAGTATGATAAATTAGCTTTAAATATAAAATAAGACTTTCACTTGGTCTGACTAAGTACTTGAAATCACTGGGCACGTAGCTTGTGCCATATTTTTGTACCTGCCATAAAGAATTAAGAACACATTGCTCTAGGATCATTGCTTCTTCCAAATATGTATACGCATGGCTAAAGAACTAGCTTTACCCACTTTTTCAAGCTCATTACAAGTTTCTAGAACAAGAGAAAACAATTACGTACATTGAATTATTTTAACATAGAGTGACTGCTACCAAGAACAGTGGACTGAACACTTTCACAATACATGTGAAATTGCCTTCCTCTACTTCAATTTCAGAGATAGTGCTAGTTTCCTGTACATTATGATGTGTTCCATTATTCCATTAAGAGAGCTGTAATTGTTAGCTTAGGTAGAGAGATAAGTAATCCTGAAAACAGATGATGATTGTAAGCCATTCTAACCCTATTACAACAAAGCTATTTGAAGTAAACTTTAGCAATGAGATTAGATTCCTCTCAGACCTAGGTTAAGACCAAAGGCAAAGAAAAGCAATTGAAATTGTACCTATCTTGTAACTGGATGTGTACAAACCTTAAATTACAAAAAGAATTTTTATCATAGTAGAAGAGATTTTTGTTCTTTTTCTGACACATGTAAAAGTATTCAATCACTATTTTTGCTAATTTGAAATTCTGTAAATTTTTATATGATTTGGTTAAAGATTTAATTAAATAAAATTAAATAAAAACACACAAAAAATCATTTTATGGTAGTAGCTGACTTGATCTACATAAGAAGAAAACACAGTTATATGTGTATATGTGTGTGTGTGTGTGTGTGTGTGTGCGCGCACACACGCACACTTATTATGGTATCAGTTTTCTTCCTAGCATAGAAAAAGCAAGTTTTTTTGGGTTTTTTTTTTTTTTTTTTTTTGCAGTACTTGGGCCTCTCACTGTTGTGGCCTCTCCCATTGCAGAGCACAGGCTCCAGACACACAGGCTCAGTGGCCAAGGCTCACGGGCCCAGCCACTCCATGTCATGTGGGATCTTCCCGGACCGGGGCACGAGCCCATGTCCCCTGCATCAGCAGGCGGACTCTCAACCACTGTGCCACCAGGGAAGCCCAAGAGCAAGTTTTTATGAGGGCCTCATCAGAAGAAAAACAAATATATTGTCTTATTCATCACATTAATTGTGCTCTATTCATAGAGTCAATAGGTACATATCCAACCTCTGAGATTTCATCTATGCTTCAAGGGCCCAGTTGACCACCAAACATCCTCCCTTTTTTCTGCCAATATATATGAAAAAATAATAGATATTCTAAAGGTGAATATATTATGTCAAACATCAGCAAAGGCTATTACACTGTTTTTTCTTTATGAGGCTTTAAAACTTGGCAATGACAAGAATACAAAATAGAATAAGACAAGTTATTTCTTTGCCTTAATGGAGCTTAAAATTTAGTGTGGGCAATTCTAGAAGTCTACATATGAATGTACAGTATACAATTTTTAAAGATAGCATTTTTTGTGTGTCAGCAATGTTCCAGGCACTGTGTTAAGCATGAAAATATAAAGATGCTTGATAAAAATTTTACAGAGAAAGAAAATAAAGCTCAGAAATACTGAGTAACTTGATCAAAAACAAACAGCTATAAAAGAGAAGTCCATACTCAACTCAAGTCAGTTAATTACAAATTTCTATGTTCTTAACTACTAGGCTATTCTGCCTATGAGACATTTCAAATAAGAAACACATACTCAGGGTTATCAAGCCTTGAAACAATATTTCACTTATAACAAGTAGGAGTCAGGGCAGATTCTTGGAGTAAGTGACATTTAATCTTTACACTGAGGCCAAGAAAAGCTGCAGACAGAGAAGGAACTTAGTGAATGGTGGTACAGATTTCATACAAGGCATGGTATGTTCAGAAAACTCAATGTCCAATTTTAGGCAAGTTGAGTGAATAAATGGTTGTAGTTACAGGCACATTTATACAAATGGCTTGGCCAAATTGTGGAAATTTTGAATAATTTGACTAGAAAATTGAACATTATTCTGTAGACTAAAAATAGTATATGGGATATGTTTAAATTTCATTTAAAATTGCTTTTGGGAAGATTGATTTCTTAGCAATATGTAAGATGGTACTTGAGAAAGACTACATAAAAGACAAATCTACTTAAAATCTCTCTACATAAGCATGACTCATTAGCACCATTCAAAGCATTAAATAGATCAGTGCACCCATCCTTCTTAAGTTACTACAATGTAAAGAGGAGAAAAAGGGTTGGAAGTACTAAGAATTGGGATCTGGAGAGATTTTCAGTTAAGAGACTTGAGAAGCTTGGGCCCAATGATTTTTATCATGATTTTCCCCAAACTCAGCAAACCATCACAATCCTTTGAGTTTCATTCTTTTCCCTGAGATGATAATACCCATATCACTTCAAGAAGTATCATGATACATGGAATCTTAATCATCCATGGCAGTAGTCAAGTATGTGACTGGTATTCTTTTGGGAGAGTAATAATGGTTTTAGTCAGATGAGCAAAGAGTAAAGAATATTTGTGGCTGTTGGACTGAGGTCTCTAGAGTTAAAACAACAACAACAACAACAAAAATTTTAGCTCCTACTCCTCTCTAGCTGCTCATCCTCAGGTTCTTTATTCTTCCTCAAGGACTAGCATTTATTGTTCCCTCTGCATGCAATACCCTTATCCCAGATGGCTCACCTTCACTTTATCAGAGAATAACCAACAGTTTGTCACTCCCTATTTCTTGGTATATTAATTATGTTTTTACTTGTCTATAGACTGTCTTCC
The DNA here is from genome assembly GCF_025265405.1 of Mesoplodon densirostris. Taxonomy (NCBI): domain Eukaryota; kingdom Metazoa; phylum Chordata; class Mammalia; order Artiodactyla; family Ziphiidae; genus Mesoplodon; species Mesoplodon densirostris. Next base: position 87,998,156 of record NC_082665.1, on the reverse strand, counting down.
CTACAAATACCCAAAAATTAGATAACATATAGATGGGGGTTACTATGTGCCAGGTATTGTTCTGAGCACTTTAGAGTAACTCATTCAACCATATGAGAGATTTACAATTATCCCCATATTACAAGTGAAGTAACTAAGCTTCAAGTAGATTACCAAACCTGCTGAAAGCTACACAGCTAAATATTATAGAAGAGTTAGGATTAGAACCCAGGAAAGTGACTCCAAAATCTATCATCTCAACTATCACATTCTGCTGTCTTATATAAGTGCTATGAATATAGGAATTTGATCTATTTTAGTCACTACTGGATTTACACTAACTAGCACTGAGCCTGGCACATAAATGTTAGCTATTTTAAGAATATGTGACTAAACCAGAATGTTAGCATATGCTAGGAAAATGTAGAAGTAGATCTCTTGTTTAGAAGGTTTGTGTTACATTGGGACAACAAAAGTAAATGAATGAAATACTTAGGAATAAACCTACCTAAGGAGGTAAAAAACCTGTACTCCAAAAACTATGACACTGATGAAAGAAATTGAAGATGACACAGATGGAAAGATATACCATATTATTTGATTGGAAGAATTAATATTGTTAAAATGACCATACTACCCAAAACAATCTAGAGATTCAATGCTATCCCTCTCAAAACACCAATGACATTTTTCACAGAACTAGAACAAGTAATTAAAAAATTTGTATGGAAACACAAAAGACCTTGAATAGCCAAAACAATCCTGAGAAAGAAGAATAAAGCTGGAGGAATCACACTCCCTGATTTCAGACTATGCTACAAAGCTACAGTAATCAAAACAGTATAATACTGGCACAAAAACAGACACATAGATCGATGGAACAAAACGGAGACCCCAAAAATACACCCATACACTTATGGTTATTTAATCTATGACAAAGGAGACAAGAATATACAGTGGAGAAAAGACTATCTTCAATAAGTGGTTTTAGGAAAACTGGACAGATACATGCAAAAGAATAATATGAGAACATTCTCTAACACTATAAACAAAAATGAACTCAAAATGGACTAAAGACCTAAATGTAAAACTGTAAACTATAAAACTCCTAGAGGAAAACATATTACACTCTTTGACATAAATCATAACAATATTTTTTGAAACCGCCTCCTAAAGTAAAGGAAATAAAAGCAAAAATAAACAAATTGGACCTAATTAAATTTAAAAGCTTTTGCACAGCAAAGGAAACCATTGACAAAATGAAAAGACAACCTACCAAATGGGAGAAAATATTTGCAAATTATATGATCCATAAGAGGTTAATAGACAAAATATATAAACAGCTCAACATCAAAAAACAACCCAATTAAAAATGAACAGAAGATTTGAATAGACATTTTTTCAAAGAGGAAATGAAGATGGACAACAGGCAAATGAGAAGACGCTCAACACTGCTAATCATCAGGGAAATTCAAATCAAAACCACAATGAGATATCACCTCACACCTGTCAGAATTGCTATCATCAGAAACAAAACAAATAACAAATGTTAGGGAAGATGTGGAGAAAAGGGAACCCTCATACCCTGTTGGTGGGAATGTAAATTGTTGTAGCCACTGTGGAAAACAGTATGGAAGTTTCTCAAAAAACTAAAAATAAAACTACCATATGACCCAGCAATTCCACTCCTAGGTACGTATCTACAAAAAACCAAAACACTAATTCAAAAATATACATGTACCCCAATGTGCATAGAAGCATTATTTCTAATTGCCAAGATATGGAAGCAACCTAAGTGTCTATCAACAGATGAGTGGATAAAGAAGATGATTGATATATATTATATACATATTACACACACACACACACACACACACACACACACATATATAATGGAATACTACTCAGCCATGTAAAAGAATGAAATTTTGCCATTTGAAACAACATGGATGAACTTGGATGGTATTATGCTAAGTGAAATAAATCAGACAGAGAAAGACAAACACTGTATGGTATCACTTATATGTGGCATCTAAAAATATACAACAAACTAGTGAATACTTTTTTTTTAAAAAGGAGCAGACTCACAGATATAGAGAACAAATTAGTGGTTACCAGTGAGGAGAGGGAAGTTGGGAGGGGCAAGATAGTAGTATGGGATTAACAAGTACAAATTATTATGTATAAAATAGGCTTCAAGAAAATAGTGTACAACACAGGGAATATTGCCAATATTTTGTGGTAACTATTGAGTATAACCTTTAAAAATTGTGAATCAGTATGTTGTATACCTGTAACATTAATATTGTATACTAACTATACCTCAATTTAAAAAACGTTAATGAATATAAACCAAGTCTAAGACACAAATATCTTCACTGGGGCAAAGGGCTTCATTAATCTCACTGTGAAAAGAAAATGTAAGTTAATACCAGCATTTTGCAATACATACGTCTATATTTATAATGTCTTACATATACATACTTGAATATAACTGTTTAATTTTTAGATATGGGTATATCTATTGTAATTGTTCATTTTAAATATTCTTTTTATTTTATTTATTTTATTTTTTTGTGGTACTCGGGCCTCTCACTGTTGTGGCCTCTTCCATTGCAGAGAACAGGCTCCAGACACACAGGCTCAGTGGCCATGGCTCACGGGTCCAGCTGCTCTGTAGCATGTGGGATCCTCCCAGACCGGGGCATGAACCCATGTCTCCTGCATCAGCAGGCGGTCTCTCAACCACTGCGCCACCAGGACAGAAATAAATACTCAGCCCCAAAAATTTGATCAGGAATTTTTTTCATTCCTAATAAGCCTTTTTTTTTTTTTAATGTTGAAGCATTGTTGATTAACAATGTTGTGTTAGTTTCAGGTGTATAGCAAGGTGATTCCATCATATAGGTATCTATTCTTTTTCAGATTCTTTTCCCATATAGGTTATTACAGAATATCGTGTGGAGTTCCCTGTGCTTTACAGTAGGTCCTTGTTGATTATCTATTTTATATATAGTAATGTGTCCATGTGTGTCTATATTAATCCCAAACTCCTAATTTATCCCTCCGCACCCTCACCTTTCCCCTTTGGTAACAATAAGATTGTTTTCTAAGTTTGTGATCAGAAATTTTAAGGAGAGGTATCTTAGCAAGGAGAAACAAAGAATATATAAGGTTATTTTTATGTTTCTCATAAGATACCTTTTATCTGCATAGCTTACAAAATAGTATCTTTTTCTGATCAACCTTAGGCCTTTTAGCCTAAAGGTAGATACTGCATTTTTTCAGTTTATTTTAGGAAAAAAACAGTATTTTCACCCAATTGTCTTTAAATACTTTCAAATGAAATTACATTACATTTTATTATATATAGCCAAATTATATGAATTATTTTCTGCATTTAAAGGACTCGTATTTGGGAAGAAATAAAACAGGCAGATCAAATACATTAAATATTTTTTTGTTAAAATCATGCAAATCCTTAGTTAAAACAATTATATTTTTAAGGGACAAATGTCATGTAGTAGTCGATTTATTGTGCCTTATTTCAATTAAGTAAAGTGCCATTAACTGGGCCCTACTGAGTTCCTTGAGAATGAAAATTTATTTTTAAATACTTACAGAGTCTGTGTTCCTAAACCTGGAACATATATCCAAAGCTGAAAGTTACCAAACTTTTACAACAAAGATTTAAGGCATTCTGATGAATAACAGTGCCTAGAAAATATGGTTACACATTTTATTTTTGAACAACACAAAACTTTCAGATCACTGCACAATTATCAGTTACTTCCTTCACAAGGAATGGTTTTTGCAGGAAGCTCTCCCTTGTAATAGAATTTCTGAAAACCCTGTTTTGAAATATAGAGGAGACCTTAAAGATAAAGCTTGGCTTTTTCAATATGGAGAGGAAATTTTACTGTTTAACTGCTAGGTTTAAGAGGAAAGTACATAATTTAGGGATCCTGGTGATAGAAACATATGAATGGAGTCACCAAGATCAATATAAGGTAGTAAGTGAAATAATGCCATAAATACTAAGGTAAAGACACTGTTTCTGAAAAGATATCATCAGCTACAGACCTAATATATTAAAGTCATGTGACTATTGCTGGCTTTTGGGAATTGGGGTGAAGATAATAAACTGTAGTTAGAGGAGGCACTTTGTTTTAAGAATAACATTTTCCAAACTGCTTATTTTAGTATATGTCTTCCCTTCTTTCTTGTGGGGAACAAAAGCTCTTTGAAAATTCAGATTGTTTACCATGCTCATAGTGAAATACCTAATTTACTAGAACAAAGACAAAATATGTTTTTAAACAGAGATAAAGCATTTGTTTTTTGAGCTTTTTTTGTTTAACTGGGTGCTCCTACAATTAACAATTATGACAGTTTCTGATATTACTATGAAATTTTACAAGTGAGGTATAAGATTATGCTGAAATAATTCAGTAAAGATTTTGCTGTTTTTTGTTTATCTCCTGAAAAATTAAAACATAACTAATAAAAAGACCTATGCTATCAAAATTATACAGAAGGGTTAGGAGACATAGGTTTTTAGGTTCTTCCCTTGGATTTAAACTAATTTACTATTTGACCTTCTGCAAATAACTGCATTTTTGGATCAAAGTGTTTTTCATCTTTTAAATGGGTATACTTTAAAAAAAAACTATTTCAAGCGGCTGTTGTAGAAATTAAATTAAAAATTAAGGTGATTAAATTTTTTTATTTTATTGCATATTTTTACATATTTCAAATATTACCTGTAATCAATCTGTACCTTTAAAAATAATATCTCTGGAATATCTTTTCTATTATTCCATCAGACCAACACTTCCATCAAACCTTTGGCAATTTTGCTCCCCAATAATCTCTGGTGAGCACATTTTGGGTTTTTTTCCACATAACTTACAAATTAATCTAAAATAACCATTTTATCATATCAAACCATTGTTTAAAAAATGTTTCCATGATTCTTTCTTTCACAAAATAAATTGTGAACCGTTTATCTTATCAGTCAGATCATCCAACATTTCTTTTCAGCTTCTTCTTCAGTTAGTGCATCTCGTTTTTTGTCAACACCGGGGTGTGAAAAGAAACTAGTAGTGAGGACACTCACATTGCGGTACGAAAGGAGGCTACCTGTGGATAAGGAGGTGCTAACCAATAGAACATTGAGGCTTCCTTGAACCCTAATGGTATCAACATCTCTGCCTGCTTGAAATGCAGGGAAGACCTCCTCCTATAGTCCAACGGGACTATCTATCAATCCTTTTGGGCTTTATAATTTCCCGCTCAGTTCTGCCATCCAAGTTGTGCTCTACTAGGAATGTCCTTTGAATTCTCTCAGTATCAAGAAAGATGAGGGAAAGGAAGATGAAAAGTTACTTCTCCATGAATCATTTTCAAAACCTCCCATTTGGAATTAATCTCTCTTACATATTTTCTTACCACTTTGTATTATAGAACTTATTACAGTATTATCTTACATTCTGAATATCCAGTGACTTTTATGTTTGTCTCTCTCTCTCATCTTATTAAGAGAAAGCAGGGCTCGTGATCTATTCATTCTTTAATTTCACACAGTGCCTGGAACTGTGCCACTTTATGATGTAAACAGTATACATCTTGTTCAGTTATTTGGAAGGCAGAATAAAAAAGCTTCCACACAGAATTGCTGTGGAGAATTCTGAGGCCAACCTAAGTTTTATACCTTTGTAGGAAACTGTACTTTCTGACTTGGCTCTAATACTATTATTTATTTTCCATTTATGTTTAGAAATTTCACAATAATGAGAATCTTTGTATTTTTAATGAATTTTCACTGGAAGCTAGAAAGAATTATTGATTTATACATATAAGTGATTTTTAGCTTATGAAAATTTTCTTCTATTAAACTTTGAATTTATTTCTCCTACATATACTCTGAACTTCTTGAATGCTAATTATTTATTGTTTAAAGAAATAATTAGTTTATTTTGTTTCTTAACTTAGTTTATTCTTGTTTCTTAAATCCATATCCTTCATGTCCAAATTTTCAAATGTCACTGCTTATCAGAGTTTTTGGCACCTAGGCAATGTTATCAAATAGTGGAATAAATTAATGACTTGTATACAATTAAGACATTTTGAAATTTTTAAAGAAAGGGAATAGAGATTGAAGGATATAAAAGTTATCCCGGAGAGGGAAAGATGGTGGAAGAGTAAGATGTGGAGATCACCTTCCTCCCCACAGATACACTAGAAATTCATCTACACGTGGAACAACTCCTCCAGAACACCTACTGAATGCTGGCAGAAGACCGCAAAACCCCCAAAGGCAAGAAACTCCCCATGTACCTGGGTAGGGCAAAAGAAAGAAAGAATAAACAGAGACAAAAGTATAGGGAGGGGACTTGCACCAGTGGGAGGGAGCCGTGAAGGAGGAAAGGTTTCCACACAGTAGGAAGCCCCTTCGTGGGCAGAGACTGCGGGTGGTGGAGGGGGAAAGCTTCGGAGCCGCAGAGGAGGGCACAGCAAGAGGGGAGTGGAGGGCAAAGTGGAGAGATTCCCTCACAGAGGATCAGTGCCAACCAACACTCACCAGCCCGAGAGGCTTGTCTGCTCAATCGCCGGAGCAGGCGGGGCTGGGAGCTGAGGCTCCAGCTTCGGGTTTTGGTTGGACTGCAGGGAGAGGACTGGCAGTGTGAACACAGCCTGAAGGGGTAAGTGCAACATCGCTGGCCCGGAGGGAGTCTGGGAAAAAGTCTGGACCTGCAAGAGACCTTTTCTTCCCTATTTGTTTCCTGGTGCACAAGGAGAGGGGATTAAGAGTGCTGCTTAAGGGCTTCCCTGGTGGCGCAGTGGTATAGAGTCCGCCTGCCGATGCAGGGGACATGGGTTCATGCCCCGGTATGCAAAGATCCCACATGCTGCGGAGCTGCTGGGCCCGTGAGCCATGGCCAATGAGCCTGCGCCTCCAGAGCCTGTGCTCCACAACGGGAGAGGCCACAACAGTGAGAGGCCCACGTACCACCAAAAAGAAAAAAAAAGAAAGAAAGAAAGAAAAAGAGTGCTGCGTAAAGGAGCGCCAGAGATGGGCGCGAGCCACAGCTAAAAGCGTGGAACACAGAGATGGGCATGGGACGCTGGGACTGTTGCTGCTGCCGCCAAGAGGCCTGTGTGTGAGTGCAGGTCACTGTCCACGCCCCCTTCCTGGGGAGCCTGTGCAGCCCGCCACTACCGGGGTCCCGGGATCCAGGGACGGCTTCCCTGGAAAAGCACACAGTGTGCCTCGGGCTGGAGCAACGTCACACCAGCCTCTGCTGCCACAGGCTCACCCTGCACTCCGTACACCTCCCTCCCCAGAGCCTGAGTGAGCCAGAACCCCAGAATCAGCTGCTTCTTTAACCCCATCCTGTCTGAGTGAAGAACACACACCCTCTGGTGATCTACACACAGAGGCTGGGCCAAATCCAAAGCTGAGACCCCAGAGCTGTGAGAAAAAAGAAGAGAAAGGGAAATCTCTCCCAACAGCCTCAGAAGCAGCAGATTAAAGCTCCACAATCAACTTGATGTAACCTGCATCTGTGGAATACATGAATAGACAACGAATCATCCCAAATTGAGGAGGTGGACTTTGAGAACAAGATTTATGATTTTTTCCCTTTTTCCTATTTTTGTGAATGCGTATGTGTATGCTTCTGTGTGAGATTTTGTCTGTATAGCTTTGCTTCCACCATTTGTCCCAGGGTTCTGTCCATCCGTTATTTTTGTTGTTGTTGTTATTTTTGTTTATGTTTTTGTTTTTTTTAATAATTTTTTATTATAATAACTGTTATATTTTATCATACATTATTCTATCTTCCTTTCTATTATCTCTTTACCTTTTTCCTAACATCCCTCTTTCCTCCCTCCCTCCCTCCATCCTTTCTTTATTTCTTTCCTTCTTCCTTTCTTCCTTTTTTCTTTCTTTCTTTCTTTACTTCTACTTCTACTAATTCATTCTTTCTACATTTTCTCCCTTTTATTCTGAGCCAGGTGGATTAAAGGCTTTTGGTGCTGTAGCCAGGAGTCAGTGCTGTGCCTCTGAGATGGGAGAGCCAACTTCAGGACACTGGTCCACAAGAGACCTCCCAGCTCCACATAATATCAAATGGTGAAAATCTCCCAGACATCTCCTAATCAACATCAACACACAGTTTCACTCAACGACCAGCAAGCTACAGTGCTGGACACCCTAGGCTAAATAACTAGCAAGACAGGAACACAATCACACCCATTAGCAGAGAGGCTGACTAAAATCATAATAAGGCCACAAACACCCCAAAACACAACACCAGACATGGACCTGGTCTTGTCTTGAAAGACAAGATCAAGATTCATCCGCCAGAACACAGGCAACAGTCCCCTCCAACAGGAAGCCTACACAACCCACTGAAACAACCTTAGCCACTGGGGACAGACACCAAAAACAAAGGGAACTACAAACCTGCAGCCTGCAAAAAGGAGACCCCAAACACAGTAAGATAAGCAAAATGAGAAGACAGAAAAACACACAGCAGGTGAAGGAGCAAGATAAAACACCACCAAAACTAACAAATTAAGAGGAAATGGGCAGTCTACCTGAAACAGAATTCAGAATAATGATAGTAAAGATGATACAAAATCTTGGAAATAGAATAGATAAAATGCAAGGAACAGTTAACAAGGACCTAGGAGAACTAAAGATGAACCAAGCAATGCTGAGCAATGCAATACATGAAATTAAAAATACTCTAGATGGGATCAATAGCAGAATAAATGAGGCAGAAGAACAGATAAGTGACGTGGAAGATAATATAGTGAAAATGACTGCTGCAGAGCAGAATAAAGAAAAAAACAATGAAAAGAACTGAGGACAGCCTCAGAGACATCTGGGACAACATTAAATGCATGAACATTCAAATTACAGGAGTTCCAGAAGAAGAAGAGATAAAGAAAGGGACTGAGAAAATATTTGAAGAGATTATAGTTGAAAACATCCCTAATATGAGAAAGGAAATAGTTAATCAAATCCAGGAGGCACAGAGAGTCCATACAGAATAAATCCAAGGGGAAATATGCCAAGACACATATTAATCAAACTGTCAAAAATTAAACACAAAGAAAACATATTAAAAGCAGAAAGGGAAAAACAACAAATAACACAAAAGGGAATCCCGATCAGGTTAACAGTTGATCTTTCAGCAGAAACCCTACAAGCCAGAAGGGAGTGGCAGGACATAATTAAAGTGATGAAGGAGAAAAACCTGCAACCAAGATTACTCTACCCAGCAAGGATCTCATTCAGATTTGATGGAAAAATTAAAATCTTTACAGACAAGCAAAAGCTGAGAGAGTTCAGCACCACCAAACCAGCTTTACAACAAATGCTAAAGTGACTTTTCTAGGCAAGAAACACAACAGAAGGAAAATACCTACAATAACGAACCCAAAACAATTAAGTAAATGGGAATAGGAACATACATATCAATAGTTACCTTAAATATAAATGAACTAAATGTTCCCACCAAAAGTCAAAGATTGGCTGAATGGATACAAAAACAAGACCCATATATATGATGTCTACAAGAGACCCATTTAAAACCTAGAGACACAAACAGAACAAAAGTAAGTGGATGGAAAAAGATATTCCATGCAAATAGAAATCAAAAGAAAGCTGGAGTAGCAATTCTCATATAAGAAAAAATAGACTTTAAAATAAAGACTATTAGAAGAGACAAAGAAGGACACTACATAATGATCAAGGGATCGATCCAAGAAAAATATATAACAATTGTAAATATTTATGCACCCAACATAGGAGCACCTCAATACATAAGGCAAATACTAACAGCCATAAAAGGGGAAATCAACAGTAACACACTCATAGTAGGGGACTTCAACACCCCACTTTCACCAATGGACAGATCATCCAAAATGAAAATAATAATGAAACACAAGATTTAAATGATACATTAAACAAGATGGACTTAGTTGATATTTATAGGACATTCCATCCAAAAACAACAGAATACATATTTTTCTCAAATGCTCATGGAACATTACCCAGGATAGATCATATCTTGGGTCACAAATCAAGCCTTGGTAAATTTAAGAAAATTGAAAATGTATCAAGTATCTTTTCTGAAAACAATGCTATGAGAGTAGATATCAATTACAGGAAAAGATCTGTAAAAAATACAAACACATGGAGGCTAAAACATACACTACTTAATAATGAAGTGATCACTGAAGAAATGAAAGAAGAACTAAAAAAAAATACCTAGAAAAAAATGAAAACGGTGACATGAAAACCCAAAACCTATGGGATGCAGCAAAAGCAGTTCTAAGAGGGAAGTTTACAGCAATACAATCCCACCTTAAAACAGGAAACCTGTCGAGTAAAAAACCTGACCTTCCACCTAAAGAAATTAGAGAAAGAACAAAAAAAACCCAAAGTTAGCAGAAGGAAAGAAATCATAAAGATCAGATCAGAAGTAAATGAAAAAGAAATGAAGGAAACAATAGCAAAGATCAATAAAACTAAAAGCTGGTTCTTTGAGAAGATAAACAAAATTGATAAACCATTAGCCAGACTCATAAGGAAAAAAGGGAGAAGACTCAAATCAATAGAATTAGAAATGAAAAAGGAGAAGTAACAACTGACACTGGAGAAATACAAAAGATCATGAGAGATTACTACAAGCAACTCTATGCCAATAAAATGGACAACCTGGAAGAAATGGACAAATTCTTAGAAATGCACAACCTGCCAAGACTGAATCAGGAAGAAATAGAAAATATGAACAGACCAATCACAAGCACTGAAATTGAAACTGTGATTAAAAATATTCCAACAAACAAAAGCCCAGAACCAGATGACTTCACAGGCGAATTCTATCAAACAATTTGAGAAGAGCTAACACCTATCCTTCTGAAACTCTTCCAAAATATAGCAGAGGGAGGAACACTTCCAAACTCATATTATGAAGCCACCATCACCTTGATACCAAAACCAGAAAAGGATGTCACAAAGAAAGAAAACTATAGGACAATATCACTGATGAACATAGATGCAAAAATCCTCAAAAAAAAAAAAAACTAGCAAAAAAATTCCAACAGCAGTCATATGCTGTATGCTGACACACACATATATATATATATATATATGGAATTTAAGAAAAAAATGTCATGAAGAACATAGGGGTAAGACAGGAATAAAGACACAGACCTACTAGAGAATGGACTTGAGGACATGGGGAGGGGGAAGGGTAAGCAGTGACAAAGTGAAAGAGCGGCATGGACATATATACACTATCAAACGTAAGGTAGATAGCTAGTGGGAAGCAGCCGCATAGCACAGGGAGATCAGCTTGGTGCTTTGAGACCGCCTGGGGGGGTGGGATAGGGAGGGTGAGAGGGAGACGCAAAAGGGAGGGGTTATGGGAACATATGTATATGTATAACTGATTAAATTTGTTATAAAGCAAAAAAAAATAAAAAATAAAGAAAAATTTAAAAAAAATAAAAAAAATAAAAATAAAAGGTTCATACACCATGATCAAGTGGGGTTTATTCCAGGAATGCAAGGATTCTTCAATATATGCAAATCAGTCAACGTGATACACCATATTAAAAAATTGAATGAGAAAAACCATATGATCATCTCAATAAATGCAGAGAAAGATTTTGACAAAATTCAACACCCATTTATGATAAAAACCCTGCAGAAAGTAGGCATAGAGGGAACTTTGCTCAACATAATAAAGGCCATATATGACAAACCCACAGCCAACATCGTCCTCAATGGTGAAAAAGTGAAACCATTTCCATAAGATCAGGAACAAGAAAAGGCTGCCCGGTCTCACCACTCTTATTCAACATAGTTTTGGAAGTTTTAGCCACAGCAATCAGAGAAGCAAAGGGAATAAATGTAATCCAAATGGGAAAAGAAGAACTAAAGCTGTCACTGTTTGCAGATGACATGATACTATACATAGAGAATCCTAAAGATGCTACCAGAAAACTACTAGAACTAATCAATGAATTTGGTAAAGTAGCAGATACAAAATTAATGTACAGAAATATCTGGCATTCCTGTACACTAATGATGAAAAATCTGAAAATAAAATCAAGAAAACACTCCCATTTACCATTGCAACAAAAAGAATAAAATATCTAGGAATAAACCTACCTAAGGAGACAAAAGACCTGTATGCAGAAAATTATAAGACACTGATGAAAGAAATTAAAGATGATACAAATAGATGGAGAGATATACCATGTTCCTGGATTGGAAGAATCAATATAGTGAAAATGACTCTACTACCCAAAGAAATCTACAGATTCAATGCAATCTCTATCAAATTACCACTGGCATTTTTCACAAAATTAGAAAAAAAATTTCAAAATGTGTTTGGAGAAAGAAAAGACCACGAATAGCCACAGTAATCTTCTGAACAAAAAACAGAGCTGGAGGAATCAGGCTCCCTGACATCAGACTATACTACAAATTTACAGTAATCAAGACAGTATGGTACCGGTGCAAGGGCACAAAGATAGATCAATTGAACATGATACAAAGCCCAGAGATAAACCCACGTTCATATGGTCACCTTATCTTTGATAAAGGAGGCAGGAATATACAGTGGAGAAAAGACAACTTGTTCAATCAGCGGTTCTGGGAAAACTGGACAGGTACATGTAAAAGTATGAGATTAGATCATTCCCTGACACCATACACAAAAATAAGCTCAAAATGGATTAAAGACCTAAATGTAAGGCCAGAAACTATCAAACTCTTAGAGGAAAACATAAGCAGAATATTCTATGACATAAATCACAGCAAGATCCTTTTGGACCCACCTCCTAGAGAAATGGAAATAAAAACAAGATAAACACATGGGACCTAATGAAACTCCAAAACTTTTGCACAGCAAAGGAAACCATAAACAAGACCAAAAGACAACCTTCAGAATGGGCGAAAATATTTGCAAATGAAGCAACTGACAAAGGATTAATCTCCAAAATTTATAAGCAGCTTATGCAGCTCAATAGCATAAAAACTAACAAACAAGTCCAAAAATTGGCAGAAGACCTAAATAGACATTTCTCCAAGGAAGATATACAGACTGCCAACAAACACATGAAAGAATGTTCAACATCATTAATCATTAGAGAAATGCAAATCAAAACTACAATGAGATATCATCTCACACAAGTCAGAATGGCCATCATCAAAAAATTTAGAAACCATAAATGCTGGAGAGTGTGTGGAGAAAAGGGAAAACTCTTGCACTGCTGGTGAGAATGTGAATTGGTACAGCCACTATGGAGAACAGTATGGAGGTTCCTTATAGAACTACAGATTGAACTACCATATGACCCAGCAATCCCACTACTGGGTATATACCCTGAGAAAACCATAATTCAAAAAGAGTCATGTACCAAAATATTCATTGCAGCTCTATTTACAATAGCCCGGAGATGGAAACAACCTAAATGTCCATCATCAGATGAATGGATAAAGAAGATGTGGCACATATATACAATGGAATATTACTCAGCCATAAAAATAAATGAAATTGAGCTATTTGTAATGAGGTGGATAGACCTAGAGTCTGTCATACAGAGTGAAGTAAGTCAGAAAGAGAAAGACAAATACCGTATGCTAACACATATATATGGAATTAAAAAAAAAATGTCATGAAGAACCTAGGGGTAAAACAGGAATAAAGACACAGACCTACTTGAGAATGGACGTGAGGATATGGGGAGGGGGAAGAGTAATCTGTGACAAAGCGAGAGAGAGGCATGGACATATATACACTACCAAACATAAGGTAGATAGCTAGTGGGAAGTAGCTGCATAACACAGGAGTATCAGCTCGGTGCTTTGTGACCGCCTGGAGGTGTGGAATAGGGAGTGTGGGAGGGAGGGAGATGCCAGAGGGAAGGGATGTGGGAACATATGTATATGTATAACTGATTCACTTTGTTATAAATCAGAAACTAATAAAAAATAAATAAATATATAAATAAATAAAAGTCATCCCTAAAAGTATTTAAACCTGTTTATAATTGCCCCATGGATTCAGTTTTCTCCGAGAAAAGCAGGAAATATTAATTTTAAACGATTCACCTTTCAAATTATTTAAAACAATGAAATATACATATTTCTAAAATACCTTGCATTAGTCAAGTGAAAACACTTAATGTTTCTAAAATTTTTCAATCTACATTACCACCATTTGGCATGGGCTTTTGTTGGAAAGTAGAACAATTTATGACTCTTAATACTACTAATAAGTTTCACTAGTTGGATATTCATTCCAATCTATATTATTAAGGTATTTATAACTCTTACCGCCTATCAGCTATTGTAGCAGCTAACTTGAAATGAATGGGCTTGTCTCTATTTTGTTACTAGAAGCTAGAAATGCACAGCATCATAAATATTACCATTATTAAAATTCTTACTCGCAGTACCAACAAGGAGAGTCTGAAGAGGCCAGAGGACTCTAAAATAACTCACTCCAAGAGAAAGTACTCCTTAGATCATGCAGGCATGTACAGATACTAAGTCAGGGTGCTGCTATGGTTCATAGCAAAATCTAGTATACTTATAATTATTTGTCAGTTTGACATGATGCATTGATAATGCATTCTTAATGATAATTGAAAACAATATAGAATATATCAGTTATCTATTGCTGCATAACAACTATCTCAAAGCTTAGTGGATTAAAATAAGATTAACTTGCTGTGATTTTGTGGGTCAGAAATTTGGACTGGGGCCTCCCTGGTGGCGCAAGTGGTTGAGAGTCCGCCTGCCGATGCAGGGGATACGGGTTCGTGCCCCGGTCTGGGAGGATCCCATATGCCGCGGAGCGGCTGGGCCCGTGAGCCATGGCCGCTGAGCCTGCGCGTCCGGAGCCTGTGCTCCGCAACGGGGGAGGCCACAACAGTGAGAGGCCCACATACCGCAAAAAAAAAAAAAAAAAGAAATTTGGACTGGACTCAGCTGAGCAAGTCTTCTGCTGGTAACATCTGGCTGGGGTTACTTACAAGACAGTCAGTTAGTCTATTAGTCGGGGGATCAGTGGTCTCAGGGATCTTAGCAGGACTGCTTCTCTATGCTTTGTGAATCCCACCTTCCACTAGGCAGTTGAGGTTTCCTCAAATGGAGTTGAGGTAACAACAAAGGGTTACTTCTGATGCATAAATGTTACTGTCTCATTGGCCAAACCAGTTACATGTTTAAGCCAGAGTCAATATTGGAAGGGGTTATATAGTTGCATGGACATAGGGAGGTGTGATCCTTTAGCCATTACTATAACAATCTACTACCTGTGGTAAGTCATAAGTGAACTTTGGGCATACCCTACATTCCAATGATTTTAGATAGCATGTTTTAAAAACAATATTTACACTAACATTGCAGATTATTTGTCAGAAGTGCAAAGTTTAAAAAAAAACATTTATATGCATTTTTGTAAAATTGTATTCTGCAGCTTTCTTTAGCAAAATCTTCTTTAAGTAGATAAGACAGATTTATTGAATCACATTATCACAATTTAATCATAACCTATTGACATTTATTGCAGAAGACAGTAAAGATCAAAAACACCTATTTACAACTGCCTCAAAAATTAATGCATCAACTTTAGTTAACTTTTGTCAAACTTCAAAAAAAAAGATTATTTAAGAAGTAATTTCAACAATAAGTTTCAATTAATTTTTCTTTGGGGCTAAAACAAGTTATCAGAATGTTAGGTTAAAAATTATTAAATACCTGAAATTTGATTAAAAACTGACGTTTTCTGCAGTTTCAAAGAAGTATGCCTCAGGTAGGCTTGGCAGATAAAACACAGGATGTACAATTAAATTTGAATTTCAGATAAATAATGATTTTTTAAATATTTTCCCCAATGTTATATTAACTAGGCATCATGTATTTTGCTAAGTCTGGTAAACCTTACCTCAAGGCATTAGTTTTAAAATGTTTCATTCAACTTGCTCTAAAGAGATGATGTAATGAAAACTTATTATTTAGGTACTCTTGATAAAAGAGAACTGGCCATGAGAAAATCAGATAGATCTGCCTTGTGTTCCAGAACTCCATTAATACTACTTGACAGGGTATGAGACCACAAGGAAGACATGTATGTAAATGATATTCTTGTTGGATAATATATTTTTCTAGGCAGGGCTGGTATGTTCATATCACAAATGATTTTCTCCACAACTGGAGGTAAATCTTCTAAATGCCTCACATCTACTGATAATGTTTTACATATCTATGTTTATGAAAATCATCCAGAAAATTTGTAGTATTGTCTCATTTTAAAATGTAAATTTACTTGAGATATTGAAGTCCATACTAATCAACTCACATATCTAAGAAATAGAGTGTTTAAAGTTAAAATGGTTTCATAAAATATGATTTTTTTAGGAATAGAGAAACTTCCTCTAGTAGATGAATGACCAAAGGAGACAAGAAAGGAAATAAAGGATTAAGTCTATCTTATCAATCAGATTGTAACTAGAAAGCAATGTGTTTAAAACACTAATCCCAAAATATTTCTCCCTCTCTCCTTCTCCTTCCACTGCATACATGCATATACTATAGAATATACAATATATTAAACATATATCACCTGTATATTATTAAAAATAATAGGTTTGTGTAATGCAGAGTATGTAATTCCTTACGATGAATAGCAACAATGAAAATTTTATGTAGGTATATTGATGATTATTTCCTATAATACATGGAAGAGTTACAGTTAGATAGTAAGCTTATATTAATTTATATAATTGACCTAAAGTATCCTCACATAATAAAGCAAGATAACTTGCAGTGCATTTTTCCACAGGCCTATCTTACAGATTCAGAAAAGTTCTTCTTAATGAATTTGAAATATATCATAGACTCCTTGACTAAAATAAAATTTTTTGAAAAGTATAGTAGTCAACTAAGGGCTACCATGACAAAATCATAGACAGTGAGGTTTAAACAATAGAAATTTATTTTCTCATAATATTTTTGGCTGAAAATCTAAGATCAGGGTGCCAACATGATCAGATTTTGGTACCAGCTCTCTTCCTAGTTTGCAGACAGCCAACTTCTTGTTGTGCCCTCATATGACGGAGAGTGAATAAAGTCTCACAAGTGTCTCTATGCTGGTGTCTCTACTTATAAAGGTATGGATCCCATCAGACCATGGTCTCCCGCCCTCATGACCTCATCTCACACTAATTACCTCCCTAAAGCCCTATCTCTAAATACCATCATATTTGGGATTAGGGCTTCAAACTATGAATTTTGGAGAGACATACACATTCAATCCATAATAAAATGCTACTTCTTCTAGAATCCCATTTTATTTTTAAAGAAAGCATATATCTTCATTTATTTCATTCATACCTTTATAATCTCTTAAGCATTCTATGTACATAATACATTGCACAATAAATGCTGGCTTTACTTTGTTAAATTAGGTTTTTGACTTTGAATTTTATCCTTAAAGGAGAAAAGAATAAATGGTGGTAGAATTTATGATGGCTAAAGTTGTAGGCTTGCTCCTGAAATGAACAACCTCAGTGCAGAAAAAGCCATTCTTTTCACATAACCTCAAGAAAAACATTTGAGATACTGTTCAATGCAAGTCATGTGTCAAAATTTGAACTAATCTTCTGCATTGATTATTGAGGACTAAGTCACATATCTATACTTAGCACAAAAAAATGAAGTACCTAATTTCCACCTAAAACAAATGGGAGACCAAAAGAAAGCAATAGTTTAAGTGGTTAGAAAAGAGATCTCTCATATATGGGTGGATACCATGTGTTTATTTAATCATCTCAAATTTCCCAAAACTTATAAATTTATTTAATTCTTTAATGATTTTCTTTTCTTTCAATAAAAAGAAAAATTAGCTCATTATATAATATTTCATGTTGAATTTTTTACCTTTTATGTCTAGTAATTCCTTCCTTTTAAATATATTTATGTGACAAATAGGAAACTCAGTCGACAAAATAAAAATGTGAAGTATTCAAGATTGTCAGAAAACAGGAGAAAAAAAGAATCATTTCTATGTCATTTGATTCACAGCATCATAGTAACATGTCAAAAAGCAAAATAAAGCTACCCATATAGGTGCTTTTTGTCAAGAATATAAAGAGGGTATTTATTTACCTGGTTGCTTTAAGACTCGGCAGAAAATATTTAGTATCTTGTGAAGTCCATATTATGGTTATTTCCAGCATTTGGAACTGGAAATACAAGTTTTAAAGTCTTGTTTCTACTAGCAAATGGTATCAATTTAATAAAGATATACATCCTTTTATGTATCAAATTCTTACCTGGAAATGAAAGAATATTAATTTAGTAATTGGAGCTCTCTTTTCCAGGGCTAACATTGTATAATTTCAATTCTGTTTCTATTTACTAATCCCAGTGATGGGATTAGAAATTCTTTACAAACCTGACACTAGCAAGAATTGAGGTAGTAAAGGATTAAGCAACTGTAGATAGATGTTCATTTCATATATAATTGTTATTATAGGAGTGACGGTTATAAAGTTTTGTTCATTTCTTCCTATGCTTCTCCCCAAGAAAATGAGTACAAGTCATGGTTTTCAGTGCTAAATAGGTAAATGGACATCAGCAAAATTAATTTTGAAATATTTATATATGAGGAGGAAAGAGGATGGCCAAATCCTTTGAAAATCTACAGAGAGGCTCAGCATTATAGTCTTTGTCTCACTTGCAAATCTGCTGATATAAACATCTACATGATGACAATCATCATCCACTCCATTTACCTATTGTCAATATATGACTTTAAGATTGCAACTAACAACAAAACTAAAGATAATAGAAATCAGATTCCTTACCTATTTAGTTAAATAATAAGGAAACATAAAAATATTTTTATCTATAATGCACGTGAGCCACATAGGATACAGATAGAAGTTCTTAATTGTTAGTCTATATATTCTGTCACTTAAATGATTTAGAAGATACTTTAGAGTCTGACTATTTAGAGTCAAATCTTAGCTCTTCTGCTTTCTAATTATAAGATAAGAAATTTATTTGACTTCTTACTTCACTTTCCTCATCTATGAAAATAGAAATGATAATAATAGCTCCAACATAATATGGCTGATGTGAGAATGAAATGAAACAGCATAAGTAATTCTTTCAAAATCAATACCTCAAACATAGAAAACATTATATGTGTTACCATTATCATTATTTTTATCAGTGGTGGTGATACCATCATCATCATCATCATGATCATCATCATCATCATTTTCCATTTTAACCACAAGGGATGAAATATGATGTTGCAATGTTTGAGAGTATGTATTCTTGAATCATTATAACCTGTTACCATTCCTGATATCCCTATTTAGCATCTATGTGATCTTGGTAAAATTACCAAATCTCTCTAAGCATCAGCTTTCTTTTGAGGAAAATAGTTTTAATAATTAGCATATATTTCACTCAGGATCAGGGACATAATTTGCAAGACTCATTGTAAAATGAAAATTCAGTGTGCCTTGCTCAAAAACACGGGGAAAATATTGTTATAGGTACTAAATTTAGGTGCTTTCCTTTCTTTTGCATGGTGAATTTTTTATTTGATATTTAATGTTTTCCAAAGTAAAGAAAAATTCAAAACTTAAGTTATTAGCATGAACTTTATATTATGTGATGCCGGTTTTAAATGCAAAATTCAGAGTGTTTAACATTTATGTGGAATCATCACAATTACACAATCTGTATTTCATTGTTCATATCCAAAGTGAGGCTTGAGCTGACCAGAAGAGACTAACACAAGCTAGATTCAGGAAGTTTGAAATGAGAGATAGAGTGTCCCCCAGTCACTAAGAGGGCCTGAGGAAAAGCTCTCTTGAACACAGGATACTCATGAAAATTATCTGCCCTGGGAGTGGGCGTGTGGTAACCAAGGTCACACACACGTTTTGGCTTGAGGGTTGCTAAGTTCAGTTCCTTCCAGTCACTAAACTGATAAGCCTTGCCTCTGTTAAGGTATGAAAGCAAGCCAGTCATCTCTCCTTCCTACAGGCCAGATGTGGGAACACACAATAGGTAAGTGACTCCCAAGAATATTACAACCTCTGTCCTGGAACATGCTATGTACCTAGGAACCTGGGCCAGACACTGTCAGCCTGAGACAGAACCGCTACCACCATGCCCCTCCTCCAGACTCTGTTAGGTGTGTAAGCCCAACCCCTACCCTCCCAGAGCTGGAACCCAGGCTGACGGCCAAAAGAGTCAGTCTCTGTGTGGGGCTTTGGGACTCGGAAGCTGGGTGGTCCTGTGACACCAGGAACTGAGGGAATGGGCATCTGAGAACCCCTCCTACTGAGATCAGGAGGCTGGGGAAAGGGTCTACACATTAGCCTAAGCTCTGAGACCCCATCCAATGTGCCATTGCTTCATCCATCAGAACTTAATTACAGTATACAAAATCAAAAGTAAAATCAACATACACGAAACAATGTGATACACTACATTAACAAAATGAAGAACAAAAGTCACATGATCATCTCAATAAAGGCAGAAAAAGCATTTTACAAAATTCAACATTTTTTCATAATAAAATACTCTCAAAAAACTGGGCATAGAAGGAACTTGTATCAATATAATAAAGTCCATATATGAAAAGCCTACAGATAACATCATACTCAATGGTATTAAACTGAAAGTTTTTCTCTGAGATCAACACAAGGCCAATACACCCACTCTCACCACTCCTATTCAATATAATCCTGGAAGTCCTAGTCAAAGAAATTAGGCAAGAAAAATAAATAAAAGGCATGGAAAGGAAGAAGTACAATTATCTCTGCTTGCAGATTATGTGATTTTATATGTAGAAAACCCTAAAGACTCCATGAGAAAACTGTTAGGGTAAACAAATTGAATAAATTTGCAGGATACAACATTAACATACAAAAATCAGTTCTGTTTCTGTGCACTAAGAATGAAGTATCTGAAAGGATAGCTCTTTCTTAATTAAAAAAAATTCCATTTACATAGACACAAAGAGAATAAAATATTAAAGAATAAATTTAGCCATCTAGTTGAAAGACATGTGTACTGAAGACTACAAAACACTGATGAAAAGATATCCCATGTTCATGGATTAAAAGAGTTAATATTATTAAATTATACATACCACCCAAAGCAATCTACAGATTCAGTGTACTCTATCAAATTCCCAGTGGCATTTTCTACAGCAATAGAATAAACAATCCTAAAATTCATATGGATTAAGAGACTCGGAGTAGCCAAAATAATCTTAAGAAAGAAAAACAAAGATGAAGGCATCACACTTTCTAATTTTGAAATATAAATAAAGATACAGTAATCAAAACAGTATGATGCTGGCATAAAAACAGACATATAGACCAATGGAATGGAAAAGAGAGCCCAGAACTAAATCCACACACCTATGGTGGATGTCCCAAAAATTCACAATGGGGAAAGGATACTCTCTTTAAAAAGTGGTAATGGGAAAACTTGATATCTACATGCAAAAGAAGGAAACTGTACCCTTATCTTATACCATAAACAGAATCAATTCAAAGTGGTATTAGAGGTTTAAACATAAGACCAACAACTGTAAAAATCCTAGAAGAAAACTTAGGGGAAAAGCTTCATGACATTGGTCTGGGCAATGATTTCTTAGATAGGACATGAAAAGCACAAGTAACAGAAGTAAAATTAGACAAATGGTACTGCTTCAAATTAAAAAGCTTCTGTAGATGGGAAGAAAACCATCAGCAGAGTGCAGTCAACCTATGGAATGGGAGAAAATATTTGCAAGCCATATATCTCATAAGGGATTAATATTCAAAATATATAAGAAACTCCTATAACTCAATAAAAATAAATAAATAAACAACCCAATTAAAAACTGGGCAAAGGATCTGAATAGATATTTCTGTAAAGAAGACATACAAATGGCCAATAGGTATATGAAAAGATGCTCAACATCACTAATTAGGGAAATAAAAATCAAACCACAATGAGATATCACCTTGCACTTGTTAGAATGGCTATTATCAAAAAAAAGATAACAAGTGTTGATGAGGATGTAGAGAAACTGGAATCTTTGTACACTGTTGTAGGAAATGTAAAATGATTCAGCCATTATGGAAAACAGTATGGAGGCTACTCAAAAAATTAATAATCAAATTACCACATGATCCAGAGATCCCACTTCTGGGTATATATCTAAAATAATTGAAATTAATATCTTAAAGAGATATCTGTATTCCCATGTTAATTGCAGCTTTATTTTTTGATAAAATGCCAAGATATGGAATTACAACCTAAATGTCTACTGACAGATGAATGGATGAAAAAAATGTGGTATTTACATACAATAAAATACTGTTCTTCCTTAAAAAAGAAGAAAATCCTATTATATACTACAACATGAATGGACTTTGAGGACATTATGCTAAGTGAAATAAGCCAATTACAGAAGGACAAATACTGCACAATTACACTTAAAAGAGGTGCCTAAAATAGTCAAACTCAGAAACAGAGTAGAATGGTCGTTGCCAGGGGTTAGGGGAAGGAGAAAAGGGAAAGTTGCTGTTCAACAGGTATGATGTTTCAGTTATGCAAGTTGATTAAGTTCTAGAGACCTGTTGTACAGTGTTGTGTTGTACAATATTGTGTACTGTGCACTTAAACACTTGAGTGTCTAGATCATGTTGTGTTCTTATCACAATTTTTTTAAAAGGTTATAGATGTGACAAAGTGAAGTCTGATGGCTATAAATATCTTTTTGGTTTTGTTTTTGTATTTTTAAATTGGAAGGCAGGGAAACACATCATGAAGTGAGATTAGAAGTTTTTGTCAGGATCAGACCATGATGGCATTATATGAACTGCTAAAGAATTTAGTATTCCTGTATGAAATGAGGTGACAATAAAGATTTTACTCATAGGAGTAATTTTGAATATTAAGAAATAAATCACTTGACAGTTGTATTGAGAATGTTTTGGAGAGTTGGAAAGTATATGAGCAGAAAGAACAGTTTGAAGATAGTTGCAGTAATCCAAGTGCAGAATCTCAGGAACATAATTTTAAACAGTATGACAAGAAATGGACCTAAGGGAGGCAAACTTGATAGTTAATTAAGGTGTTGATGTGCCTTGATGATTTATTAGAAAAGAAAGAAGTCATGATATTTTATAAGGATCCTGTTTGAGTAACTCTACAAAATTCTGGTGTCATTTACTGCAGCAGGCAATTAAAGAAAATGTTTATGTCTGGAAGAGAGAATGATGAAACTTCTTTTGTTTTGTTTTGTTTAGCATGTTAATTGTGAGATGTCCATGAACATCCCGTTGGAGTTGGTAAATTTTAATTGGTTATTTTAATCTGGAACCCAGGTATGAGATTTAGACAAATGTTATAGATTTGTGTGTCATCAGTGTATAGGTTAGAGTCAGTTGATTGCATAGAATGAGAAGGGAAGACCAACATAGTCAGACTTTGAGGAATGCCAGTATTTATGGAATGGAATAGTAAAGAAAAAATCTAAGAATATTGAGAAAAAGTATCCAGAGGAAGACTTTTCATAGGAATCAGGGAGGAAAGAGCTTCACTGTAAAGGAAATCATAAACTATTCCTACTGTAAAGGAATCAATCAAAATGCTTAAAATTATCTGTTTTAGCAAAAAAGTTACTTGTTGCTTTTGTAGGGTGGGCATTTTCAACATAGTGGGATGATTTGATCAAACTGATCAAAATTAGATTGTAGGGAGAGAGCATAACACAACTTTTTGCAAAAGTTTGTAAGGTTAGTGAATGAGATAGGGTAATAACTAAAAGGTAATGAAGGATGGAAGAATAATTTTTTTTTTTTAGCTCCAGACGCATAGGCTCAGCGGCCATGGCTCATGGGCCCAGCTGCTCCGTGGCATGTGGGATCCTCCTGGACTGGGGCACGAACCCGTGTCCCCTGCACTGGCAGGCGGACTCTCAACCACTGCACCACCAGGGAAGCCCAAGTAGAATGTTTTGAAGATGAAAGGAAGGTGCATGGTTAGAAGAGTTGAGAAAGGGGTAATTAATGTACTGAATTCCTTGGGGAAAAGAAAGATTAGACACAAAGCTCGGGTTACTGAACATATTGGGTATTTTTGCTCGTTTAGTTTTTTAAAGGGATACCACATTTTTTAACTTAGGAGCAAAGGTGAAAAAGTGGGTGAAAATACCAATAAATATTTATACATAAGGATTGTAAGTCAGAAAGTTTAAGCATGATATAAAAGTTGATTAAATAGTTTGGCTTAGGTTCAAATCTAAAGGAAACAGACATTGAAATGGATTTTGGATGCACACGTTTGTAGCAAAGTTTTCAACAACACCTGTGGCAGAGTGAGGGAAGCAGGCTTGTGCAGAGGGAGAGATTGAACTGCAACCAAGTTACAGTGACTCAAAGCAGAGGCTGCATTATGGCACAAGGTATTAGACAAGGGCCACCCCAGGGAGAGAGAATAACCTTGGCAACTTCCTTACAGAAGAAAATTCCTAGAGGGACACTCAGCTGTGAGCCATCAGCAAGCAACACTTCTGGCAGCTGAGGGAATGTGTCTTGTACTGGAATGGAGATCTATGTATCACATTAACTCACTACAGGGATTTAAAATGATTCTGAAATTTCTGGGTCAAGATAGCCATTGACTACCTGAGTTTCTTTTTTTCTAAGGCTCATTAAAATGAAGAAAGAAAAAAAAACAAGTTATGAAGAACTGAAACCCATCACCACGACTATCAAGAAAGAAATAGAAATATTATAATTGGGGACTTGGACATAAATATCTGCGAATTCTGGATGGTTCAAGAGGTAATGTGCAGGCCTTTAAAAACTGAATATCATCATGAAGTACAAGTCAGCTTTGAACATAATCTTGCCAGAGTTTCAATTTGTATTTTGAAGAATAAGTACAAAGTTACAACGTGTCTTTAAGAATCTCTTATACAGACCACAGTGTGCAATTTTAAGAAAAACAAATATTCCTTTTGACAAATTATATTTGTCCCATAGCAATTGAGGAGAAATAAACTCACTCTTCACAAGAAGACATTGAGCTATACTTGAAGCATCATGATGTTTATACACACCTGGGGGATCTGAGCTCATGCCACTTAAAGCCACTGGAAACCTAAAATGAATATGGTTCCACTGACAGGCAGCTACACCCTGAAACAGATACATTTTCAAGACACAAGAAGAGAAAATAATATAGAGTGTCTCAATAGTCAAGAAAGAAAACTGGAAATGGAGCATTTTTAATGAGCATCCCATGAGACCTAAATGAGAATTAAATCAAGAGACTGAGTAAAATAAATCAAAGAGGTGCAATGAAGCTATTCCTCTAAAAGCCAGAAAGGTGAAAATTTGAATGCATTTGTTCAAAAAGTTTGAAAAATACAAAATAATTTTTGAAGCAGCATTCAAGAAACAGAAAAACTCAAAGTAAATACCTTATGTTAAAGAAAGATCTAATAAAGATAAAACTTGAAATTAATAAAATAGATTAAAAATAAAAGTTACTTGACAAATTGTCTTGTGCAAAATATTTAACAACAAAAATACAGACACACTTCTGGGTAAGGAGATTACACAAGAAAAATGTTAAGAAAAAAAAAGATGAAATCTAACTGCAGTTTCAAAGATGATAAAGTGTTTTTAAGAGATCTTTCTGGGGAAATGGTTTTAGCCATGATGGAATAACTGAGACTGGATTTGCTTTCATCTTTAAACAAACAAAATATATCCAAAGTATATTAAACATATTTTTCCCCATTGGACAACAGGTATCTCAATATAGTAATCCTTGAAAGAAGGGAAATGAATATGATGATCCCTAAGGTTGTCCCAGCTAAATTCTTGGAGAAAATTTCTAGAAAGAAATTCAGGGACAGGATGTGTAAACAGAGCTTGCTGATCTCCCTGAACTGAGGAGACACAGTACAGAATTCTAGCCAAAGTGGCTAGAATTCATGAGGCAGAATTCCAGAGAGGAGAGAGTTACACAGAGGAGGAGTTACCAAGACCTTCAGAGAATTTTCCTCATATCTTCATCTGAATCAATACTCAGACAACTACTCATGAGGAAGTATCTCATGACCAGAAAAAGACTCCTGGAAAAAGACTCCAAGTAGCTTAACTGAATCCTAGAACAAAATCCAAAAATATTTAAGAGAACACAAAAATTCTTAGACCCATTATCTAAAATTTGCAATGCCTGCTATTCAATAAAAAATTACTTGGCATGTAAAGAAGCATGGAAATATGAACCTTAATGAGAAAAATCAATAGAAACAGACCCATAAATGACATGGAGAATAGAATTAGTAATAGTAGCAGTAATAAAATAAGAATAATGATGATAATGAATTGTCTTTGAGTGTTAAACATGTGCCAGCATTGGGCTAAGTGCTTATCATCCATCACTCAGTGTGGTCATTTTTCCAAACACTTTGTAAAACACAATTATTTCCGTATTTTAAATGGTGTAGAAAACCTGGCCAACAACACACAAGTACAACACGGCTGAAATGAGATTGACTTTCAAGTTCAGCTGACTGAAAAGAAATGTCTAGCAAATGCTCTTACCTATATTACTTTATTGTCACTTAAAGTTACAAAGCTATTCATTAATACTGAGTACTTCCTAAAGTGATTTAAATGAGTGGAAGTAATAATGCTATTTCATAAGGTCTGTCATAATTCTGATAACATTTAAAGACTGAACTATTTTGAAACTTCATTTTTCACTAAATTCAAAATAAGTACCTCAAATATGCAATTATTACTCTATAAGGCAAATTAATGACCATCATTTTAAGTATTTCTAAAAATATTCTAAAGAATACAATTAACCATATATAATTAGAAGATGCAGTTTCACAGCAGATATCATATATAAATAGGAGGCTAGGCTACCAGCCTTTTAAGGGGAGCCCCTGTTTTTCAATCTCAACTTCACCTCTCCAAAATATGTCTTGTTTCTTGTGCTAGATTTTATACCTTCCAATGTTTTTTCTGGGAATAACATCTGGAATTAGCCACCCCAATTACCACCCCAAAGCTAGACTATCAAAATATCAAGATTATCAAGATTAAATTCGGAATTTGGGCATTACTAACAATTTGGCCAAAGGCCAGAATTTATGAATTGTAAGTTTATAAACTTTATGATTCATTAGAAAAGTGTTATGAATAGTAAGATACAATATTGAAAAAGTAAAAGTCAAACAATTCTTGTACTAAAATAATTTAGACTGGGGACAAAAAAATCCACAAGAATATAAGGATGCTAGTGATTATATCAGTGGTTTCTGAGCTATCTATGTGGTCGAAAAAGGTACACACACAAACACATACCATATCATGTATTCATAGGGATGAAAAGATGGAATGAAACATATTAGATGGTAAAACTTAATTGTTGTTACAATTTATTCTGCTGTTTTAATATTTGAATTTTGTATTATATTATGTATATATGCATTATATAATAAAAGCTTTAGAAGATTATTTCCACTTGATTTTATTTAAGGTATCAGAAGAAGTACTAGATATATCTAGTTGAAAGAAAATAGTGTCTGACTTAACACCCTAACACGTCATTTGGTTCACTTCAAAATTCTCCAGTCACTCACCTCATTTGCATAATTTAAATAGTCCTATTGAAAAATGAATACACATAATATGTGAGTTTCAATTGATATACAACCTAAAATATAACAAAATAGAATTGTAGGCTAAGGGGAGATCACTATGATTAAAAGATAACATCACCATACAATTTAGTCCAGCCATATGTTTTCATTTTTTTAGAAAATGCCTATGTATTTGCTCTCAAGTTTTGTCAAGAGTAATTTTTTTCCTAATAAAAACAAGTGAAATTACTTTCCTTGTAGAAATCACCTATAAAATATTTAAAATAATGAAGACAACATTCTAAGAGAAAGAATCACATGATATTGATGCTGTGGAATTTTTTCAAAGAAATAAGACTGCATTTACATTATTGTACAGACTACTCTGTATTTGGATATAGTTGCTATAAGTTAGAAAAATTATTTTTATTTCATTTAATGTTTGTTAAGCAATTTGTAGTACTGAGACAATGCTGAATCACCTTTTTCTTCCAATGCAGGTATACCTTTCTTGAGGTCTAAAACCAGCATATGGGGCATTGGCAGGTTCTCCTTCCTGAGCCTAACTGACTGTAGGCAACTGACTCCCTACTGTGTGATATTAAAAATGAAAAAGAAAGACAAAGACTTTCAGGGATAAGATGTTAAAATTTAGTAGAAAAGAGAGTGGGTGTGTTTCCACCCTCCCCTCCACACACAAAAACCCCACATCAACCACCACCACCAAATATCTTTCTTAACCTTTATGTTTTCTTAAAGTAAAATTTCTCAACATACAGACACTAACCTAGACACTAGTATATCTGTATGTGATAACACGCAAAGAGGTCACATTTATAATAAACTTTGTAAGCCTCTTTCCACACAAATCTAACTAGCAACCCAGATATTGCAAGTGTAATTTCTATCACTTGATCAAAGGATAAAAGCTGAGTATGCATGATTAAACACACCTCAATACTGAGCTGAACTGACATTTACCTTTTAGACTAAGTATGAGCATCATATATACCTCACCAGACTCTTCTGCAGTTTTTTTTTTTTTTTTTTTTTTTTTTGCGGTACACGGTCCTTTCACTGCTGGGGCCTCTCCCGTTGTGGAGCACAGGCTCCGGACGAGCAGGCTCAGCGGCCATGGCTCACAGGCCCAGCTGCTCCACGGCATGTAGGATCTTCCCGGACCAGGGCTCGAACCCGTGTCCCCTGCATCGGCAGGCGGACTCTCAACCACTGCACCACCAGCGAAGCCCAACTGCAGCCTTCTTGAATTACAGTTTGGATTACTATTTATTCCTATTATTTAAAGGTATTTTATTGAGGTCATTTCTGAACTAGCCTTTCGACAGTTGAGGGAATTGCTTTGAAGAAGGGTAAGAGAAAAAAATTATTTCAGTTAGGGGCATGGTACATATAAAATTCATGATGAAGTATAGGGCATGCACAAGATCATAGAATAAACAAGACTAGTGCAAAAACAACTCTGCTGAGGAGAAATAGGAGATAAGTTTGGATGGCTTCCAAACTGTTACTCTTCCTTCCTCATGCAAAAGTCCTTGTTCAGCTCCTCTTCAAACATCAACTTATTCTCTTCCATTCTCTCTTTTATCCTTTATTCTAAAGAATTCCAGGCCATTCCACCTAATCTTTGCAGAGTTTATATACTGGGGAAAAGTTAAGATGATCATATAAGTTATATACAAATTAGTAAAATTTGAGAGTGAAACAGAATGTCATTGATAATTATGTCATGACATCAGGAATAAACCAGGTTGTTCCAGGTAAGTGCGTACATGTGAACACCCTATTCATCTTGGGTGTCATCAAAACCAGCCCAATAACTTGGCTTTAACTATATCATCTCCATATTCAAAGATACATGACATTAGATATACCCTGGGTCTTGCCATCATTCAAAACAGTCTCACACCCAAAACTTTCATCTCCAGTAACTGACTACCACCTTCTATTTATCTGTTCTATCACTCCCAGGCCACTTGTTATATAAACACATTAAACCCAGAAATCACTATACCTACTTTCCCTTACTTTAATTCCTTCCTCAAAGAGTCATATGGTTCCCTGTTCAGCAATAACTGGTCATCCAGACCTTCAGAAACTTTCTTGCCTAACCTCATTTTCCACTTAGATTTCCACCTTTAAAACGAAAACCCTCTATTTTGGCTTATCCCTACCCCTTGTCCTCACTGCTGTAACGTTTCCAAATGTGTTGGGTACACTTTCTTATGATGAGCCCTGGATGAATTGACTCCTTTTTCTCTCTTTATATCATTTTCATTTACATGCACCCTGTTTCACCCATTAGATTCTGAGTTCCAAAGCAAGGATATATATATATGGGGTATGTGTGTGGGTCTGTGTGTACATTTATTATGTATATAAACTATGAATGTTTATGAACATGTGACTATGTATGCATATACATATATGT
The DNA here is from genome assembly GCF_025265405.1 of Mesoplodon densirostris. Taxonomy (NCBI): domain Eukaryota; kingdom Metazoa; phylum Chordata; class Mammalia; order Artiodactyla; family Ziphiidae; genus Mesoplodon; species Mesoplodon densirostris. Next base: position 87,967,991 of record NC_082665.1, on the reverse strand, counting down.
TTTTATAAACTTTCACTTTAGTCCAATGCACAGCGAGCATTTTAAAAATAGATTTACAGGATATTTTAAGCTCTAAAGCAACCACTGGATATAATGAATAAAAATCAATTGGTAAAATAAGTATACCTACACTCATGTTAGAAAGCAATAAATATTTTTAAAGAATTACATTTGATGTCTGTGTGCGTATGCATTTTAAAATTTTGTTTGTAGGTGATTATTTTGTTGATTTAATCACCACTTGAAATGGATGCCTTAATTTAATCTTAATCCTAGGAAACAAGTCATTTCATGTTCAAATTAACCCAAATTTCACTCATTATGTTGATTATATTAGTGTTATTAGATAATTCAACTGTGTATTATAAAAAGAGGTCTATTTAATTACAGAGGTTAATATAGTGAGTGTAAACATCCTAGATAAAAACCTTCAATTGTTCAGTTCAATGTATAATAGTCTGTATTGCTTTTGTGTGCATCCATCTATGTGATTCCTATTGGATCTTTACAGAGAAAATCAGATGGTTCCGCACATGACCAAGAGAATAACTTCTTAAAGGTGTTCGATTTAACAATACAATTCCTTCCAGTTCAATGAGCATTAATTAAAAACCTACTCTAAAACAAGCATATCATCAGATCCTGTGGCCTTTGGTGATATAAGAGTTATAAGATAATCTAAAGAAAAAACAAATAAATAAAAAACAATCTGGTTAGGAGAAAGTCATGGATATACCTAACTATCCATCCATCCATCTACATACATATACATACATTTTTTTCTCTTCTTCAATCCATACCTTTTACAGTAACAAATTCATAACTTGAATCCATCACATTATTCCCACACTGAAAACTGTACAATGTTTTATTACCAATAAGGTAAAAGTCTATATACAATCAGCCCATTCAAATTTTAAATATTATCCCTAATTTCTCTCAGAGGCAAAACTTTTATTTCTAGTAAACTAGTCTTCTTGTTGACTATCAAACACTGTTTTTTTTTCCTCTTTATATTGCACAAAAAAAATCTTGACTACATACTTAAATAAGTGCATTAGACAATAATTTTAGAGAATTTCACTGGGAGGACATCCACTTGAACCCAAATAGTTATAAAGGAATTCATGAACAGTTCAAACAGCAGTTGGACTATAAAGGATGGATTGAAGAACATTAGTAATTGACATGTTGCAAACCAACATTTTCAGTAGCAAATTCTACCTCCTTAGTTTTCCCTTTTAATATTTTAATGAGGATTTCAAAAACAAAAGCATTTTATTGGTTAAATAATGTGTTTCTTTTCAAAAATTTTGTGGGCTCAAAAGGTAACAATAAAATACTTATAATTTGGGGCTTGGCCTGAAGAAAGAAAAACTGAACTTTCTTTTGTTTATTAGACTATTCTAGATAAATACTATTTTTTTTGCATTATTAATAATGACTTGTCTTTAAACAAATTAAATTTTTTAAATGTTAAATTAATTTTGATATTAAAAGGAGAACTAATGAAACCTTTTTTTAAAGCATAGAGTCAATTATTGTTATCAACCTTCCTGACTGGTACAGAGCCAGATTCAGGTGGCTTGGCAGCGTGCCCTCATATAGATGTGTGTATTTTCATTTTTATTATTTATAGACATGAGTGTTACTTTAACTATGTGAAGCTGGATGAATGAGAGAAATTGTATGGAAAATATGATGAAAATGCAGATGCCATTATGGAAAGTCCTTGAATCCCTTATTCCCCATATCCCGCTTGCCCTCATACCTTAACCTTAACTTTATTTTGAACAGATTGTCAGATGGTTAAGAATTTATATGATAAAAGTGAGCTTCTAACCTGTCTTTTTTTGTTGTTCAAATATTATATAGCATACTAAAAATGATTCCATAAAATAGGTAAGGAATACATCCATTTTTTGGGTGAATGATCTTGATTTTTAAAAATAAAATATTTATAAAATAAAGAAATAAGTGTTATATACATTTTACCTAGGAGCTGGATTTTCAAACATTGAGGTAATGGAGCACCTATACAGGTAAAATAAAATAAAAATAACCTTAAGCACATGTGCACTTGATGAATTTAGGTGTACTTCATTTTTCAACTATGTTATTTCTGACTTAGTTCATTCATTTATTATTCTTGCAATTTAATTTCTGCCACCAGGTGGAGAAAGAGTGCCAAAGCTAAACCAGGGGTTAGCAAACAATGACCCCTCAGGCCAGCAGCCTGTTTTTGTAAAGTATTAATTGTAACACATCCACTCCCTTTTGTTTATGCATTGTCTGTGTCTAATTTTGCACTACATGACAGAGTTGAGTAGTTGTGATATAGACTGTATGTCTTGCATATTATAAATATTTACTGTCTGGCCCTTTGAGAATGTTTGCCAATCCAAGGTCTAGGAAGTAAATTTTGATTTTAATTGCAAAATAGCTCTCTGTTTACTTTTACCACATTTAATCATGAATCATTACCCCTTTATCCTACTTTATTTTAAAAGAATTCCAGTATATTAGTGAGGATAATACTAGTCATTGTAACAACAATAAAAGTCTTTTATGTTCAACAAATAGAATTTTATTTCTTGCCCACATAACAACCTATTGAGAGTGTTCCTGACTGGCAGTAGACTTCTTCCCTGTGGTAGTGCAAGGGTTCTTTCCATCCTGTGCTACGTAGCCTGTAATTCTTAAGTCCTCTGCATACAAATGTAAAAGGGGGAAAAAAAAGAAAGAAAGACTGGAGAAGGCACACCTACTTCTACAAAAACAAAAACATTGAACACACACAACAACAAAGCCCAGGAATGACAGAGACGCATATTACTTCAGCTCACATTCCACTGACAAGAAATAATCTGGTAGCCTCACCCCTCACCAAAATGCAAGAATGCTACGACATGTAGTCCCTGAATTGACAGCCACTTCACAGAAATTACTTTATTCCATGAAAAGGACAGCATGGATCCTTGGTAGGCAGCTAGCAATCTGTGTCACTCCTTAATGTCATTTTTGGTCAACTTGATGTCAACTTATGGATATTGTAGTTTGACTAAATATTTCTATATTACCTTTTCCTACATTCTGCTTTTTTAATAGTTATTTTTTAAGTCCGACTAATCTTTGTGTCATTATTTTGGAGGTAGGGAAGTACAAAGAGAAAGAAAAGCAGTTGTGTTACGTCTTAACCTCTGTACCTGACTATGAACAATTATTGAAATAGTATCTACCTTAATACTTGTCTGCTTTTCTTGCTTTTTAGACAATTAAAATTCCTTGGATCTATCCAAAATATTTTCTCCTTGTTGCCATGAAGACTGAAAAATATATATAACAGGGAGGGTCTACTTCCTTTCAACCTGCTCCTTTTCTCCCAAAATTCATAATTATGATTACAGTGTCACCTATATTTCATCTTGATCTGTCCTAGAATAAAAGAACAAACTCTGACTTTCTCCAGTGACAAATATTATTGTCTGTTACACTTTAAAGTGGATGTTCCAGTGCTCTGTGTGAGGGGTCTATTCTCCTTGTGTGATTACTACTTTTACACAAGGTAAAAACTGTGTAGAATATTGGCTGTGTGTTGTGTAGGCCAGAGGAAAAAAGTCACTATTCTGACTGCAGCCATATCCTAACCCTTCCTAAGTGTCTACAACTTCTTTCATCTGGTAAAAGCAAATAACAAAAGCCACAGTTAAGTACACTTACATAGTTTACAAAGTGGTTTATATATATATATATATATATATATATATATATATATATATATATATATATATATATAATATCATGTGCCATTCGACGTGTTCTAAATTCAGAAAACTGGAGCGAGTACTCTGCATGTTCAAACTATGTATTATATATATAGCTTGTCACACAAAAAAATGAAAACACTCTATGGGTGACAACTTGTCCATATTTACCCATCAGATACTGAATGAGGCTTTCATGAAGGGGAGCAAAACCACCACTTCACTGGGAAAGTAAAATCATGGCCATCCCTAAAGCTCAGAGCAGATCAGAAGGAATTCCCGTAAGTTCATTAGATGGACCTCATTTTTACCAGTCTCTATACCCTTCTAATCTAACTCTGCCAGCAGGTCCCAGGCATCGCCCTCATTCACAATACTTGTATCCTAGTTGAGCCTGGCTTTTCTCCTTAAATGTAACTTTACATCTTTAGTAATTTTTAATATTTTATTGTAATACCTCTGGTGCTTCCAATCGTCTTCCTGATTTCATTTTAAATAAGTTTTAGGACAGATCTGGTAGAAATGAGTCTGATATTTGTAAAGGTCCAAATCTGAGCTCTAACTGCTGCTGATACTCTCAACCTAGGATTCTTCATTATGAGTTTGCTCTGTGGGCCAAAAAGCATACTTAATAATGACATATGTGTATTTGTGAGCATATTTAAGTCTCTGTTCCTATTATTTCTTTAACTGGAATGCATTTATACACATCTTTTCTGAAGGCATTATTTTTTAAAATGTCCACATAGTTAATAACCCCCTCATCACATGCTATACCTCTTTGTACGCTCATTATGCATCTGTTTTATTCTATTTTGCATAATTGTGAGTTTACATATGCATTTCCCCTGCTAGGTCTTGAATTCTAGGAAATGTGTTAATCTGCAAAAATTGCATTGGGCCTACATACTGCCATTGACATAATATGTTTAATAGGTTTATTAAAAAATATTATCATAAAAGTTAGACCTACCTATTTTTGCCTTTTGCTTTATAATGTTTTTATAAGGAAGATCAAATAATTATATTATCTATCTATATTGCTCTCTCTATATGTATATGTATATATATATATATATATATATATATATATATATATATATATATATATATATATATATATATATATATTTTTTTTTTGGTCTTGCAGCATGTGGGATACTAGTTCCCCTACCAGGGATCAAACCTGCACCCCTGGCACTGGAAGTGCTGAGTCTTAACCACTGGACCGCCAGAGAAGTCCCTCAACTTATATTTTTGGTTGGAAGACTAAGGTGTTTTTTTTTAATTGTTGTTAAAAACAATTTAAATTTTGTGACAAGCACAGAAAGGAAAGCAAATACATATAATCTCTTGTGAAATAGGTTCCCAAAGAGATTTAGAGATTCTTAATAAGAATTATTTTAAATGTAATAGGGTAATTTCATTTTTGTGATGTTTTTCTTATAGAAAGAACTATGTAAGTTTGTAATGTCCCTGGGTCCTTTTGATCCTAAAAATACCAGAATTTCATGTATCCTGTGATGCTAACACATACTAATTGAGTTAATAAATTAAGTAGAGAAATGTCCATTATTCTTGGAAAACTAGTTTGATTCTCTGTAATGTTTTATAATATGAAACTTGGGCAGAAAGTGTTTTTGGGAAAAATTAATGTTCCTTTTTTTCTGGGTTAGAGACTCCTAACTCAGAATTTCAAATGAAAATTGCAGATATTTACACAAATCAATCATTTTCTCCTAAGATAAAATAATAATCTTCCAAAGCAGATCGGTTTATATTCATTCATTGGGGATATCCAAGGATGTGTGGTTGGGAGAGAATGTTGAAGTCTTTTCTTGAACACCCATTCACAATATAGTAAATTATTTTCTGAAACCTCTACAAAAAGTTGAATTAATTACCACTGTGATACGCATTAGTGTATCATGAATTGCCATCCTGCTTTGTGTTTTAAATGACTTTAAAGCACAGAATGTATTTTTGTCAGGTTTCATACAAAGGAATCCATGTATTTTTCAAGAGCAATCTGGAAATAATTTCATATTCAAGTCTGTTAAATTTTGCATCTATTACAATGTATGTTCAAATTTATTTTAATCTAGAGTAAATATAAATCACATTAATAAGGAGAAAGTTTGTACACAATTTACCTATGTTAATATATTGGCAGTAAATTATTTCTACCCCAAGATTTTTATATACATAATGATTAAGAGTGTTGGAAAATACAGAAAAATTTTAGTGGCAGAATTAGAATACTGGAAAATATGACACCATTCTATATATGTGACTGATGTCAAGATAAGAGAGATTTTTCAGTAATAGGCAAAATAGAAGGACAGCATTTGTTACTCATTATTTAGTTTTAGGTAAAACAGGAACTATTATACAGCATAGACCTGTATTTTGAAGATTTTTCTAATCCATTTGTCAGTCATCTTCTCTCTACCCATATTATTTCAGATTGCAGGTCTGATTGTAGTTTGCCAAATGCATTACAAATTTGTCATGTTTTTATGATCTTTGATTTGCATGGTGGGCATCAGAAGACAAGAGAGAACATTTAAAAACCACAATAAATCAATTAATATACTCAAAGAAAAGTAAAAAATCATGAGAAAGAGCCTTTTAGAGTTAAAATATCATTGTCAAAGTAGACATAAAACTGGAAGGTATATTTCAAAATACAGGATTAGAAACTGGAGAAGGAGGATATGAAAAAATAAGTCATAGAGTGTAAATACAGTATGTTTAACATCTAATTAATGGGTATTTGAAAAAAATAATTTACATGAAGATTCCTAATGAAATAATAAATGTTTTGAGAACATATAGAGGAAAATCACTATGGGTATAATAAAAGAAAAAAAAAATCCAGCACATTTCAAGAGTGGAAAGAAGACCCAAATCTTCACATTGAAACAGCTCTCTAAGGGCTAATGTAATAAGTGAAAAAACACCCCATATGTCTAGAAACAAAATTGTGGATTTTCCTACCACTAAGAATAAAGAGATGACCTAGAATTCTTCAAGAGAAGAAGGAAAAATCTACAAAAACTGGTTAACTAATATCTTTTAAAAAATCATCTATCTACTCAAGCATAAAGAAAAATAAAAGAACAGAGAGATTGTATCCAAGAAGTACTGTTCTAATTCTCAGGCAGGAAATTACTTGGCAGGAATAGAAAGTAAACTGAGCAAATTGCACATGAAGTCAGAGCCTTATGTGGGGTTGGGGAGCAGTCCGTGGGTCATATTCTGAGGAAATTGAATTGTCTTATGTGAAAATAATACAAAAACAATAGTAAAAATCAGCAAAATGTGATGTTGAGTTTTCATATCATTAATTATGACTTGAAAGCTCATTTTAATGATAGATATGGGGATCGGAAGAGGATTTTTGGTAAACTCAACCATCCAAAAAAAGTTAATAGATAATTTTTAAGCAAATTAATTCAGAAATAGAGGTAATAGAAAACTTATTTGCAGTTGCTGAGATAAACAGAATAAGAAATAATTAGAGAAGTTATTAAAGTGCTTACCGCTAGGAACAGTACAGAGTAAGGAATGGGAAAAAGGGGGGTCTCTTTTATTTTTCTTTGTACCCTCCTAAACTGTGATTTTTTTTTACCATGTACACACATTGCTAATATAATTTATTTATTCAAAGATATTTAACACTTACTGTTTGCAGAATAGCAATATGCATAGAGGATATAATAGCAAAACTAAAATAGACAGTATTCTTGTGTGTGTGCGTGTGTTTGGGTGCTTAAAATATCATGCTAAGAAATGTGTAAAAAATAAAAAAAAAACCTCAGAACTTTCTGACTTCAAAATTAGTACTTATTCCATTAAATAAAACAAACAATGGACCCAAGGCAACAGAGCCTCTTGCCTTGTACAATTCCACTAGTCTCCACTGATATTATATGCTATGTGAATGGGGGTCCTTTGATCATAGGACACAAACTCACATGAGGAAAGAAAGATATTCCTTTATGTAAAACAGCTTCATGAACTACAAAGTTATATACAAAGTTGACTCATGTCATTGCTCTTTCTTTAGAGCCTGATAATTTTTGTCTGTGTGTGTGTGTGTGTGTGTGTGTGTGTGTTAAGAATCCACCAGCCAATGCAGGGGACATGGGTTCAAACCCTGGTCCGGGAAGATCCCATATGCTGTGGAGCAACAAAGCGTGTGCACCACAACTACTGAGCTTGCACTCTAGAGCCAGTGAGCCACAACTACTGGGCCCATGTGTCCCAACTACTGAAGCCCATGCCTGATACATTTTTGATCAGGGCTATAAGAAGCAGTAAGCACACCCATATGCTGTTCATGTGTGCCTGGGAAGGGATATATTCATTCTTTTTTCTGGTCGGCACTTCTCAGGTAAGAGTGCTCTTAACCAAAATAATGAAATTATATAGAGCAATATTCTTCACTTTATGGAGAGAATAAAGTGAAATGGATTACTCCAGATTCTGTAGAAAATGTTTCAGTTAACTTTGTTCTCCATCGATATTAGGCGAATTGAACCTCTATATATTTAACTTAAATTTTATAATAACAGTTTATTTTGTTTGATAACATCAAGATCTAGAAACTATGCCCAGTCTGCTACATCTCTGTCACATGTTGAAGGGAGACTGAGGGAGGTTACTTCCTCTGAGAAAGTCAGGTGTGCCACTAATCTTAATGTGGTAAATGGGGTAAATTTTACATAGGTATATAGCATTTTCAGATTTCTATAAAAGTTAAGATTAGCACATGTTTTCTTAATTAGAGTTTGACTAAATAGCAGAGTAATGAAAACTGTGTCATTATATGCAATAACTCACATCACACTGAGTTTTCTAATTAGTGAACGATGAAGACATCCAGTTAGGTTTCTTTAAAAGCAGGTCTGAAAATAACTTCTGAAATTCATTGTGAATCTTAGCATTATATGTAAAAAGGTTTAAAATATTGTTAGTAGGAAAGACTTCATTGTTCTCATCGGTGTGTAGAAGGAGGTGGCAGAGATTGTTCTCTGTCGTAAATCATAAGTCTTGAATATTTACCTATACTCTGTAACTGATTTATTATAAGAGTGTGGTTTTGATCATTTAGGAGGTATTATTGTTTGTCATTTACAAAGCTAATGAGTTGGATGTGGTGATATTTGAGGTCCCATGAGGCTCTACCAATCTATAATTTAAAGTCTTTTGGGGAAGCCATTATCTGACCTACTCTAAGACCTCTATTAGGTACTGATTGCATAAGTCAAGCCCCACAACAACATTAGTCTTTGAACACAGAGATACCCATTCTTCATTGAGTAGCTCAACTCATCTAGTGAGATTTCAATACATTGTATTTCCAGTGTTTCAGAGAAAGTGTAGTTTCCCTCTACACATAAATGGAGCTTGAAAATATATCATATTAAAATATTTTGGTTTCTTCCCTATTTTCAGTTTTTTACATATATTCTATGTCACCTATTCAACAAACAATTATAGAGACTCATAGAAGTAGAATATAATCATAACTTTCAAGGAAGCTTATAATTTACAAAGTTGAGTTAAATACAGATATAATTGATGTAATATTAGTTTTACATTGCTAGTATAACAAATTACCACAAACTTATCAGCTTAAAACAACAAACATTTATTATCTCATTGGTCAGGAGTCTGGGTATGAGTTAGCTGGGTCCTCTGCTCAGGGTTTCACCAGGCTAAAAGAAAGGTGTCAGCTAGGGCTGCAATCTAAATGGAGGGTCAGTGTCCTATTCCAAGCTTATTGGTTATTAGGATGATTCAGCTCCTTATGGTTACAAGGCTTTCAGCTCCTTATTATTACAAGGCTTTCAGCTCCCTATGATTACTATGGCTTTCTTGCTAGTTGGCACCCACCAGCCATTCTCGCCTATTAAAGGCTATCCACCCTTCCTTGCATGACCACCTCCAAGACTGCAAGCCTGATAGGAGAAATTCCCTTGATTTAAATCTCCTCCTTAAGAAAGGCTCCCATCTCTTTTAAGGGTTCACCTTATCAGGTCAAGTCCATATAGAAGAATCTTTTGATTAACACAAAATCAACTGATTACATCTAGAAAATCCCTTTGCCATATAAGGGAGTATAATCATAGAAGGGATATCCCATCATATTCACTAGTTTAGTTTACAGTTAAGAGGAAGGGGATCATACAGACCATGTACATTGTGGGGGGAGGGAGATAGGATCTTGAAGTCATCTTAGAATTCTGCCTAAGTGCAAGTTGGAATAAAATAAGTGTCTAAATAAGATATAAGTTAGATTTATGGAAACTGAAATTATGCATACTACATATACATAGAGGAAGAAATGTGAATGAGAAATGGTGAAACAAGTCTCAAAGCATATATTTTTTTCTAAGTGGGAGATAATGCCCAAGGAAGAAAAAAAGTATTTCAATAGATAGTAAGGCATATATTGTAGTGAAATATGAAAATATAGGGAGTATTCCTATAGCCCAATTTGGCCAATAAAGCTAATAAAGCTAATGGGAAAGATTTAAGCCATTCAATTAAAATCTTTAAACATTGTGCTTGTTTCAGTAGGTAGTGAGAAGCTATTGAATATTCAAGACAGTTGAACTGTCTTCAGCTTGTCCTTTCAGATATATTCTCTGCTCTTCACCCTGGAAGGCCCACCCATCTGAACCACATTCTTGATTCCTTGCTTTTGGGCTTCCAGATGGGATTGCCCAATCAGAAGCAGTGGCAGGACATCTGTGGATGAAAGGGGAGTTAAGTGGTTTATATTCCTAAATTTTCTTCTTGAGAAGCTGGTTACCTCCTTTACAACAGGTGGCCTCTCTACATGACCCATTTTTATCTCTGGGTTCCAAAAATCATTTCCTTCTCTCTCCCCTTAAGGTACAATAATGAGAAAAACATTGTTATGTAAGCCCCTGGGTATGGTATTATCCCTTGTGTTCTTTCTTCACTCATCTAACACCTTTTAAAAATCTCTTTATTAAACTCTCTTCAAATTACCAAATTTGAATGTGCCATCTGTTTGCTGGTTGACTTGACTGAAACTGGAATTGATGTAAACAAAATTTTTGTGGGAAGATTAATATGACAATGATGAAGAGATGGTGAAGAGAGAGAAGAGATTGAATACGTTAACACAGATAAGAATAGTAATGAAGGCACAAACTAGGTGGTGAGCATAAAAATACAGGACAGATGATACAACAAATACTGTAGAGGTAGAGTACATAGTACTTAGCACCTGAGTAAATGTAGGGGATGAAGAAAAAGGGTATTAAAGATAGTTCAAGGATGAAACTTGGTAACTAAGTGAATTGTCATTCCATTGATGGGAATATCAATGTCAGAAAGAGAAATTAATCTCATGGCTGTTAGGAATAACAAGTTTGTTTCTGAATTAGTATAAATAAACATGGTGGACATTCAAGTAGAGAAAAAAGTAGGTGGTTGGAAAGGTGGATTTGGCATTTCATAGAATAGTTGAAGCTATAATTATGGACTGAAGAACTATATAAAAATGTTATAACTGAATTCATAAGAATTATTATGTCTTGAGAAAAATCAAAGGGCAAAGAATTTATATACAAGGACAAACACTTAATGCACATATTCATAGAAAAATAAGTAGGACAATTTTCAGAGAAAGACAGGGAAGTGTCTCTTTTCTTTCTCTTCAGAGACAGAGATAGAAATGTGTCAGAGATGTAGAAAAAAATGTTGCAAGTTAAAAAAAATAGAGAAGATCTTTTTAAGAAGCAGGAAGTGGTTGGATTAGTGCCAATCTCAGACCTGGCAACATCCCAAACTAATCAACATACTCTCATCTATGACCATCAGTTCATAGATATTTACTCATCTATTTTACCAAGTGACCATGTCATCCACCTGAGCCAAGCTGTTTTGGCCAGGGGTAGACATCTCATCTAAAGGTAATAAATTCAGAGTGTGGTTGGTGGTCCATAAGCATACTTGCATGATACATTTGGCCAAAAAAGTCCTGTTTTCAATAACTCATATTGAGAAAACCATGCGGACTGAGTTAGCAAGTAGAACTTGTAGCTAACAGTGTCTGAGGTATAGTAATATTCCAATGACCATAATAGATCATGTGTAAGACAAAATTAAGCAGCAGCAGCAGCAGCAAATAATAATAAAAACAATAAAAGTCAGACAACTGGCAGAGGAACAGACATAGGCACAATAGGAATCACATCAATGCTGTTGGTTGTAGATCAATGATTCTCTGTTGAGGCCAAGAGAACTGCATTGAAAGAAGAGCTACCTTTTACCATTCTCTTTGAGGTTTGGCCCTGTTAAAATTTCTGTTCTAGATTTCACTTAGTTCTCTACACATACCCAATAAAAAATTGTATTTCTGCTAGCCTGAGGGTATGTCTGTTTCTAACAACTAAATAGGCTTAAAAAAGAGAGAATCCTTAAACTCTTTCTCTCTCTGATATAGATAGATGATAGTTATAGAGAGGTATATAATTATAATATGTATGACAATTATATATGTATATAAATAAAGAAGCAAATAGTAAATAAACCAACATATATATATATATATATATATATATATATATATATATATATATATGAGTCAAAGAATCTGATCCAATCAATGAGTAGAAATTGAGTTTAAATGACATGAAGCGTAATTGGAACCAGAGAGGTCATGATGGGTCTTTTTTACTATAAATTATAAGATGAAGTTTGTCAGTGGCAGAAAAGTACAACAGCAGAACAAGATAGAAATAGACTGTAGTAGTCATATTAGACTGGATTTGTCATATTAGCAATGTAATGTTAAAGATATAAAAAATCCTTCCTCTTGTTGAGGTCCTTAAGACTACTTTGAAAACAGTATAATCTTTAGGCTGTAGGTTCAATGAACTTTATCATCGCTGTAATGCCTCTTTTGGGATTTGTTGACAAAATATCAGACATCTAACCAAATTCTTCCCTTGTAACTAGATGAGACCAAAAAAAAAAAAGTTGTTTCCATGCAAAACAGTAAAATAATTTGAGGAAGATAAGGAGATTGAAGTATGTTGTATTTGGGAAGAAGGAACTCATTAATGACCTTTGAGAGAGCAATTTCAGTAGAGAGGTAGGGAAAAAAGAAGCAATTGTAAGCAATGAAGACTGAAGACATAAATGGATAATAAGAGATGAAAGAAGATGACTTTCGAGCAATATAAATGAAGATAGCTTTTGAAGAGAAGGAAAAATTTAGGTCAAAGAATAGTAGGGCACAGTTGGATCACGAAGAAGGTCCTTTGTTGTATTGCTTTGTCTTGAACTACTACAGAAACTAGAGAATATTTTTAAGCAGCAGAGTAAGGTCTGCAGAGGAGATTACTAAATTGTAAACTCTGGATAAGTGAGCTCTTTTTATTGCTCAAATATTTTCTAACAGTTATAAAATTAAATGATATATTTGCATTATCTGTCCCCCAATTGTTTTTAAAAATTTTTATTAAAAGCTCTCCAAAAAGGATAAATACTGATAATCACCTGGGTCAATTTCTTATTTGGATTAATAAAATCATTCAGTGACCCACTGCCTAAATCAAATGACTGAATTGTACATGGTTTGGAGTCCTGACGATTCAACTAATATTTTGGTATTTTTGCTTTCCCATTACTTCTGTCCCAAATGATTAAATAATAAATCTTTATATAATTTCTAACATGACCTCAAACATAAATGTGAGGATATATAGCAATATAAGAGAAAAGTGTAAAATATAGTTGTTAATTTCTGAGAGTGCTATACATGCTTTGTCTATACAAGATAGTAGAGATTTTACACTGAGATTACTTGTTCGACTGTATTCAAGCCTGGAAATGGTGATCATCAGCGGTGATAGTCTTAAAAAATGACATGAAAATTTCTATATTACAAATAAATTGATAAAAATGTGAAACAGGGAAAAATCAGGCTCTGTGTGTAGCATGTTAAGTTTATATTAACTGCTAATATTCAATTCTGAGATTGAAATGTATTAATCAGGCTATCACAAAGACAGATTGAATGCCATATACATGTAACATGTTGAATGTGGTAGCAAGTAATAAAATTTTCAAGTGAGTGTCTAGATGCAACTGAAATATGAAGACATATTTGGTCAAAAATAATTTTGAAATGAGCATATTAATATACATTTATTACCTCAAAGCTCATTCATTTTCCCTATGGTTATTGTAAATCAGGTATTTTGCAAAGTACTGGAAATTAGAAAATGAACATGGATCTCTGTTTTCAAAATGTTCCTAGACAACTGAAATTATAAAAATCATATCCCACCACATTATCAGAAACTAACTGGAAAGTTAAATTTTAAAGTTCACCAAAGCATCTTTACTTGTAAGTATTAAATACATTTACATAACAATGTATATGAGGACATAGCCAACGCATAGAAATAATGTGGCATTCACTTCTAAAATGGTTTAAGTACCCATTTGGTCTACCAATAAAAATTATGCCTGAGTGACTTTTCATGTTAAATTTATATTTTTTATTTGTTCAGCTTTATTGAGATATAATCAGCATATAACTTTATGTAAGTTTAAGATGTACAAAATGTTGATATGATACACTCGTATCTTGCAATATGATTACAACCTTTATGATTAAAGGGTAGCTAACACTTCCATGACATCTCATTTGGCTTTACCCTTATGCTTTTATCTCTCATTGCTATTTTACAACAATAAACACAACCTTGAATAATTTTCCAAATTCTATTTTAAAGAGTTTAAATGCATGTATAATCTTTGCTGATCTCTGAAGTGTGGAGGGTTTACAAGTTACATACAGATTGATAAATGGAGATAGATAGATAGAATATCAAATATAGTAGATTTATGAAATTCTACCTTAACATTTTACATAAGATTTCTTATGGGTTAATAATTTGGATGAAAAAAGTGACCAGTCTATCAAAAATGTTGATTTTTTAATTTTATGCAATTCAGATTGTAGGGAAAAATAAAAACAAATAATGTATACCATTTTAATTCATCTATATTGAGTTTGTACAGCTTGACACATCTATTTGTGCGTTTGTGTGTGTGATGTATGTTAAACAATAAAACTGTAAAAACGCTTATTTTTAAAAAATGTGCATGTTCAAACTGATTGAATCTTAATATCTTAGAGCAAAGCAGAATAATAAAGGAGGTCATATTGCATGATTTTGGCATAGTCCTTCTCCTTCCTCTCTTGTTCTACAATTTAAATACTTCCTTTGCCTGCATTCTACTTCCTAATGTATAATTTGTTACATCACAGAGGAAAGCCATCTGAGGAACACTTTCATAATAAGATAATAAGAGTTATTATATTATTCATTACAGGAATATTTGCATTGTAATGAGCAGAGTATTATCATGCTCTTTAAACATTTGGTTCTAGATTCAGAAAGAAATAGATTCAAATCCCAGCTCCATTAGGAGCTATGAGCAATTCAGTTAAACGTATAAGACTGTTTCCTGTTAAATGGAAATAATAATATTCACTGAGAATATGAGACAATATTCTCTCATGAGAATATATATATTCTCTCTCTCTCATGAGAGAATATATGTAAAGTACTTAGTACAGTCTCTGGCAAAAACAATATGTGTTTCATAAATTCGAGTTAAGGATATAGCTAAAATTGAACACATTCTCTATAAAAAGTATATAATAAGCTACATAGAATAAATTGAGATATTTCTATAGTTTCATCAGCACTTAATACATGCCAGGCATTGTGTTCAAGAGTAGAAATAAAGTATTACATAGGCTGATTTTACCTTTATCTATGTGTGGGTGACATTCTCTCTCTGAAAGATAAGGACACAATGTCCCCTTTGCTCAGCACAGCTTCTAGGCTTGCAGTCACTTGAGTGGTCCCTTTTGGTTGTGCAAGCGAGCAAATAGTAGTTTGTAACAACTGAGGTAATGGAAAAAAAAGGAGGCAAAGGGTTCCAATCAGACTTATTTTGGAAGTCAAAAAGACTGAAAGTTGAATATTTTGATCTCGTGCATTCTTAAAAATCTTAACATTTTTTATGGCAACATGGATGGTTCTGCCTGAGTAGAAGTATGTATTTTCTCCGTTTAAGGGCCGGAGGAGTGTGTGGGAAGAGCTGACTTTGGCACTGTGCAGGGTAGCCCAGAGGCTGTGCATGAATACGGGAGGGAGAGTCATCATCTCAGCAGTAGGAAAGCTGCCATGCGACTGAGGATGGAGTTGTCACCACTGACACCAACTGGCTGGGGTCAAAGTTTAATACTGTGGATGAATTACACTTCGCATCTCTCTCTGCGTGTCTAGCATTTGGAAGCAGGTCTGATGCCTTCTGCACCGAATAAGCCTCAAATATTCTTGATCAAATGTGAAAAAGGAAAAAACTTTGAGGAAAGGAGCCAGATTTGTTAATATAGACAATGATAACTCCAGAAACTGATTGTAACAATTAAAGATGCATAATTGTTATACTGTAAGCTATTGAACTGGATTAAAAAGCTACTGAACTGGATCCACACAAATGGATATACATATGTAATTTAAAGAGAGATAGGGTGGATAAATAGTAACTTTACAGAATTTATAAAACACACAATAAGTAAATGGTTAAACAGTGGCTCTACAAGCAATTTGTTCTTTTTCCAAGCCTATCAGCGTGCAAATGCTAGACCTCCTGCTTAACAAACTAAATGGTACTCATGTATGAAATGCCTTGAGCAGGGTGTATATGAAAAATACTATATAAGGGATGTACTTATCCGATTATAAAGTTGAAGTGTTTCATGACTTAAATGGTTCTTCCTGTGTAAATGAGGTGACTACATACCCCACTTAGAAGCCTCACATATTACCTGAACCAAAGCCTGTTCAATGCAAGAAGAAAGAATTAGGGTGTGGGGCTGGAGGTCTCAAACTTGCCCCATGCCTTGAAATTATTTGTATCTTTGATGTTATTAATAAAATTAAATACTAGTTACTAAATAACTTATAACGCATACAAAAATAAGTCATATACAATAATTTTATAGCTCTCGGGATCAAAAGTGACCCTTTTTCTAGAGTAAGTCAAAGTTCAAAAAAATAACAGTAATCACCACCATTTATGGAGTCTCAAATATGTGCTGGACATTTTCCATATGTTATTTTATTTAATCTTCAGAAAAAATACAAGGGACACTATTTTCATTTTAATTAAGAAAACAGGCCATTAAAGTTTAAAAACACAAAATAAAATTTTAAAGAAACTGGAAAAAGTCATCCCCAAAGTCTCAATACTAATTAAAAAACCAAGCTGGTATCTGAACTTCTCAGGAACTGATTCAAAATAGTATCTCTGGACTAGAGAGGGAGGCTATCAAAGAAAATTATAGAAGGAAACAATAAACTCTATAGCAGAGGAATGTGAGAGCGCAGGTAAAAGAAGTTTAAGCCTAGAATTGTCACAAAGGAGATTTGCACTGGCTTTTAAGAGAAATAGGAGTTTACTAGGGCAGAAAATGGAAAAGAATGCCCCAGCAGGTTGAAAGAATTTGCAAAAATCTATATATTAAGTAATATATCAATGGGAAATGATCAATAATTAATGTGGGGAAGGGGCTTTTTCCAAATATCCTTCAAATTATACTGTGAGCTTCTGCCTATAAGCAAGATTGGAGCCGAGTTTGAGTCTGTTTTGAGAAATTGAGATGTTTCTGTGAGTATGCTGGAAGCCCAGCCTATTGCTTTGGACCTAAGAGGGAAAAGTGTACTCTAATAAACAATACTGCAAAGAAAGAGGTTTTTGTGAACTCTATTGGAATTGTAACTCCAGAAGGTTTTTAATTTTTTTTGAAGTTCTTATGTTGTGAAATATCTTTTCTTGACACATTTTCTATTTTCTGTTTTCAGTCTCCTGTTTTCCTTCTGATGCAGTTTGGACTCTCCCCAGGGCACTATTTGTGTGCATGTCTGTCTCTTTGTGTGTCTATATGAGTGTGCCTGAGACTTTTACAGAAAAATATAAATCTTCTTGTGGCAATCATGATTGCCTTCAGGAAGCTACAGATTCATTAAAGGGCTCAGTTAAAGAAAGTAAGTGTGAAATATATAATTGAGGACAAGTTTCTTTTTAAAAACTTGAATCCTTAAAACATCTGCTCTGCTCCTTAGGTTTGCTGAATTGCTGGACAATGTTGCAGTTTGCACTGACTGATCTGTCATTCTGATAAAACCTGATCGCTTTTTCAGGACTCTTAAAGTTAATGTATTTCTTTACCATGCTTGAAACCATAGCTAGAAAAAAATACAACTGATAATTTTTCTTAATTAGGAAATATGCCAAAGGATGCTGATATTTTTTGTTGGGTTCTCTATATTTAGGTGGATAAAGCCTTGTGTACAGTGATTACTAAAGGTGCAGGGGAGATGCAGGTAGCTATGGAATCTGTATTCTAAGATTAAGAAGGTTTTTCCCTAGGGTAACTTTTCCAAATATGTGGGACAAGTGCTAATATTGATATAGAGGTGATTTTAGGTATTTAAATTACATTGGATTAGATAGGGTAGAAAATGATCCCCTTTTCAAATTGGTTTCAATCCTTCTGATTGCATCATGAGGAATGTCTCATTTTGGCATGAAGATATATTTAACAACCCCTGACTTTTGTTAATCTCCCTTTTTATAAAAGAGAAGTAGACCTTAGTCTCAGAGCCTTTGCCAAATATTGTACATGGCTGGAAGTTAACAATATTATGGCAGTTTCACTGTATTTATTTTAAACAACTCCTTGCTTGTCAGATGGTTCTTCTTTTCCATTTACCATAGTGATAAAAAGTTTAACTTCATTTAATACATTTTGAGTAAATGTACTTGCTAAAAAATATAAAGGAAAATAAATTTGCAACTATTTTTCTATGATATTAAAATCTTTCCCTCAGGCTGTGCCTCTCAAAAAAACAAAGCAAACCAAAAAACAGTCTTCAAAATTAAAATGCAGCAGGAGGTTCTAGGCTAGGACTACTTCTGTCTAACAGACTAAAGAATGAATATGGATCATGAAGGATGCTCAAAAAATGTGGATCAACCCCCCCCCACCATGTTTCTTATGAGGTAGCCCAACAATGAGCATTGGTTGTGACAAATTTGAGGCCAAAATATTGGGAACAAAATTATGTGGCTTTTTATTTAAAGAAAACAAATTCTTCCTGGGTTTTTTATTGAATTGGTAAAAATTTTCCCTGAAAGGCTATGGAATTGTTCCTAATGATAATGTGTTACAGTTTCTTCTATAAAGCGCTACATGGCCCTGTTTTCCTCTGACAACTGAACTGCCAGGCACACATACAGTGTTAGTATTTGTAATATATACCTTAATAAAATACAAGATGAGCAAACCCTTGCTTACCTCCCTCATCAGTTTCCTCTTTGTAAATGAGAGTGAGCAAATGTCCAAAGTCACTCCAGAGGACACTAATCATCTCAAGAGATAATATGCTTATAGGATTATCAAATGAAAAGAAGAGTAAAAGCATTTGTTTGAAAGGATTATAGGGAAGGAGAATAAAGGAAAGGAAGTTGACAAAAACAAAGATATGTAATCTTCAAAGTTTTGAAAAAGCTTATAGATATAGATTACGCTTTTTATGGTATTAATAATACCCTAAGGAATTATACACTATTTCTCAGTGTTTGGCTGAGAAAGCAATTTGCAGAGGAACTTTGATACTGAGTGGAACAGGGTGGACTTTGAAATGGAGGTGAAACCAAAAAAAAAAAAGTATACACACACACACACACACACACACACACACATATATATACATTCTTTTAATTAGAGAGGAAATATTAAAATCTATATACTTTCAATGTGACAGATACCTTACATATATTGTTTTATTTAAACCTGGTAACAACTCTGAAAATTGGTACCATTATCTCTACAGTTGAGGGAAATAGTACCCATAAGGATTACATAACTGTCCACATCATATCTATTTCCCTCCCTGTTAAAGGGTTACAAATAGCTTTATTGTTATATAAGTTCAAGCCTATGATGGTAAGAGACAGAAAACACTCATTCAGTGGTTTCTCAACTATACTCCAGAAGTGTGATTGGATTTTTACTTCCAGCTATGAAAGAGTAACTGGTACCAGTCTTACCCTTCCATCAAAAACAATTATTTATAAAACTGGACACCGTATATTAGGCAACAGTTTTCAGGCACTGACCAATATGCAGCTCGTAACTGTGATCTTTGAAAGAAGGAAAATGCATGATGAAAATGTCATGATCCACTTAGGTTTCTGCCTTGGGACACTTTTCTGAATGAAGATGAAATCCAAGCAAGGGCTGCAGTGTCACTGAGCAGAGAAAACAAATATTGAAGTTGCAAGCTGCTAATGTAGAAGGAATTTTCGATATAGGTTTTTGAAAATAAAGAATTGCATGGGAAAAGGTAGTCTGTGTCAGAATTCACCATAAATTCTTGACCAAGGTCTGGGCTACTCATGCTCAAATCTCAACTCTAAGAGGTATTACAAAGATCACCTGCTACAGGGCTGAAAGATGAATGGGGATAGTAAAGTTTGTGTATTGTGGTGGACGTTAGATTTATGACCCAGCAAGAGTGGTGAAACTTCAGTGAGTCCCTTGGTGAGATTCAGGAAAAGACAATACTTTGGTGTAAATACTACCCTATAGAATAATTGCCACAAGCTCATACTAATAGATAAACCAAGTAAGCTGGCCTGCTCTGACAAAGACAGAACCAGGAAGATGAAATGGTAATTTCTTATCAGTATACATAAAATATCCACCAAGTTAGGCTATATGCTTGATGATAGTCTATAAGCCACAAGAACTATGAAATTACTGATATCTTACAGAATATGTTCCCTGGCTAAAATTGAATTAAATTAGCATCAATAGGGAAATTCTTCAAATATTTGGAAATTAAAATAACATACCAATTAACCCATTATTTGACTAAAAAATTACAAGGGAAATTAAAAAATATTTCAAACCAAACAAGATTGAAAATAAAAGTGCAAATCTGTGGAGCCCAACTAAAACACTAATATGATAGAGGTTTACAGCTTTCATCAGAAAAGTACAAAAGTTTAAAATAACTCATTTGTTTCCACCATAAGAAAATAGAAAAAAAGGGAAAATTAGGGCTTCCCTGGTGGCACAGTGGTTGAGAGTCTGCCTGCCGATGAGGGGACATGGGTTCATGCCCTGGTCCGGGAAGATCCCATATGCCGTGGAGTGGCTGGGCCTGAGATCCATGACCACTGAGCCTGTGCGTCCTGAGCCTGTGCTCCGCAGTGGGAGAGGCCACAACAGTGAGAGGCCCACGTACCTCAAAAGAAAAAAAAAAAAAAAAAAAGGGAAAATTAGAAACAAAAAAGGTAGAAAAAATAAAGATAAGAGCTAAACTCAGTGAAATAGAGAACCATTAACAGAAGAAATTCGGAAATTAAATAGCCTAAGTCAGTTCTTTGAAAAGATTAATAAAATCACTGAAAAATTAGCAATTTAGCAGAAGTTAAGTAAAAATTACTAAAAAGACTGATCAAGCAAGCAAGACAAAATTTTCCAATTATAGAAATTAATGAAAGGATATTGCCACAAACCCTAGATATATTAAAAGATGTAGGAATATTAGGGAATATTTAAGCAACTTTATGCCAATAAATTCAACTCAACTGACACAAGAAGTAAAAATCTTACTTATTTCATATCTATATTGTACAATCTATATTTTGATGCCTTTACTGTAGTTAAGACAAAAATTACTAAAATTTAAATGACCTACCCTCTATATGTGACCTTTTTCTTTCATATTAGGGAGAAACTTTTAATTAAAGAAAAAAGAAATACATGAATAAAACTTGAAATCACCTTGAAATTAATAAAGTATAGGTATTGCTAAAATTAATGAGGTTAGTTTCTGCCAAAAACTATGAAACATGAGAAGGTGCTACAAGAAGATGACACAATTTAAATAATTCTTGAGATATAAAATGTATACAAATAGGATTGATGGCAAAACTAGAGGAAGAAATTAATAATTTACATACAATGTATATGGGCAAAATTATATATACTTCACACAGGTAATTTATTATGTACACATAAACTATATTTTATAAAATACATATATATACAAATAACCCATTAATATAAAAATTAAATATATAACCAAAATGCTAGTACTAGTTAAATCTGGGTTATGGGTTTTAAAGTTATTTTTAACTTTTGTGGGTTTTTTTTTTTGCAATGAACATGAATCATTCACCTTGAGAGTGTTGGTGAACAATAATTAAAAACAAAATCTTAGGACCCTAATCTTGTCATGAGGGAACAGGAAAGTTCTGCACACCCCACACCCTAAGAGTCTCTCAACCCAGAAAGCCTCTTCACAAAGGTCATAAAGAGAGTAAGCATTATTGAATAAGCATTAAATGAGAATATGATGCCCATCCTGGAAATACACTAAGAGACTGCCCAAACAGAAATAATTCTCAACTATTTTATGCAGCCAAGCATACACAACCTATTACATACATGTTCTCAAGACAAACAATAAGTAGTCTTCAAGTAAGAGAACTTTGCAGCACCATTTGTCACACACAGTTCATACTAGATTCACCTGGTAATTTGAGTGACAATCTGTGTCAGCTAACTGGCTTTAACCAGAGGAAAACAAACTTCTCCTACCTTTAGGACTAGAGCTACGTTTGTAACTCGGATCAAGGTGCCCACTGAAGTTAGGTTCCCATACTTCCGAAGAAACTGGGAGAAATGGATGTTACCTTCCTTGATGTTTACATATTAAAGAGAGAGTTTCTGAGTCCTCCAGAAAGTTATCCCTGGGTCATAAAGCTGATAGAAAGATTTATACCGATTTCAAAGAGAAGAGAAAGTATTTTGAAGTTTTCTGCAGTAAACATTGTAAGAAAAAGGGAAGGAGAAAAGTCTTTTCCCTTATTTTCAACAGGGAGAACTAAGCCTCTTATTTTAAAATTTTTATTTGCCCTTCCAACAGGCAAAACAGAACCACTTTTAAGTTTTAATAACATGTCACTTGTTAAATACCAACCATATGCATACCTAAAGAAACCAAGGCAACATGCCCCAAAGGGAGCAGCTTATGCTAAGCCTCACATCACCAATCAAGACTTAATTTAATTACAGTTTTGGCTCTCCTGGAAATGAAATCTTAAACCAGTCAGTCAGGAATTGCCTGATCATCACTAGTTAGGTAATCTGCCTGACAACCCCTGCCATCCCCTAAAGGAAAGTAACCTTGCAATAACTGAAACAGGAGGGAAGGGGGCAGGGCACAACTTTTAAAAGAATGACATAGCCATTGTACATGACAAAAACTAGTGAGAACCAACTAGGCCCAAGATGGTAACTCCCAACCACTGCACCACCAGGGAAGTCCCAGCAATCTATTTTTATAACTAGAAATTTATCACATTTTCCACAGAAAGCATTTCAAAAATATTACCCTTTTCTGAAACTGTGGACTTTGTAACCACTCTCTTCCTTTTCAGTAGATGAATAGCTCCCAATTCACAAAGACAAGAGTAACTATAAAATCTGAACTAACTGGGCTTCCCTGGTGGCGCAGCGGTTCAGAGTCCGCCTGCGGATGCAGGGGACGCGGGTTCGTGCTCCGGTCTGGGGAGATCCCACTTGCCACGGAGCGACTAGAACCGAGAGCCATGGCCGCGGAGCCTGCGCGTCCGGAGCCTGTGCTCCGCAGAGGGAGAGGCCACAGCAGTGAGAGACTCGCGTACCGAAAAAAAAAAAAAAAATCTGAACTAATAACTTCTCTCAACTAGACTTATTTATCAACTGGCTTTCTTTCTTCACCCTTTGACACACACACACACACACACACACACACACACACAAAGAGTCCTATTTCCTGCAAAAGCAAATCCCTCAACTTGAACTCTGGATCACATATCCTACCTTTCTTAGGTACTTCATCCAGAGATTATTCTTTATCTTCAACACTCCCTCTTCTCTTGTTTCTGCTCGCTAGCATTTCAAGATGCCTACATCTTTTTCATTTTTAAAAACAAGAAAGTAAACAAAGGCATAAAACAAAAAAACTCTATTTCAACCCCTGATCTACTCTACCAATTCCTCCTACCTTTTCTCCCCTTCAGCACCAAATCTGACCAAACTCACCTGCATTTATCATGTTCTTGTTGATAGAACTCACCTGCATTCCTTACCATGCTTGTAATCAGACTGCTATTCTACCACACCACTGAAGCTGATCTCACTAATGCTAAATCCAAGAACATTTTTCATCCTTCACTGTGCTCGATGTCTCAACAGTAATGGGCCTCTTGACTTCACACACATCTTTGGGACACATTTTCCAATTGATGTTTATAACAATATGCTCCAATATTTTTAGTCTCCATTTTCCATTTTTATTTGTGGACTTTTTCCTTGACTTTTCATAAATTGACTTTTCATAAATTTTCTTATACCTTCTATCTGGATAATTTCCTGTATTTCAGTGGCCAAAAATACCATCTGTATACTGCTGATTCCCAAACTGCTATCCCGAGATGCTTTTAACTGTTTTCTTAAACATCCAAAGCTGTAGTCATCAGCACCTCTCTCAAATAATTCTCCACTCTTATGTTTCTTATCTCAATGAATTGTACAACCGTGTAGCCTAGAGATCAAGCCAGAAACTTGAAAATGTTTCTCTGTGTCTTTTCCTCACTTCCCCCCACAGCCAGTTCCTATGTAATGTAATTCTGAGAGAGCTTGAACAGATGTTTCCTCTTCTTTATCCCTTCTGCCACCACCTAACTTCAATAGGTAATCATCTTTGCTCTACTGTATTAAAATAGTCTCAAAAATTATCTTCCTACACACCAGGCCTCCTGTACATATACTCACTTTCCAAACAAACTGAAATTATGCTTCTAATTAAAAATTAATGTTTCTTCAGTCTTGAGTTCTTAGTGTGATCTTAAGACAGTCTCAATTTTTGTCAGTTCTTTCTTTTTTATGGAAATAAAAAATTTAAGGATGCTTCCTGTTGGATATATGTTCCTTCCTTTTTTATTCTCTTTTATTTTTTAACATATTTGTTGGAGTATAATTGCTTTACAATAGGGTGTTAGTTTCTGCTTTATAACAAAGTGAATCAGTTATACATATACATATATCCCCATATCTCTTCCCTCTTGGGCCTCCCTCCCTCTCACCCTCCCTATCCCACCCCTCTAGGTGGTCACAAAGCACCAAGCTGATCTCCCTGTGCTATGCGGCTGCTTCCCACTAGCTATCTATTTTATGTTTGGTAGTGTATATATGTCCATGTCACTCTCTCACTTTGTCCCAGCTTACCCTTCCCCCTCCTCATATCCTCAAGTCCATTCTCTAGTAGGTCTGCATCTTTATTCCCGTCTCGCCCCTAGGTTCTTCATGACCATATATATATATATATATATTTTTTTTTTTCCAGATTCCGTATATATGTGTTAGCATACGGTCTTTGTTTTTCTCATTCTGACTTACTTCATTCTGTATGACAGAATATAGGTCCATCCACCTCACTAAAATACTCAATTCCGGGGTTTCCCTGGTGGCGGAGTGGTTGAGAGTCCGCCTCCCGATGCAGGGGACACGGGTTCGTGCCCCGGTCCGGGAAGATCCCACGTGCCGCGGAGCGGCTGGGCTCGTGAACCATGGCTGCTGAGCCTGCGCATCCGGAGCCTGTGCTCCGCAATGGGAGAGGCCACAACAGTGAGAGGCCCGTGTACCGGAAAAAAAAAAAAAGTGTAAATGTTAGGTAATTTTTTGGCCCTTCTTCATTCAGGCTTCTTCAGGTTTTTTGGCCAAATGATGTGACTACTCCATGTAATTCTCAACAGATTAGCCATAACAATTCCAATGTCCTGTACCTACTCATAGATGAGAGTACTATTTGTAAACAACTTTTATTAATTTCTTATTTTACAAGACTTCTAAAGAAAAGCACATTAGTTGTTTTTTTCTTAGATCTTTAAGATTTCTAAAGAAAATTACCATCTGAAAAAAATTGTTTTCTCTGTTTCTTCTTTAGCACATCTTTTCTAATTTTTAATTTTTCTCTTTAAATTTAGGTATATTTCTCAACAGTTCTTATTTGAGCAAGTAATTGTACCTCCTTGTGGCTAATTTGGCATAACTTGGCAAACTAATTTTGTTGTTTTTTTAAGAAGCAAAGATATATTATATTTATTTTAAACAATGTTGTCCCATCATATGTTATAAGTAGAGCAGTAGGTAGATTTATTCACAGTAATAATCTACATCTCAAGTAATTTTTTTAAAACCTGACAAAGTAGAATATAGTAATTGAACCTGTTTTTACTATGATAGAATTTATTAGTAAAAGAAACCATAAAGATCAACTAAGTGAATATAAATTGTTCAAACAATGTTTGTCAGTTTAAAAATAGATCATAATTAGTATTAAAATATCCTTAGCTCTTTTTATTAATTTCCAAGATTCCATAATAATTTTTTTTCTGAAGAAAGGGATGATTTTTAATTTTGGAGAGATGATTCATTCAGCACATTTTTCAGTAACCACAGAGCAGAAGTCAATACAGCAGCTAGTTAATTGTACAAAACAATTCCTTGATGGAAATTTCTTTCTGTCCCAACTAGGGAGCAGTTGTGCTGTATTTTCTGAGTATTCATAGTTTTATTGGTGTTATAATTCACCAATATTTTTATCTTCTTTGATGAGGTCTAGGGAAGGTAAAGCCTGCAGTCTTGTTAACTGAGATCAATGTTCTGAAAAAACTGAGAACTGTCACATTTCAGTATTGCTCCTTATATCCTAAAATATCAAGACTAAAAACATGTCAAAATACAATGTCAAACGATTAAATCATAGAGAAAAACACATGAAAAAGCAAATAAGAATACTGAAGAAATATCAAAACTAGAATTTGTAGAAAGTATCCATAGGTATTTGTTTGAAATAAGATAAGCATAATTCTTAACACATTTACCAGCTCTAATATAATAATAATCAAATGTGTTTTGACCATCTATAATGGTGTAGGGAAAGCACTGATGAAGATTAAAATCTCTACTTTCATCTAGTTTCAGCCTTTGTAATGCTGAGAACATGCTCAGCAATCCCCTGACTCTAAAGTTTGGACTTTAATACAGCAGATCCATTACAATAGATGGCAGCTGTCTAATAAAATTTCTATGCTTTCACAAACTTGAAAATTACCTTGTTCACCAGCTCCACTGAAATCCAGTTATTACTTCTCCCCACTCCCACACCTCACTCTCAATCCCCTTCCTACATTGAAATAGGTACCAATCCCCTTCTCTCAAATCCTTTCACTTTTTCCTTTCTCCATAGCTAAAACTCAGAATCAGGCCACCATAACCTCTCAGACTTTCAAATGAATTTCTGAATTAAATGTTTAATCCATGTCCTGTAGTCCAATCCAGTCCAAAAACATCTAATCCATTCTCTACACTGAAGTTAGGATACTCTTCCTAAATGTCATGACTGCATAAAACCCTTCAGTAGCCACTTCAGTACCATTGCTTTTGGGGTAAATTCTAAAGCATGTTAAAATGGCCCAAGAATTTTCTAACAATCTGATCCCAACTGGTGTGTATAGAGCTGCTTCTGCTCCCACATATACTTTTATTCTCCAATCATACCAAAATGCTCTTAATTTTTCATATGTACAGAGTTTGGGGACCATACTCTTTCTGTCTCCAATCCATTACACTTACATCTTCCTCTGGCATCTCATATGCTCCTCTTCCCCACTCTTTATTTAGAACGTCATGACTCATTCAGTTCTCACTTTTTCTAGCCAGCCTATCCTGACCCCTGAGAACTTTAGAACCCTTCTCTTTTATGCTCCTGTCTGATCTCAGTTTTACTCCTTTCCAGAACTTATTCCAAAGAATTGTATATTTAGATTTGATTAGGGACCCTGTTTGTTTTCTTGTTTGTTTGTTTTGTGTTTATTTGGTTATTAGTATTTGATGTATTCACTGGACCAAACTCAGAACTTTGAATTTAGTCAGAACTCAATAAATATTTATTGAATTAATTCTGAGCAACCTTAACCATAAGACATGTACAAGGAAAGAGGGTGACAAAACTCTCACTTCACACTGCATTGCTGTCTGAGTGAATCCACACATTTTTCTCTTCAAAACTCCTAAAAGACATTTTTCTCCTAAATGCATGAAGGATGTATCAAAATAAACAATTCTGCCCCTCAGTGATTTTTTTGCAGATGTGGTAAGGAGAGGCTAGGGTCAGCAGGGGATAAACTGACCCCATTTCTATTTTGTCTAGTTCAGATCGTACTGATGGTATTTCAGAAGGAATTATTTTCTGCATTCAAGAGCACTCTAATTTTTGTAAAACTTTTCAACGAAAAAGTGATTTCAAAAAGGCAATTTCAGTAAACATTCTTTCATCAAATATTCTTTTTAAGAAACATATTTTAACTTTTTATTTTGCTTCATTTTAAGTAGCTCTTCTGTGGCTAAATGGGTTGATAGTCAATACATACATAATGAGATTTTAATTTTCTTCACAGCAAAAATTATTTTAAAAATTTCTGGTCTACAACCTTAGTTTGATTTTTAAGGCTACATAACAGTTTATTTATTATTCTCGGTAAACTCCTCAGTCATATTTCCAAAAATAAATTACTCTAGTCAAGGTTCTATCCATCCTTACAACCCTCACATGGACCTCAATCCCTTCCTCACTGCATTTCCTCCAGGACCTTGCCCTGTTAATCATCATGTATCTTGTCTATATTGTCAGTTTCCCTTCTCTACTGGTCTTTTGTCTACACTTATAACAGACTTTTATCTTGCTGTTTGTGTTCTCATCTGGAGATTGAGGTCCTCTTCCAAGCTCATTCAGGCTGTTAACAGAATTCAGTTCCTTACTGCCTGTTGGTCAGGCCACTCTCAGCAATCAGAGGCTGCCCACATGTCTTGTCATTAAGTACCTCCACCATCAAAGCCAGAAATGAAGAATTCTCTTATGTTGAGATACCTATTGCACTTTGATTGCCTCTTTAGAAAGACCATAGTTTCTTTAAGGCTTCATCTATTTAGGTTAGTTCCATAGAGAATACTCTCCTTATCTTAAAGTTAACTGAGTTGGGACTTTAATATCTTAATTACATCTGCACAATTCCTTCACAGCAGCACATTAGTATTGGATTAACTGGGAGAAGGTGTGTATGTATTAAGGATGGGGAATCTTGTGGGATATCTTAGGATTCTGCCTACCATACACATTTTGTTTTACACTTCCTCCATTTTGTTCTTACTTAACCTATTTGTTTTACATGTTTTGATATATAGTCTATGGATTATTGTTTGTTCTTGAGTTTGTTCCTTTTACTTCCTTCAGCAATAGAAATGTTATATTTCCTTTTAAACAAAAATGAGGAAAAGCTGCAAAGTGTTTAGCTAGATCTGTCTCCATTGGTGCTTATTTTTTGTCTAAATTTTGTCAGATTTGTTTACATAGGCTGATAAAAACAAGAGGTTTACATGTTTTTACCTTTTATTCTGTCTCCAAAATATTGTATTTTAGAATACAATATAATTTATTAGCTGTTCTTTTAAAATACGATTTAAAACAATTGTTCATATTTAAAATACCATTTTATTATTTAATATTTTCATGAAATGGTATGAGAATATTGGTAATTGAACACTATAAAAGAGGTATAAGTGAATTTTACAGTTTTAGGAATTAAGTTTATCATACTTAAGCAGATACGAGTATTAACTGAGAACATTTTGAACTATAGATACTTATTTTTACTAAGGAGTTAAGACTTGCATACCATTGTAGACATTTCATCACTGACTCTCTAATGCTACAATTAACTGTTCTCAGTCTTAAAGTTACTATGATGTTAGAGGAACATTACAAACCAAATAAATGGAAAAACACTTCTTAATGGTCCTTGTCTCTAGTTAGGCCTATTTTCTTGATGTAAGATTGGCCTTATCCTGCTGTGAGAGACACAGATCTTTCTTCAGGTTCAGTGGTGTTTCAGTGCCCTGCTACGATTTCCCCCAAGTCAATAGTTGTCAGCCAATCTGTTGACTATCATTTGAGATAATAAATCTTGATATTCACCATAGTAGAAGTCAATATCCACTTAAGAAAATCACAGTGTTTTCTTTTATTTTAAAACAGGAATTGCCTAGACCTGGCTCGACCTAATCAATTAATCTATTTTTGTGGTGAAACCCATTCTGACATGTCTTGATTGGGTGAAAAGAATACTATGGACAGTCACTAAAATGTCAAGATACTGTGATTTACCTCTCTAAAAACTGTTTCCAATTTAGATGTGGAGATTTTTACAATGAAAGTTATAAATTCAGATTTATTGGCTTTAATATTATCTATCACTTGTGTGAAACAAAGTATTTATTTTCTAGTATTTTAATTTGTCTTTAAAATATAATTATATTAGACATAATTTTGAATAATTGCTTTACCATTTATTATCTATTTTGCCATGAGCATGATATTTAAAACCTAATCTTTCTGAGCAACAATTTCCTCATTTGCAAATTAGTGGTAATAATCATAATGTTACTGTGAAAATTAAATATTTTGGTATGTCTAAATAATTTTTGGCACAGAATTCTATAGGAGGCATATCATAAAAATAGATATTTGGTTTCTTTTTAATGTAGCTTAAATTTTTCATTCACTTACAGATGCACAGATAGAGTTGGGACTGGTGGTATCATTTACCTGACAGTCCAGATAGACTAATAACAAGGATTGATCTTCTTTTTCTTTTATTTAAATTATCTCATTATAGACAACTTCATATTTTCTGGGCACAGTTATTTTGCTTCTCTAATTGTAATATATTCAAAATTTTACTATGCCCTAAGGATTCCCTCTTTCCCCATCTTCTATTTCATATGTCAAAGTTCAGCCAGAACAATATTTTAAAAACAAAAATCTAGGTTTTCATAGAATAATGGTGACTGCCGAGATCCACATCTCCACACTCTCAATAGATACACATATCAAACAAAGATGATAAACTACTCATGTACCTACTGATAGTAGGAAAATATCCAAAAATAACAAAGCATACTCCAGAGACAATTCCAGAGATGAGCTAGATGGAAATTGTATAGAAAATAGGATTGATTGAGCATCATATTATGAATGTTGGGCTTCATATTAAACTATCTGCAGAAAAAGAGACCCACATAGTTGTAGAAAAATGTTTGGAACAGGGGTAAGATCTAGAGGCTTAGATATTGGCAACTGGAGAATCAAATAAAGGGTTTGAGTTTGTAGTATAGGAAAGGCACTGATTCCAGGGAATTGGGTTTACTTGAATAGAGAAAGGGGTCTCTTGGAGGTTTGATGTAAAGGAAAAGAAGAAAGCAAAGGTGGAAATGAATCAGGCAGAAACAAAATAGGATTACAAAAATCAGAAGACAAGCAAATTAAACTCCTTAAAATGGTACAATTGATTAAAGAAACTGCACTTTGACAACAAAAGAAAGCACTCGGACTAAGAAATATGACTAGAACTATGACTAATAATCCTGTTAGTGTTAGTTTAGAAAGTACTGCCTGTCTCCATCATTTTTTTATCCTTCTTTACTTTTTGCTGGAACAAGATGTTTCAGGCTAATCTTGTATTTTTTCTTCCCAGGTCCAGGAGCTAGCCATTTTCCCAGAAGAAAATCATCTCCAAAGAGTAACCAAGAGCATAGAAAAACTAAAACAGTTTACTGCAACGTAAATTATACATCTTTAAGCTCTATTTATACATATGCAAAAATACCTCAAATCAGAAATTCAACAACTCAGAAAAGATATGTACAAAAAGAAAACATCTTAATGTAGAATAAGAGTTAAATAAATTTGGAAAACAGAAATATTAAAAAGGACAAAGTCAAACCAGAAATAAATACTAAATTACAAATTTCTCAAGAGATAATATATCAGACAAGAACTATAAAAAGAAAAATTTCCAAAATTAATAGAAATGAGATTAAAAAATGAAAGATGTCAGATAGAAATTGATAGATAAAGCAGGTAAAAATATCTAATAAGTATCTAGTTGGAGTAACTGATAGAAAATATTTTTAAAAAATACTTCCTATCCCAAAAGTGGCCCAGAATGGTCAACTCTCAGACACATACTAGCTAAATTATTAGATGTTAATAACAAAAATAAAATACTTTGGTTTTGGGCTCCATGTAAAGTAGATTAAGTCTAATAAGAAAGAGAA